>NC_054059.1:6828333-7138750 GCF_017639655.2 Falco naumanni
ATAGACTAGGGCAATCCATTTCAAATTAGTTATGTGAAAATAGGTTCAAACATGTATGAGAGAAATGGGTGAAGGGGGATTTCGGGCTGCTGCTGCTAAATATGCTGAGTGCAAAGGAAAATTCCAATATGAAAACAGTTGGAGGGTCAGAATTCTGGAGAGTTTTCTCTAAGGACAAAACTTTACAAGAAAAGGGGAAAGTGATTTGTTTGTGTGATGTTTTTTTTTTTTTTTTTTGTTAACACGGAATGAGAAGGTCGGAAGACAAAGTAGACCTGATGATAAAAATCTGTTTGAGAAACTAATGTAGATATTGGAGGGAATGCAGAAAGGGAGTGATTTAAGAGTTAGATTGAGACTTTTAACTATGAACAGTTGTAAACTTAAATCTTTAATAATTGCTAACATTTATCTGCCTTTCTTACCTATGATTTGATACAATGGATGGATTCAGGTTTTTAATTCTATTGCTAATTGTAAGAAGTATTGAAGTTTGGGGTTAGGAAAAAGTATGTTTGTTTGCTGTCCAAGAAGAGATTAAAATTTTCATTTTGTTTCTCAGAAATGAACAAACTGGAAAAGGAGCAGAAGAGCCCGCACATGAGGAGAAATCTGGTAATACCATCTTTCTAAATTGTTAATTTGAAAATTCTTACCTTTCTTGGTTTGTCGTGGTGGTTTGTTTTTTGTTTTTTAATTGCCGTATGTACACTAAGAAATGCAAGAACTTCATTAAGAAGATTAACAGAAATGGAAGTGTGGATTAGTGCTCCAGTTCAAATGCAGAGTCTTCAGAAGATGTCATAGCAGGGTGTCAGAGGATGGTGCAGGATCTTCATGTTTGTAGAGGGATGTAATTTAAAGGTCTGGAAGTAGGAAACTGTACTACAGTCTCATAGTTTCTTCTAGACTATGTGTTGCCTTTGGAGCTAGTCAGAAAACGACTTTTTTTAAGTTTCAGATTCATAAGATGGTCCAGCATCCTCACTGAACCTTTTTGTTTTGAGTAATATGTAAACCAGTTGACTTCTGCTCCCTTATCACCACTGTTGTGGGTAAAGCTTTTTTTATCTGAAAAAAAAAAAATTATCTGTAGTTCTTACGTCAAGCCTTTTAGGCTGCCTTTGCGTTATGACTGTGCAGCTGTTATTCAAACAGAGGGCTTTATTGTTTGCTTTTAGTTTTGTGTCCTTTTTTTAAAAAAGTGGATTTCTAATCTAGTGTGATATAAAAGACAAACAGGAAAAACAGGAAAACCTGAAACCCAACTATCAATCAAAAAATGAAGAAAAAATGACCCTAACAGTGAAATGTGTTAATGTTTGAGTTACTCCAGTGTCTTAACTATCATCTGTATTTTTGTACCATCTTTTCATGCCTGAGTTTAACCTCTGTAATCTGCAATATTACTCTTACTTGATTTTTTTCCCCAAAAATTTCCATGCTGCACTCCTTTCATCTTCCTTTCACTTTGTCATTTCTCTTTATTTCACTCTTCATTGCTAGCATATGATAAAGAGTGTATTCCTGTAATTTAATCAACAGATTGTATTTTCAAATTTATATATTTAGCTGAACTTTCGAGCTGTCCTGTTGTCAGTCTGGAATTTCCCAGACATAAAGAGGCCGTATTGTAAACCTTATCCCAGGAAATCTTTTCTCCTTTTTTCTCCTTGAAAGCTTGATTACTCTGTAGACTGCAACAGATCACAATAGTTGCAGCAGAGATGCTATAATTTTTTAGCTTTTTTCCTAAGTAAAAGGTTGAAAATGCCTAATTGTTATGGTCAGGTTTATGAAATTGACACTTCTAATTTTTAGGAAACCTGTTTCTGTGGAATACCTGGAAATAACCAAGCTCTGTGTTGTGCGTGTTTTGGTTTAGTCTTGGTCAAACTGCTATTTCATCAAATAGCAAATGAAATAACATCTAATACATGTTCAGGAATAGTATAAGCACTCTGTGTGTCTTAAGTCAGAATGAGAAAGCTATTTTCAGCTGATCTCACTTCTCATGGTCCAAACCCAAAGAGAATGCTGAAATAGTGACTTCTTTTCATAGAGTAGTTTTTACATATGAGTTAAACCATGTGTCAGTTGTATTGGTGACAAAATACAGAGAGGACACTATATAAACCAGTATTTTGCAATTCTTCTACATTTAAGCGTTACAAGTGATGCAGACGTTGAAGCCTCTCACCACAGGAGCTGAGTGGGGGAGATGTGGCAATAGGGAATCAGAACTTGTGGAAGGATCTAGGTAACTGAAGAAAAAACATACGGCTTGCTTGTAAAATTCATTCTTTTTGACACACTTGTGCTTTTAAATAATGCTTACTCTTGAAAGTAGCCGTTGGGCCCCCAGAGCAGGTCAGAGGAAGCAGAATTACAGGTTGTGAGCCTAAAAACTGCTGGAGCTGTCAAAGTGGATATGCAGAGTACTTTGCCTACTAGGGGGGAATTAATACCATTTCACCCCTCAGTGACAGAAAATTATTTAATTCAAGTATGCCTGGAGGAGGCAGAGGTAAAGTATAATTGATCATAAGAAAAACTTCATTTGAATTTAGAGATAATAAGTGTGACTTTGACTGTAGTTTTATTACAACACCCAGTCTTGAAACCTTTCTGTTGCTTTTGTGAAAGGAGTAATAGTGGCAGTACCTGTTCTTAGACAATAGATTGGGCAAAAGGAAGTGGCTTTCCCTTACTGCTTTGTCTTCCTTGAATATTCGTTGTATTTGATGTTTATTTTACTGTTCAGGCAGCTACAGTGAAGACTTTGAAGAAGAAACAGATGCTAATCCTGCCTTTAAAACTGAAGGAAGTCAGATGAATGAGAACATCATGTCAGGATTTGATTTAAGTCCCCAAGAACAGGTATACCTTTCCAAATGTTTATATTACTTGCATGATTTGTAAAAACTGCAATATATAACTGCAGATACAGTAAAACTTTATATTATATGTACTATCTTAAAGAATATAGTCGTCCTGCAACTGGATTGTTCTATTAAGGATACACGCTTTCCTATGATAAATCACTGAAAGGATTAAGTTCTTCACAGGGTTTCGTGTTTATTCCTCCTTCGAATTAAGAACTGTGGATGAGCTCAGGTTGGAGCCTCAGCTTCAGAATACATACTGATTAATATCTTTCATGGAACTATTAAGGTGGTGTCTTCACCAGCAAGTGACACAGACTGAGGGAAGTAGTTCTGTGAAACAGTTTGCACAGAGGACCCAAAATCTACACTGTCTGAACTTTGAGGGTATTTACTGTCAACTAGCTTAGTCAGATTTTTTGATGTGGAGCACGTGTTCTGATTTGGTGTTTTATATGAAAGGATTCCGTAGAGCAACCCCGTGTTCATTGGTAATGGGTAACTGTGGGGTTTTTTTATTCTTTTTAAGTAAATTTATTAAAGTAATATTTCTAATAAATGTTTGAAAAAGACAAGTAGAATGGAAGTGTAATGTGCTTACTGCTACATTATTTTCTTTTCTCAAATTATGATTTAAGAGAACCAGGAAGGTGCAAAAATATTATTCCATTTATGCAGAGTAGCATTTACTTCCTAGTCACTTGTGAGTGGAGAGTACAGAATGCTGAGGACTTTCTGGCATCCTAAGGAGAGTTTTAGAGAAGTGCGTATTCTTGAAGCATGAAGGATTGTTAATTCTAACTTCCAAGAACTATTCTTAGGTTTTAGGCCAACTTTTAAAGTTCACCCAGATTTTTTTTCCTGTGAAATTCAAACAGTAATATTGTTTTCTCTTTATTTTTGTTAGGAAGAAGCAAATGCTGGCATGCTGGCTAAAGGTAAAATATACTTTGATTAGTAGGAGAATATTAAATGTAACTCTGAAACTTGCTTACCTGATTTTTACTATTTTGATATTTTTGACCTGGTTTTATTATGTTCTGCTGAAAGCGTGGTGGACTGAAATGGTTAAAAGTTAATTTACATAGTAGCACTTCAAAGTGATCATCAGTGTAATTCTTTATTTTACTACCTCTAGTCAGTACTCAGATTTTGATGCTTGCAATCAGAGTTTACAGTTTTTACCTTTAATGGTGTTAGAATATATAGCTTTTTTTGCATGTTTAGGACATCAAGATAAG
The DNA here is from genome assembly GCF_017639655.2 of Falco naumanni. Taxonomy (NCBI): domain Eukaryota; kingdom Metazoa; phylum Chordata; class Aves; order Falconiformes; family Falconidae; genus Falco; species Falco naumanni. The sequence goes on from NC_054059.1 coordinate 6,832,460, forward strand.
CTTTGGTGTACTTCTAATTCTAGTGTACCCAGTATAAATAAGAGAATTGTGTTTTCTTTAATACCTATCTTCTTGGGTTTAGTTGTATTACTTGATTCACAAGATTCAACTACAGAAGTTCAAAAGGCTGTTGGAACATCAGACGTAGCTCTAGTTGAACATCATCTGCCTGAAGAAGTCAGTAGAATTGAAATGAATGAAGCAGGTAAGAGTTGGGTTTTTTTAAAAAAATAAACCAAAAAGCAACAACAACAACAAAAAACCACAACAAAACACAACCCCCAGAATCTTTATTTAGTAGAATTAGGTGGCTTTGATGTCTGTCTTCATTTGTTCGTAGGTTATCAGTGAATATGAAGGCCTTGGCTTTTAGTAACAGATTGTGAAAGGAGGAGGAAATATTTCAGAAAAAAGTCATGTTTCTGCTAAAAAGACACCTTTTTACGCTTGTTTTTGTAAAGGTGCTTTTGATGTTGCAGTTTGATTTTTAAATACTATCTCCTTTTATTACTCGTTGTAGCCAAAATTCTTCTGTGACAGCATTGAACACAGTTAAAACATACATTCTTTTATCAAACTTAGTACAACAGTGTATGCTACTTATATCTAGAGTATGGCTCTGATGGCATCTGTTAAAATAGTTATATGTGCTGTTAGTGTTAGTACTGATAAAATATTAAGGTGGGCAAGGGGGGTGGAGAGGTGTGCAAACTGTAGATGAGACTATTTAGTATGTACTAATGAACTTGGCAACTATTTATTTTTATTGTAAAATTGAGATTTTTAAGGTTGTTTTTTTTTCATAACTGAAATCACTGTTCTCACCACATGACAGACCAAGCTAGTAACTGAAACACAGGCTCCGTTGGGATGTTGCCCAAAATAGATAATCCTGTAGTGTCTCTTACGAGCTTGCATTTTTCACAGGCACTTCCTATGGACAAACCACCAGTGACATCGAAGCATTACACCAAGCATACCAATATATTGATCAGTCTTTCGGTGACACTGATGAGCAAAAACTGCACGATTCTGCAATGGCAGTCTCAGAATGCTTAGTGCAAGGTGTTTCACAAAATAATGACATCTGTTCAAAAAACATGTCAACTATTGAATCAGGTAAATACTAAAGGCAGGCATGTATTGTACAAGCATGTAAAATGAGTGAAGTAATAATATGTTTAATACTTCATTTATGAAACATTTTAAAATGTTGTCCTTTTTAAAAATACTTTTTTTCTAAGATTCTGTTTTGTTTTATTTTGCACTAATTAGATTTACCTACTGTCGAAGAATTGATGAAACCAATTAAAGGACATTCATGTAATGTCAGAGGGTTTGATGTGGAGCCTGAAAGGTACTTATTTCAGAATGCATTGTAAAAATTGCTCTAATTTAAGTCCAATAATTATTTGTGAGAAACAACTTACTAAATAACTCATCACTCTTTTTCCTTAATTAAATACTGAAATTTCTTTGTCTTGCACCGGCATTATGGCATTTGCAGTGAGTTTGTACAATGCAGGCATTTGTAAAATGAAGATACAGAGCTAATTGGTTTAGACCAAGGATTCCCAAACTTGGAGTGAGAAGCGTTGATGTTGATGTTTGTCAATCATTTGGAGCAGCGTTCCTCGCTCACAGCTACCGCAGGATCTCTTCTTTCCCAGTCTTCTGCTGTTTCCCTTCCCCCGTACATGGATTTCAGGCTACGTCCTATCCTAACTCTCCAGCCTCTGTAATCTAAGATCAAATCCTCTTATTCTGCTTACTCTTGTGATTTTTACTAACCTGCGCTCCATACCTCTTTCTGAGTTGCTCCAGCTGTCGTGTCTAGAGCAGAAAACATAGGCCCTGGAACTGTCAGAAATAGGTTATGATTAGCAAATGAGTTTTGGGAGCTTATCGTGTACCTACACTCAGCAGAAATTACCATTCGTTGTTTTATTAGCATTAATTGCATGCTGCAGATGTTCATCTTGTAGCTGAGTTCGGTACCTCCACAAAAACAGTCACTACTGGGAAATAGCTTTTTGTTCCGCAGTGTGGGTGTGAATCTGTTTACATCTGCAGGGTTGCTCTTAAAAGAGGCCTAGTGGCGCTTTCAAATTCAAGCAGTCTTTACAGCTGATACCTAAAGGAGTATCACTTTTCCAGAGCGATAGAAAACCAAAGGGCAAAAGTCTTGTTATGTGTGATTTTATTCCTTTCTCTTGTAGTCCTGTGAAACTGTTAAGCAGCGCAGCAAATGACCTTGTCAGCCACTCGCCCTTTGAAGAGCACCAGGATAATACGGTTTGGGAGACAAACTTACTTGAAAACAGAGAAGAGGGCATCTTTCTGCAGACAGGTGTGAATGATGATAACTTTCAGAGGGTGGCTGAGAAAGAAATTCAGACCAGTGAAGTACGGCCTGATGTACTAAGAGAAAAAATAGTACGAGACTTTTTGCTTTCAGAAGGCAGCAACAATAAACGAGTAAGTAATATCAATCAGATTTTTATTATATGGAAATATATTTAAAATGTGTATGTTTTTACACTGTCTTTCATTTGATTATGCTGTGACGTTTAGAAATTGAGGCTGTTTTTGTTTTTCTTGAAACTCTCATGTTACCATTGCTGCTGTTAAAGGTCAGGCAAATCCACTGGACTTTGGGACCAGTGGGATTCTTCCTATCCCAGCCCAGTATGTGCAAGACAGCTGCAGTTCCGTGTCCCCAGCTCGAGCTAGTAGTGGGTCTAGGCACATGTTCCTATTGAGGGAACACACATAGGCTCAGAACAGAGAGCATATCTACAGAGGACAGTCAGAAATACAGTTCAATAAGAATATAGGAGACACTGCAATGATCAGTGTTGGGCTTTGTCAGACAAATGTACTGACCAGCAACCTGGTCATGTCACCACCTTCTTTAATCTTATTTTCCCTCTTTATTTCCCAGACTTGTTCATACTTGACCCACCTTAATTTCTCCCTTTATCTAGTTTTTATCCTTTCAATAAACATCCTGTATGTTTTGCACATTCTCACAATCCTCTCAAACACTGCATAACACGATTTGCGCAATTCCAGATCTTCTCCCTGCATCCCCATATTCTCTTCTCCCCTGCATCCCTTAAATTAGCCCCACACTTCTTTAGGCAATCACCTCTTCTATCTGCAAGGCGTTGCAAGGAGAGAGAGTTGTTAGTCTGATTTCTCCTGGTGGATTTCCCACCAGGGCCAGAGCTCAGCTTTCTCGTTTGCTGGTCTGAGGAGTTGGGTGCTCTGGTTTTGATGATCGAGTTTGGCAGGGTTCCTCTGCCTGCCACTGTTCCTTTCTTCATCGCTGGGTTTCTGTGTGCACTGTGACTAGCCTTTAGTCACAAGCTGCCTGCTTTTGGTAAGCTAAAGATCCTGTAATGTAGTAATAACTTCCCAGAACAATTAAACAGAACCAGTACAAAATACCTGCGTTTCATATATTTCTGAAGTAGTAACATTCTGCAAAATTACATACTATTAATTCAGTTTAAAATAATGCTTCCCACTGCCCCAAGTCTTACAGCTGTGTAATTCTTGTAACTGCTTCTGTGTTCTTTTCAGTAAAGGAAGCTACCTTCAGATTACACTAGAGCCTAACACTTGTTCTAAACGCGTGCGCTCTTGTCACAGGCTCTTCAGTCTGGTTCCTTGAAGAATGAAAGATCAGAGTCAATGACTACTAAACCAATGTTACACAAGAATATCAGAAGTCCAGCACCTTTACATAAAAAGAAATCTTCATATGGTCCACATGGAGTGGTTAGAAGTTCTGGGTATGGGAGACTCACTTCACTCTCAAAACAGTCTTCTCCAGTTAATGAAAAGAAATCACCAAAAGAAACTTTCAAAAAGACGAGCATGAAAGCCAAAAGTCCTGCAGACAGAGCAAGATCTAAAGGTAATACTGTTGCAAGAAGTATTGAGTTTTAAGAGCCAGAGAGCTTTGCTGTTCATTCTTCACATTAAAAAAAACAAAAACAAAACCCAAAATGTTGGAGAAAAAATCTAAACCCCAACACAATTAAGTACTGAATTTTTTTCAATATCAGCACAAAGTTGCTGGAAGAGACTTTTAAATAAAGCTTTGCACTGTTGTCTTGTTTCATTTCTACTCCCATATACCACCACTATGTTTGACACTTACCTGTTGTTCACCAGTAGGACCAAAATAATAGAAGAAGCTGGTGTTCAAAGTATCTACAAATTACATTTTTCATTACAGTAAATGCAAGGATTTGCTGACACACTAACTTCTGTGTGTGATGCCGAATTTCTATTCTCAGCTGCTTTTTTTTTATCTTTCCTAGACTACAAAGAAAGCACTAAAAAGAAAATCTTATTTTCTGTTCATGTCTCTTGTAATGCTAAGGAAGGGAGAATAATAGCATTGCAGTCCTGTGGAAGCTGAGTTGCAAGTAAAGGACTGAACGTACTTATTTTGGGGTGAAGCCTGAAGAGTTTCATGAGATAGTTCAGCATCTTTCCAGATGATGTTTGCTGTCTCTCAGGGAAGCAAAAATAACCACAGATGCCCAGGTTTTAGCACACTTCTAGCATGTAATGCTTTAAAAAAACATACAAGTAGTGTTGGGAAAAGCAATTTAGGATTATGTTGCCCGTCTTGGGGAGATGCTTTAGTGGCAGCTGTCAGACTAAGGGAGCTCAGTTCATCAGCGCGTTGCTGTGGCACTCCCTGGAGAAGAGGAGGGTGTACAGCCAGATGGAGGTGAAGTGAATGAGAGTCCTGAGAGTCCACTAGCCTCATTCAAACATGTTCTTCCTTCTCTAGCTGTAACCATTCTCCATAGCAATTTCAGATGACTTCAGAAGTTAATCTCACCAGGATGCATCCTGCAGGGACCTCTAGCTACAAAGAGAATGGCATTGAATCAAGCAATGCCCTAATTGTCAGTGCTAAGGGAGTACCTTTGTGGGGGGATAGTATTGAGAAATGTAAAAAGTATTAAATTCAGAAAATTATCATTGCCTGCTTGATTTCCGGTATAACATTCTGAAGCAGGAGCTCTCAGCTTAAACTGCTGTAGGCAGAAGGGAAATGTCATTTGTAGTTACTATCTGTTTTCCAGAAGACTAAGATGTGAATAGTTCCATGTATGTTAGTTACGCTCGAGGGGGAACTTCCCTGATTTTTAGTTTCCAGTCATGTTGCTATTTGATGCAATAAATAAATGTGTGTCTTTATGTGCTGTCTGTACTCCAAAGTCCATCTTGAAAATTGTGGTGGCTTGGCTTCACCATAGCTTGGAATACATTGTAGTTCTGTATACTTGGGTAACCGGTCACAACTCAAGTAGAGACCTGAGGTTAACCTTATTTCATGAAGGGTTTATTATCCACCTACTTGTTTCAGTTGTTCCCTTGGGTTTTGTTTTATTTTGTCATCAGTTCCTTACTTAAAAAAATAAATTTTCTTTAATGTTTCATTGCTCTTAACTTTTTGTATTTAATTCAAAATTCAGGTTGTAGAATACTTAATTTATCTGCCTAAGAGGTAAATCACGTGAATTAGATTATTTTTTTTAAAGGACATTAAATTCTGAATTTAATTTTGTTCTATTTTACTTTCTGCCTAAACGAAGTAGCCTTATTTGCTACTAGGATAATAAGATCTGCAACAAATGAACCCACTTTGGAGGGAAGTGTTAACAGAGTTACGTCTGGCCACTCAGTTGTTAATAATCTTGGACACCAGGCTGTGGACTATGGCAGACAATATCAGCATGTAAGTAATAATCACTGATGCTCCTAATTATAGTATGTACAGCTTGGTTTGCAAGCTTATTTTGACAAGCTTTTTAATAATTTTATTATTAAAATTAATTAAAATCACAAGATTGGCAAATGCTGAAACATTGAATAGACTTTCCTTTACTGAAATACTAGGTTTTGCTCTTAAAATATACAGGTATAGTTATATTGCTTTTCAGTTGCTTGGGTGGTTCTGTATACTTTAAAGTTGGAATGCTTATTGATTTCTGAAAATTACTACTTTGTGATAGAAGAGGGGAAAATCTAAAATAAAATTATTCTGTTATGAATGTTTAGTACTACTACTGGTTGGGATTTATTTTTTTCTATTTGTATTCCATTATATATTTAATAGTATTTTCTGATTTCTCCAATATGACTGAATTTGCAGTACTATGATGGATTTCCCCTCTTCCTTATCAACTGTATAAAAAATTTATTCATTCAACACCTAAATTACTACTACTTTTCAAAAAGTAAGAAGCATAATAGAATAATTCTGGTGGCTGTTATATGAGAGGTGTTTGTTTCTTGTTGTTTTTGGGCTTTTTTTCCTCCCACATATTTCAGAAATGAGAAAGTAGCTCATTAAAGTAAATGCAGGATGTTTTGCTGTGAGAATGGTGGGGTTTTTTTCTTGTCAAGTGCCTTATGTGGTTGCTGAGAGCCAGACAAGCCAGTTAGAATTGATGAGTGGAATTTTTTGTAAACAGTCAGCTCAGTGTAATGTTTCCCTGAATTCTTCTCTTCACTAGGATTTGTCATTGTCTCCTATCAGAAGTTGTGATAGAGAACTGTATTTGCTGAAACGAGTACAAGTTGCAGAGGAGGACCTGAACGCAGCTCGTGATTTGATTCAACAGCTGACAAGCACAGTTTCACAAAAAGAGAAAGAAATAGAGACAAAGATGGGAGAATTGAAAACACAGCATGAAAAAGAGCTTTCTCGGCTGGGTCAGGAAAACTATGTTCTTCAGAGTAAGGTACTTTATCATCTTGTATCCCGTTACTATAGAATAGGAAAAACATTGCTTCTGAAAATTAAATTAATGCTGTTTTACATGAGTTGTTAATGAAATCCAGATCTACACACACTGCTAGTTTGTAAATGCATGCCTGCTGTTACATTTATTGCCCATAAGCCATGATCTCTTTTTTTCTACAGAGATAAACTGTTACCCTCATTTCCATTAGTCTATTTCGAGACTTCTGCATCATTTTACAAAAATTTAACTTGCTCTTATGTTAAAAAAAAAAGCATAAGAGATTAACAGATACCACTTGTTAGAGATAATTACTTAGCTGTTGAGATATTGCTTATTTTTTTGATGCATTGAGAAATGTTGTGTTTTGTCTGTATGGCATATTTCCAGGGTTACTCCACTACCCCCTCCTGTCTAGATACATAAGAACAGAACAGGGAGGGTAAAACTCTGTTAACTTTTCCCAAACTTTTTTATACTTTGTTCCCATTTTGTGATGCTTCTGTAAAACTCCAATAACAAGATTGGCTCATTGGTCTGCTTTCATATCATAACGAAAATGGTGATCTATTTATATTGTAAAAGTGTAGTGTTGTAGAGAATTCCGTGTTGCTAACAAAACTTTCTGATTAGTTGTGTGTCTTTTTTTCTTTCTGAAAGTTAAGAAGTATGGAAGAACTGACTCAAGAGAAGAGATGGACCCATCATACAGCAATAGCTCCTGTCACCGAAGAAAAATTGGCACAAATACAAAAAGAAATTGAAGATCAAGAAGTCATTATTCAAGGTTATCAACAGGTATACCACGCAGCATATTGAGCTGTGTTCTAGCCAGTTTCAGAAACAAAATTTTTTAATAGTTTCTGCTTTTCTGTTGAAAACTGCTTTCTTGCTATCTAAAAAGTGGATGAAATTTAGATGTGAAGGGCAAACATGGATTGCACATTTTAAAAGTACTTCACACATCTAGTTTGGGTTTTTTTGTCCATGATTCCTTGTAACTGTTCTAAATTGTCTGACAGTGACTTGTCAGTTGAGAACTGGGAAAATACTTTATGGCCAATAAAGAACCACAGACTTTTTTGCCCCAAATGCAAAAGAAAACTAGTATTTTTAAGCATTTTTAGAAATCTGGAGGGTTCTGTCTTGCAGATGTTTTTCACAGGATCTGAGCAGCTGAGTTCAAGGAAACCTTATTAGTGTGCCTGATTTTTATTACTTAGTCAAACATAGAAACAGATAATGCAAGCTCAATAATCCTTTTGAATGCTTGCAGCTATAAAACCAAATGGGTTAGTTTAGCCAGCTTCCAGCTGGTGCTCGGTGGCCTTTCTTGGTATGGGCGCACTGTCTTGCCGGAATGGCTGTGAGCATCTGATTAGTGATGATTTGTGTCCACAGTATTGGAGCGTGGGCAGGCTGAGCTCTGATCTGTCGGCACCCATCCACATATGCAGTTTTAGAATATAGTTGGGGTAGCTTTGCAGAGGAACTGGCCTAGGCTTTCCAGAGTGAGCAGGCACTTGGGCAAGATTGTAGAAGTCACTGTAAACTACTCTAGCATAAAGATAATGAAAGTATATATCTGTTTTAGAACCTTAGTAATAAAACATCTAATGTTTTCTTCCACTGTTGCAGTATGCAAACTATGCAAGGCATAGACAATTGTTTTTGAACTGGACAAAACAGAAATTTATGAACATGCTTTAACTTTGTGTGTCTCAACTTAGGAAAATGAGAGGTTGTACAAACAAATGAAAGAGCTACAAATCCAAAACAAAAAAAATGAGGAACGGATGTTTAAGGAAAATCAGTGTTTAATGTCTGAATTAGTAGCCCTAAGGTAGGCTCATTTAAACATCTGACCTAAAATCTCTGGAATTTTCAGCTGTGTTTATTATTTTATTTGTGAAGAATCACTGCAGAGTCTTATCAGGTGCATGTTTTCCAGTGCTTCTCGGGTTTGTGGTTTTGTTTTTTCTTTTGAGAATTGATTTTTTTGGTGGAAACTTAATTTAGTCTTCTTGCTGATGTTGCAGACCTGTGGGAAGACTGGAGCCTTCCATTTGGGGAATATTCCAATGCTAAAATTCAAATATTTGTATTCATATCAGAATGTGATGTATACTACATTGTATACTACGCTTGTTCTGGTATTACGGCTCTGCTCATGGGTCAGAATGTTTTGATACTGTTGTAAGATACACAGTGGATCGGGAGCCACAAGAGATCCTGGTAGTGGTGGAACCATTAGATTCACTGCAGTGTATGTATCCTTTGCTACTAATGAGGAAAAAACCTAGCAATTGCATGTACTCCTATTTTACAAATCTTTGCTTGGGAGAGACCTGTACATGAGTTCCACTGATGCAGAGTAGGTTTTGTTTCACTCCCTTGTGTAGTCCCAACAAACAAGTTTGTGCAAGGTGAGAAGATTTTGCCTTACAGGTGGAATTTTTTGGTGTAAAGATGTGTACTGCATAGTTGCTTCTTTCTTTATTTTGAGACTGCACGGATTGACTTCATGGTACTGGGTGGGGGCTTGTTTTTTAGTATGCCAGGTCACCACATTGCATAACTGGTTTTGCTGTTGTCATTTAGAGAAAAGATAGAGAAGATTAATACCCAATCACAAATCGTGCAGGATTCTGAACCAGCCAGAAATCAGAGTTTCACAGAATTGATTTCAGAGCTTCGAGCAGCACAGGTAGGTATATACCAACCTTTTTTCATGTGTTCTTACAACACATAACCATCCATATTGTAGACTAATAATGTAAATCTAGTGGATCATGCTTATTTGCCACACTTTCATATCACAAATGTCTCATCAAATGAACTTTCAGAAGTAATCCCCTGAGACATGCGTTGAAAGAAGTGCAACATTGCCCTGTTTACTGGCAATTCTGAAATGTCTTGTGAGAGCTTGCAGGAAGTAGTGATACCTCTATAACTTTCCTGCATAAGACAAATCCAGAAGGATGTTTATCCCTGCTCTTACAGAGTAAGTTCTAGAAAAGAATGCCAGAGTGAGAAGAATCTTCTTGTTGACTCATGTAACTTTTTTTGTGTTCCTGCAAATGCTTGTGGTTTTGAGGGTGGATGTTTAGTAAGCTTCATGTTAAAATTAAAGGTTTTCAGGTACTTCCATTGCTCTGCTTACTTGCAAGTAGGTTGACTGTTCTGGTACATACTTCCTCTGATAGCTAGACCAGAAATTAAAAGATGCTTCTTCTGGTTTATTTTTTGTGGTGGTGGTGGGGTGTGTGTGTGTGTGTTTTTTAAAAAAAAGACAACAACTGGTTAGGTAGGTCATAAGGAAGATCTGGATCCAGGGAGCTTCAGGACCAGCGGAGGTGTTCCTGGTATTCCTGGTCTGATAGTGCTGACTTAGAGCTCGTAAGACTCCAGGGCCATCCCTAGTTGCAGCCTCATAGGTGCTGTTGCTACACTTCCCAGCCCTTGGGACCAGCCAAGTAATGAGACTGGACACAAGATCCAAAGATGGAGAGGGACACACACACCACACTAACATGGTCAGGCACACAGATAGCACGGAGAGTAGCGCCTTTGCTCGCACCGCAGAAATGCAAGCAATACTGTTGGAAACACAAGAAGCTTCTATGGCCTGATGCTGTTCAGCAGATCAGGACAGGAGTTTGCTAGCAGTAACACACATCTGTGTGCATGCTGGCCCTAGGTACTTGGCCTGTTTACTGGCTGGCCCCAAAATCTCGGTCCCCCAGTTGTGCTTCCTGTTGTGTCCCTAGGACAAGGGCCTCCATCTCCAGAGGTGGCACTGGCACTGAGACCTTTCATCCTACTTAGACTTGAAGTGTGCTACTGATGATATATAAACAAACAAAACAGAGTGCATGCAGAAAATGGTGAGAAATAGAATAAGATGAACTGTTGGACAATATATCTGTCCATTTAAGCTACAGTCTTGAGTCTTAGAAATAAGTAAAGCTATTTTCTTTATTGACCCTTTCAAAAGGCAGATGTTTTCTACTTCGAAGACAGTTATGTAAGACTTACTAAAAAAAATAATTTTCTAATGTTAAGCTAAGTTTTCCCATGCTGTGCTATAGCAAGGCCTGGAAATAATAGCAACATTAGGAAACCTCATTGCTGGTGTGGTCTGACGCAACTGTTGTGATTTAATCGTTTCATGGTGAAAGAGCCTATTCATTTTTTTTGCATGACAATGTCTGTTTAGTTTTACTAAACAGTTTAGTTTTAGTTGTCTTACTGTTTTCTCTAAAACTCAGAAGGAAGAAACTAAATTACAAGAAGAGATAAGACTTCTCAAACAAGATAAGCAAGCTCTTGAGGTAGACTTGGGACAAGCAAAGAAGGAGAGAGATCTAGCAAAAGTCCAGATTGCATCTACATTAGGTAAAGCACCTTCATTTTGTTGAATAATTTTGCCTACTCTCTGCTTCACTAAATAAATAACTAAAACTTGTTTCTTTTTAGAGTATTACTTAAGTCAAATGCATCTAGACTATTTCCAAACATTGTCTAAACCTCTCATAAAAGCGTACAGTGAAGGACATGCTGCAGTACCTTTGGCACTCTGTTAGAAAGACTTTTCTTGTACCTAGCCAAACTCACTGTTGCCTGTTAAGTTTGATTTCTTGCCCGTCTTCCACTGGACATGGAAAACAGATGCTTCCATTTATATGGCAACTCTGTTCATAAGAAGAGTTTCACTATGTTGCATTTTGGTCTCCTATTTAGATCTTGCCCATTTTTTTACCTATAACTTATGCCTTGTGACTTTTTTCAACATTCTTATCAGAACTCTTTCCAGTTTCACTTCAGCTTTCTTAATGAGAAAGGGCCAGAAACTGGACTCTCACTTCCAGCATGTCTCTTCTCAAAATGCCCTATCCCTCAATGACAGGAGTATGATCGATCTATATCTAAGCATATATTTTGTATTGTAATCCATGTTGTTGAAAATTTGTTTACTAGAATTGTGATCAAGAATAGATCCCCCTGGGATTCTGTTTTAAATATGTTCTGTGGTAAACTGTAAATCGTTGAGTACTTCGATGTATGAGAGAAGAAAGTTTGTTTTTTCAAATACTCTTGCATTTGAAGTCCTAATTAGGGTCTAGTTTTAAAACTTTACTGCGGTAACAGGATTGTGAAAAGAGTAAATGTATGAAATGTGCTGAGGATAGTGTTGGCTAATTCTTCAATACGTAATTACTAATAATACTAAGGATGTTAAATTTTTGTAGGTGAGAAGTCTTACGAATTTAAAGTTATGGAAGAATCGTACAAACAGGAGATTACTCATTTAAAAAGAAGACTTCAGTGGTATGCAGAAAATCAAGATCTTCTAGATAAAGATGCAGCTCGTCTTAAAGATGCAAGAGAAGAAATTGAGAGACTAAAACTAGAGGTGATAATATCTAGCTTTATCTTTAGAAGTCAGAACTTTAAAATTATTTCTTAGTGATGAGTATAATGTAATCCTGTTCATAATAATGCCATTTTTTTCAAGAAAAAACATGTAAATCTTCATAACCTTTGAATCAAATGTGGATTCTACAAAATTGATATTACTACTTACGCAGTGAGAGTTGCAAGTGCAGAATGCTTAAAACCTGGTTTTGCTTCTACTGGACATCTTGACGATGCTTCCGGAAACAAATGTAATGCATTTCCTTAAAACCTGAAAAGTTATTGACTAGGAAAAGGAAGTAAATTGTCACATTAACAACTTGGAACAGCCCTCTTGTCATTCTCTTTTCCTTTTTACTCCATGGTATCATAGGCAACACTTACTTATTCTCTTAAGTACCGTTTCCAATACAAATTATCTGGTTGCTGTAGTAAGGAAGAAAAAGCCAAAACACTCAAATTATAAAGCAAGCAAAACTAATATATGAATTGGAAATAGTCCTGAGATTTGCACTGCCTACTTATCAGATTTGATTTAGGATTCGTAGAAATAAAGAATTTTACCAATGATAAAATATAACTGATCTTGGAATTTTTTCATGGCATTTTATTAGAGAGCTCACAGATTAAAGGGGTGCTTCTGAACAGCAGCAAGGCAAGGAAGTCCTTTAAATGCCACCATATCCAACTTTGATCAACATACCATTGCTGTGAAAGAAAATATTTTTATTTGCGTTTTCTTCAGGATGGATTGGTGTTTAAAAACAATGATCAGATTAGTCAAACTATGCTGGCGTAAAAGCATTACTTATGCTAACATTGCCAATATGAGCAAGAAATCAAGATAGCAATACTTCCAACTATAAAAGGTATAATAACCCTGTACAGTGATAATAGTGGCTGATAAAGGTAGGAAATTCAATTTTAGATTAAAACTTTGAGTCTTTGTGGCCAGGCTTTACGGGAGTGCAGGAGCGTTAGCTATACAGTTCCTTCCCCTGATCCTGGGAGTTAGCATTTATTTAGGCACAACACAACATTGCTTTTTGGCTGTTTCTATTTCCCATCACAGAGCATAGCTTTGCAAATCACAGACTATTTCCTTAACTCACCCTGAATTCTTGTAACGTGCTGTAGGACTTTATATTACAGTTTATTAACCAAGCCTGTATACTGGAAGTATGGAGAAAGAGGCAGATTTACTGGTCTGAAGACAAGAATGTGCCAGAGCTGAAGTTCTCTTCTCAATTTCCATAGCTAGTTTCAGCTCCTTTGTTCTTAAGTGGCTTATAGAAGCTGTAACTTAGTTTAAGAACCTGAAGAATCAGTTAGTACAGAAGTTACCATTACCAGTTTTTAAGTTGCAGAATAATTCCACTATATTGTGTGTGTTTGAAATATTTCTGTACTACAGGACAGTATCTGTGAATATGTTTCAATTTATTTTCTCATAAATTGGATAGGTTGAGAAGCTCAGAGCTGAAGCTGGAGATCAGTGTGTGCAACAGAAGAAACGTTTGCGAGACAGAGCAGCAGACGCTAAAAGAATTCAGGATCTTGAGCGACAAGTATGCAATAACAGAACTGTGTTTCATTTAACCTTTATTTCAGATAAGGTCTCTTAAAATACTTACCAGCCCTTTCATAAGGATAAAGCATTAATTGAAGCACTAAGATAAAGTAACTTTTGCTATGGAATACTCTTAACACAAAAAGATGCAATTACTAACTTCCAAAGAGCTCTTCTGCTACTATGTTCTAACAAGCTATTTCTGATACGCCTTTTAAAATCCCTTAACATTAAAATAGTGTTTAGAGTTGCTTGGAAAGAGGCAAGAGGGCAAAGGCACACACAAGCTTGCTGTTTTATCTTCTAAGGCTGTTTCTGTCTGTTTCAGTAGTCCCTTAACGTTATGATCAGTTTCAATCAAGTTGATTCAAGGGTAGGGGTTTATGTTTTACTGGTTTCCTACAAGAATCACGAAAACTGGGGAGTAGAGACCTTGAAATCTGTTTCTACTGAGCAAAACTCAGATGGAAGTGGGCCTTTCTGAATTTTAGGAGATGGCAGCTGCATTTACTAGGGATGTGGGACAAAAGGAAAGAGCCTCTGCAATATTCTGATGTGAAGAATATGTTATCCATAGATAAGAGAGGCTTGTTATTAGCCTTGCATGCAAGGTGCTAGTTTTATTTTATTGCAGACTCCAAAATAAAAAGCATATAGTCTGTTATTGGGAGAATAATTTCAATACTGTTATGAAATATCTCCCTACCAGTTGGAAAAGTAGAACGTGAATGTAAGTCCAGGAAAAAGGCAGATTACTTTAACAGCATTAAGAGGTGTACAGCTGAAGTGCTAAGAAAATAAATAAAAGGTCCATTTGATGTAAGACAGTCTGAAGACCAGAGCAATATTTTAAGATGATGTAGAAGTCAATCAGTAGTAAAAGTAAACAGTTAAAAAAGAAATTCTTAACATATGCATCTCTAGATTTCATTCTGTACCCAGCTTAAGTGGATTACTTTTGCTAACATTTTGTCACTTATTTCTGTTCGCTTTTCATTAGTACTTTATTCTTATTGACTTCTGACTGAATTTTCTTTTTGATAGATCAAAGAAATGGAAGGAATTCTAAAAAGAAGGTATCCAAATTCTTTGCCCGCTTTGATTTATGCTGCTGCTGCTGCTGAGAAAACTACTGATCTTTCAGCTAAAACAAACACGGTTGATTTTTTGGAGAGAAGAATAAAAAAGTTAGAAACAGAACTTGAAGGTAAAGATGATGAAGCTAAAAAAAGTCTCCGTGCCATGGAACAACAATTTCAAAAAATAAAGGTAAAAGTTGGCGGCTTGTTGAGTAGTCTTCTCTGCAAGTAACAGCCACAAGGTTGCTGAGGTCTAACACAAAGTAGTGGTGAAAACTAATGGCAAAGACCGCATTCAAGGGAAAAAAATACTCAAAGAATTTATAACCAAAACTTCAATAGCTTCAGGACCCAAGATAAAGAGAGGATTAAAATTGTTACGGTAGTATTGAAACTGGGAGGGCAAATTCTTGAGGCATAATAATTTAATTCTTACAATTAAGATAAGTGGGTTTCATCCTGTGGGTCAGAGGCTACTCTAAGGCTACTTACCTGATTCCTTGCTGTACCCAAGGCTGTGGCTGCAGAGGTCTGCTGACTGAGCGTTTCTGCAGAGAATGTCTGGGAACACTAAACATTCTATCCCAAAATTACGTGATAGCGAGTGTGAAGACTTTTGTTAGGAAGCACGGAAGTCTGGCATTTTATTTCAAGGAAGAGGTGAACTGCACAAGTGCTTTATGATCAGGAAAGGAAAGCTTTGGCCAGTTGTTCCTCCTTTTCTCCATGTGAATAACTCATCGTGCTTTCCTCAGAGGCTACCCAGGCTATTAAGAAGAGTTAGGTTTTCCTTAGCTTATTAGGAAGAAAGAATCTGTGTCTCTCTGAATTCATACTTATATAAATAAAGATCTACCCTGTTAAAGAATTAAAGAATTTGTTTAAAAATGTGAAGTACAGTTTTGAGCATGTGACATTAATGTTTGAAAACTTACACATGACAAATACATAATGACAGATATTTAAAAAATTAAATACTGCTTGCTATACTTTGTTACTTTGTCTGAGTTGGTAACACCTGAAGAGAACTCAATTATATAAAAGTGAAAGTTTCTTGTCAATTTAATTTTCTTTCCTATAGTTACTGTATTTATTGTGAGTAGAGGATTACTTTGTAGTAAATGTTTTGAGTAATTCTGTTTTGCATCAGACTTAAGTTTGCTTCACATATTTTTTTTTTTTACTCGTTAATTTCAGAACTGATTGTCGGTAATACTGATGCATATCCTGTCTTGTGAAATCTTGCTTCAGATGTGCAGTAACTTTAAATAATAATAGAAAGAGCTAATAATAAAAGTACACTTGAGGAAACTGCTTTTTCTTCCCCTCCTCCCACTCCTCTCCCTTAGATACAATATGAGCAAAGACTTGTAGAGCTTGAGCAACTACTTGCCTACAAATTTATGAGTGAATCACCAAAACTGAATGGTGATAAAGCCAGTTCTACAGAACTTGAACAGGAGCTTCTGAATCTAAAGACGACCCATCAGATCACCGTTAAAAACCTCCAGGCAGAAATTGAAAACCTTAAAAGTCAAAATTCCCAATTACAACTCAGAAGTAAGAAGGATTATAAAGACTTGGAGTCTGCAGGCTCACAAATGAAACAAGGTAACACAAAAGACAGACTGCTAAAACTAAATGAAGAACTGGTCGCCAAAAATAGAGAAATAGAAGACCTTACGAAAACTGTGGAGACTCTTCAAAAAGAAAGGATGGTGATGTTGTCGGATAATAATTTAAGAAATAAAACCAATAATAAGGGAAACTCTACAGACATCTTGAAAAAGAATACCTCAGTAACAGATAAAAGGATTTCCAGCAACAGTGAACCCTTCCTAAGCATTTTCAACGATGACAAAATATACCAACCACACACCTTTTCTGATCCTAATCTCTCAGAAGTTCTGCAAGAAAATGCACAGCTGAAAGAGGAGCTAGAAAGATTATCGCTAGAAATGAACCAGCAGAGGGTGAAGTCTCAGGCAACACTGGCTTATTCTGAAAATAATATACGAAGGTAAATTCTCAATGTGTTCCTCCAAAAAACCTTGTTAAAATGTTGGCTGATACAGGATTGAAGTGACATATTAACATGTCGCCCATGTATGAAGCTAGGTTATACTTGGCCAATGTCCTCCATAAATTTTTATTGTATAGCGTTAATATTTGGTACACATAAACTGGGGTATGCATTCAGTGGGATTTACTTGACCAACCGTAGAAACTTTACACTTTGCCTCATTTCCCTTAGATCCCTTCACAGTCAAAGTAGAGGAAACAGGCATATTTGATTGCAACACATCCTGTTCTAAAATAGATACCTGAAACAGGTCAGCTGCGTTCTGATTTAAAAGCACCTATTTTCGCTCCTTATTTTTCATAAGAGGAGCCAAAAAAAGATTGTGTGAGTTTTCTGTATTCTAGCTGCCTCTAATTAAATGAGGCAAATAGCCAACATTGTAAGCTTCCCACCCTGATGTCCCTCCAGAGCAGCAGAAGTAATGGTGGTGCTATCTTGCAATATATGAAATTTCAAAGGTATGCCACCTTTAGCACTTTCGATATGTTATGTGTTCAAGTGAGAAAATTTGCCACGTTTTTGAACTGTAACTGCTTTACTAAATCTTTTTTTTTCCTTCACTCTGTTCAGGATACAGGAAGACACAGCAGAATACATTGCATCTCTGAAAGCTTCCCATCAGAGGGAACTGGAGAAGATGATTTGCCAGCATGCAAAGGAGCATTCTGCTTCTAAAGTAGCTGAACTAAACAGCAGAATTTCAACACAAGAGGTAAGATACAGTAGATACACTCATTACATATAGATAATCTATTAAAGTTATTTCTTTCTATATTACTATAAACTTTAGCTTTCTTTGAAGTAGAATGTTGTTTTTAAAAAGGGCCTGTGGTACAGTATTCACAGAATCACAGAATGGCTGAGTTTGGAATGGACCTGTGGAAGTCATCCTGTCCAACTCTCCTGCTTAAGCAGGGTCATCTAGAGCCAGGTGCTCAGGACCAGCCCCAGATGGCTTTTGAGTATCTCCAAGAAGGGAGATTGCAGTGTCTTTATGGGCTTAGAAATCCAAACAAGTGCTTGGTCACCCTCACAGTGAAGAAGTTTTCTCTGTGGTCAGGCAGAACCTCCTGTATTTCAGTTTGCACCCTTTGCTGTTTCTTCCGTTGCTGGATACCAACTGGAAAGAGCCTGGCTCTGTTGGCTTTGAACCTTTTCAGGTATTTCAGGATTTCAGGATGAAAACCCCCAGAGCCGCCTTTTCTCCAGGCTAAACAGTCCCAGTGCTCTCAGCCTTTCCTCATATGAGAGGTGCTCCAGTTCCCTTCATTGTCTTAGTGACCCTTTACAGACTCTCTCGAGTAGCTCCATGCACAGTACTCCAGGTGTGGCCTCACCAGAGCTGAGTAGAGGGGAAGGAACACCTTTGTCCACCAGCTAGCAACATTCATGCAGCCCAGGATACCATTAGCCTTTTGTTCAAATGGGTGGCCAGCAGGAAACCCAGGTCCTCTTCTGCAAAGCTGCTTTCTAGCTGGGTGGCCCCAGCATATACTGGTGTCTGAGGTTGTTCCTCTCCAGGAGCGGGAGTTTGCACTTCCCTTTGTTGAAGTTCATGAGGTTCCTGTCAGCCCATTTCTCCAGTCTGTCGAGGAGCCTCTGGATGGCAGCACAGTCCTTTGGTGTATTCAGCTTCCTTCATTTTTATGTGATCAGCAAACGTGCTGAGGGTACGCTTTGCCCCATCATCCAGATCACTAATGCGGATGTTGAACAGGATTGGACCCAGAGTTGACAGTTCTACACATCACATCACCTGAGTTACTGGCCTCCAGCTAGACGTCATCATGCCCATTGCCACCCGCTGGCCCAGCCATTTCAGCCAGTGTGCGATCCAGCTCGCTGTCCGCTTACCCAGCTCGTACTTCACCAGCTCCTCTGCGAGGGTCTTACAGGACACGGTGTTGAAAGCCTGACTGCTGAAGTCCAGCTACGCCGTGCCCACTGCTCTGCCCTCATCTGCCAGGCCAGTTGTGTCATCGTAGAGGGTGGTCAGGTTGGTCACGCATGACTTCTTCCCCTTTAAGAATCCATGCTTACTGCTCCTGATCACCACCTTGTCCTTCATGGGCCTGCTAGGTTTGCAGGGTTAGTTGCTCCATCACCTTCCCAGGGACTGAAGCAAGGCTGACTACCCTGTAGTTCCCTGTGTCCTCCTTCTTGCCCGTTTTCACAGTTGCTGGCAGCACACATCATTGCATCCCGTCATGGCCGTGGGCTTGCATATGTGCAGTTTGCATAAATATTCCCTGACCAGGCCCTCTTCCCCTAAGAGTGTATCTTTCTCATTCCAGACTTGCCCCTTAGTCCCTGGGGCGCTGGATTCCCAAAGGCCAGTCTTGCTGGTAAAGACGAGTGAAGGAGGCGTTCAGTACCTCAGCCTTTCCCATGTTCCGGGTCACCAGGGCCCCTGCCCCATTCATCAGCAGGCCCACATTTTCCCTAGTCTCCTGTTTGCCACTTGGGTACTTAGAGATGCCCTTCTTGTTGCCTTTGCCAGTCTGACCAGGTTCAGTTCTAGGTGGGGTTGGGCTCTCCTCACCACATCTCTGCGTGCTCAGTGTCTCTGTGTTCCTCCCAGGTGACCTGTCCTTGTTCCCACGCTCTGCATGCTCCTTTTTTGTGTTTGAGTTTTGCCAGGAGTTACTTGTTTGTCCACGCAGGCCTCCTGGTGGTTTTGCCTGACTTTCTGCTTGTTGGGATGGACGTCCCCTGAGCTTGGAGGAGGTGATCCTTGAACGTCAACCAGCCTTTTTTGGGCCCCTCTTCCCCCCAGATCCCCGTCCCATGGGACTCTTTCCAGCAGGTCTTTGAAGAGGCCAAAGTCAGCTCTCCTGCAGTCTGTGATTGTGCTTTTTGGCCTGCTTCCTCCTCTCGGGACCCTGAAGTCCATCATCTCATGGTCACTGCAGCCAAGGTTGTCTTTGATGTTCACATCCCCCACAAAACCCTTCTGTGCTTGTGCGTTCAAGGCCCAGCAGAGTCCCTCTCCTCACTGGCTCCTCTCTCACTTGGGTCAGGAAGCTGTTCCGCTTATGCCGTCCTCTGTCGTTCCTTCAGGAGGTATCAGGGTGGTTGAAGACCCCATGAGGACCTGGGCCTGTAATTATATTTGTGCATGAAAATTTTGGGACAAGTTTTACACGCACCGTATGAAGGTAGAAAGAGCTATTGCATTCAGATTATTTCAGAACTTTTTTTAACTGAGGAAAGTAACTTGAAGATTGAGACTTGTTTTCATACACTATATATGTACGGGTGTGCTCTTTAACAGTCCACACAGAGGGTCGTTAAACAGTGTGCATGCATACGTGTTAGAGGTGTTGCTAATACATGCATCACTTATACCTCTGGTACGACAATACTGATCGTGCTTTTGGTGTATTTTTCCTTTTTGCACAGGTTTTCACATGTTGTCATGGGTATTTATGTTAATGACAAACTATTTTTAATCTTTTTGTAGATATTAATAAAACATCTCCAAGAACAAATCGGCGAACAGCAGAGACATCAGGAAGCCCTTTTAGTTTCACAGATGCGAGAGGAACTCCTACAAAAAGAGGTACATTTGAATTTGGATTGGGTGTACCTTGCTGTAACAAAAGACTTGTCACTTTCATCCTTGTAGAGCCTCAAATAATAAGTAGTAAAATAAGTCTCAGAAACAGTATCTTGGTTGCTTCTACATCAGTTATGTTTGGGAATGCAATATATTTTTCTAATGCAAACAAGAGAACAAAACAGAACAGAAGGTGGAACTTTGACCTCTGATTCTTTTTTTTATTATTTTTATTTTTAATTGTTAGACATGTCTGACATCTGTATGAAAATTGATCAGCAGGTTAATCCAAGCATTCATAGCCTCTGAGAGTTGTGATGGGTAGTAAATAGACCGCAGGACTTCATTAAGAGGATATTTTATTATTGCTTTCAAATTCTTTGTTCAGATAAAGTCTTCCTTGTTTCATCGTTCATTGCCATGAAAGTGACTTAGGCAATTATAGTCTTGGTTTTCTCCTTCAACATCTATGAAACTTAAGGTCTTCCTAAGAAGAGGTTAGTTGTAATAGCTCTTCTGAAATTCACTGGTATTTGAGAGAGGTATTTAGGTTTTCCCTAATCTTCTATTAATAGCATATAATCTAAAAATTATACTTGTTTGTGTTTTCATTTTTGTGTTAATATTGTGTAAAATTGCTGTCTGTGTTTTAGCTCAAGCTTTTTGAACCTATCGGCTATACTTATGTTGTTCTTCAAGTGCTGCCAATTTTTTTATTTTTTTTTTTTAATCACCTCCTGTTCAGGCAGAGGATATAGCTTCTCTTAGCATTGTGCCTACAATTAATTCACTGTCTCCTTGATGTATGAAAATGGCTAATTTTAACTTCATTTTAATAATATACTAATTAATGTGCAAGAGTTATTAAAAAGAATTCTCCTATTCAGTAGGGGACTGAGAACTCTAGACACTTAATCTTGTTTGCTGCCCTTATTTAGAAGAAATGAGAGAAGCGTCAGTATGTGTTTAGTACGTACTTAATTAATCTTAATCTCACTAAACTCGTTCAGTATTTATCTTACCCATGCAAAATTCCATGTCTGTTGTTAAATATTTATGGAAAAGTGAGGGTTTGTAAGGAGAGAAAAAAAATCTATTAAACAAGCTCTTTATTTGCAGAATAAAGGCTGAGGCTTTGGGTTCATATTATGATAGCTGCTGCTTTTCCATACAAAGCTTGTTTTGCTCCAGTGAGCCCAGTATATATAATAGTTTCTCCTGGGAAAACAGGGCAAGAGTACAACGAGACAAATGTTATTGGTTTGTTTCTTCTGTGACTGCTTTGCAGATTATTAATGACAGTGATGGTAAAGAGAATGATCATCCTATCTGATCCATACATTACAGGCTGAGTTCAAGGTGCTGGCGTTTCAGAAAATGTAATGGAGTGCCTTTGTTACAAAAATCATTGCAGAACTGTAGAGAGAAATGTCAAAGTAAAGCCTTGCTTTTCCCCTCTAGCACGATTGCTGTGCCGCTTATAAAATACATTTTAAGCATGAAGTGGTTAAGTAAGTTGAGCTGAAAAAAAGAAGGTAACTAAACCTGCAAACAGAATTAGTCATGGTAGGGAAAAGCACTACTATTTGTAATAGGACTGAGTTCTCTGTCTAAAATGGTGGTACCTCAAAAAAGACAAACATTTTTTCTGAGGCTTTCTGGAAGATTGTTACTTGAATACTGACTTTGGGAATGCTGTTCATGGATGTTTTCCATTAACTATACACTTCTCTTGCATAACAACTTGCATGTAGCACACAGCTTTGTATTTAACACAGTTCTGTTGCTGGCAAAATATATGGAACCTATTTTCTCCTGGGGCTTTTTTCCCCTCGTAACATCTTTCCTGCATGAATTTTTCTTGTGTTTAATTATGTACTTGAGATCATACATCAGCAGCACTTCCCTTCAGTGGGGCAACTTAGCAGCCACACAGCAGACACGACGTTTCACAGACCTTACGAAACAAGAACTTCTGAAGCTTGTCTGACAAATGTGGCTGAAACTGCCCCACAGGTTCAAAGCTGCTGGAGTAATGCACAGGCAAAAATGCAGTAACATAGGCCTTGCTATTTTAGAAAACCACGTTAAAAATGGAAATAGTAAGCCGTCTGGGAGTCGCTTCCCAGGAATCTTATGAAGACCCAATGCTTCCAGCTACCTGAATTGGCAGCAGAGAGCCAAGGATGGCTGCGTGCTTCAACAGGGTTAGAAGTTCTCAAATATACTGGGTACGGGAAGCTAAGGGTTATAAAAAAGGATAAACATCTCAAAGCTGTCACTTTCGTTTACTTATACACATTAAGAACGTGACCAAAGATGACTTAGGATGTTAAATGAAGAATTATCGCGTTACTTAAAATAGGCAAAGAATGAGAATAAAACAGCAGGGCTTTATAAGAAAGCTTACCTGAATTTATTGAGGATTAGGAAATCAGTTGTAAGTCACTGGTAGAGTTGGTTTGACCTGGCAGTTGTTAGACCAAGTGGGGTTTGTAATCATGTCTGACAGCAGCATGCCTTTTCTTAATTTATTCCTTAGAAATACACTGGTACATTTTAGATTCAGTCTTTATCCAGGGTGTGAGAAGGGATTGTGTAAGAACATCTAGTCATAATACTCTCAATTAATTTTTTCGTATGTTTAGAATGTAAAAATTGACTGTGAATAAGCACTTCATAACTCATTATGAACAGGATTGGATTTATCACATAGGAGTAGATTTTCATATCCTCAGGCCACTTATGAATGAAAGATCATAATCAAAATCCCCGAGTCCCTATTTAAGCTTTTATTTTTTTAAAGATTTCTCTTTTATGTCTTCCTTTCTGCAGCTTTTGAATGGAACAATTAAACAACGCAAATATACTTTGAAAGGAATCTGTTTTATACACTGCTTAACACAATGGTAACAATTTTCATCGATTCTCTCAAACTGTAGGTGACAAAATTGTTGGAAGAGCTGAGAGAAGCTAAGGAGAACCAGAGTCCTGAAATGAAACATTTTTTGTGCCTAGAAAAGAAAATCAAGCATATAGAGACCAGACATGCAGAAAGAGAGCAAGAAATTCAAAAGGTACACCAGAGTCTCTCTGCATTTACTTCTCAAGAGCAGTTTATCGATTTAACTGTAATTTTACGGTATTTGCACAGGCTGGTTTAGCTCATGCTGCAGGGGGGCAAGTACTTTGTGATAGAGCCATGGGTTTGTCTTTGGTGCCTGCTGATACAAGTGAATGTAAATGCATGCTAGCCAGCGCGGCCTTGCTGTGGCAATTAAGATTACTTGTGCATGACTCGCGTATCAGGTGCGTAACTTCCTCGCAACCTGATCTAAAGAGGCTTTGCTTTTGCAGAGGGTTGGACCGCATGACCTCTGGAAGTCCCTTATACCATTAAGTTATTTCATATTTCAATTACGCAGTAGAAACTAGCTGTTGAAAAAATGTTGTAACATGTGAGAGTTTGTAATGCAGAGTTTGTGAAGCTTGATATACTCCCCAACTAAACTGTAATTTTATTTTCTAGTCCTAGAAATTCCATTCAGAAAAACTGCATTAAAAGTGTAGAAACATCCTGTAGCAGTCTACCACATACTGGTTTTAATACCCCAAACAATAAGAACAAAAAAAAAGGCTTTATCCTCCACAGACTAAAAATCTGGATTTCAAAGGTTGGATCTTTGTGATACAGGTTCTTGGATCTGACGTTTGTATCCCTTGAATAGGAAAAACAATTTTGCATTGATCCTCCCCCCATCTTACGTCACGGCCTCCATCCTGATTTTTCATTTACTGGGGAGGCTGCTATCATCTGGAAAGTTTTCTAGTTCATATAGGTTTTTTTTTTTCCTTAAAACTTCTATCACTTAAATATATGACTGTCTTTTGTTAGTGTTTTAACTTTGACTTCATATATTTAAGTAAAACCTAGGAAGGGCAGTTGGACTAGAAGATCATCAGCCTGTAGAAGTTCTTAGTTTGTGGAGTGAGTTCTACAGCTCTGAAGCCAGATCTCAAGGAATACACTTTCTATGTACAGAATTGTTTACGGTAGAAGGTTTTATTCTCATGTATTTCTACATCAAGCATTTTAATTTTCTTTCCAAAGAGCTGTGCATAAATCACTGGATTAAGAACAAACCCAGCTGCCCCTGATGATGTGACTTTGTTCACATTCTGTCCTGTTGAAGGCAACTGTAATACAGTTATTTTTTTATACTATTCATTTGCTTCTGTATGTGAGAATTTCTTTACAATTTCTGCAAAGTGCTTGCTGCTGCCTAGTCTGTGATCTATCTCCACTAATCCATTACCTGACACAGTATTTACTAAGATGTTTTGTAATGTATGTTTAAAAAAAAATAGAAGTAATAATATACACAATAATTACTACTAAGTGATTTCATCTTTCCTGGGGCTACTAGCCCTGTTACATATTAAGCTTTGGGTTTTGTTTGTCCTAGTTTTGTACCTTTAATGATCTGCAGTGGGGCACCAGACAGTTCCCCAAATGAATGATAATGAAATGAACAATGTAGAAAAACTAATTGCTGAACAAGGAAATAGCACATTATCCTTCGTATCAAACTACAAATATAATAATTATGGCCTTTAAGCAATAGAGATTTTTCTTAAAGAATCTCTTACAATTAATAGTGTTGTGGAGATTTTGATACCTTGTGATGCTTTTTATTTTGGGTAGTTTAATAGGATTAAGCCATGGATTCATGTCAAAATGAATTCAAACTTCTATCTGCAGCAGCTTCAGACCTTTGTGACTAAAAGTTACTTTCCAATAATTCATAGAACTTGTGGTTTTTAAAAAAGTACAGCAGTAGCCCAAAACATGTCATTTAGATTTGGTTTGTTTCTCTTGCAGAGCATTCTTTTGAATTGCCGTTTAAATGTGTTAATTAAAAGGTTCATTTTGATTACAGATGGGTTTATGTTATGCTCAGCTTTGTCTTAAGTATTCAAGCTTTTAAATTGCTGCTTTGGAGAGGACAAGTTAAATTCTCCTGAGGATCATTAGTCAATAATGGATCCTACCCTTCTGTCATTAATGCAACTATTTAAAGGAATAAATAAACGATTCTTGTAATATTCAGAACAAATTGTAACTACTTAACATGAGCACTGGGCTTTCAGGCCAAGCAGCAAATACAACGAAGTGGCATATTTTGGCGAAGCGGGGGTGGTGGCCGAGTATTGGATTAGGAAGTTACAGCACCGACTTGCTTGTACTTTGCAGGCAGCCCGACTAACGCACCATATTACTGAGGCAAGGCAAACCCAGGAGGTGGAGAAGTGGCGAAGACTGGCACAGCGGAAGAATCAAGAACTGGAGAAATTTCGAGTGGAATTGGACTCAATATTAGATGTTTTACGTGAACTGCAGAAACAAGGAGTTGTTATTCCTGCACCTAATTCCAGTGCATTCAGCATGACAGACAGCTGTTGGAAGACATGATTAGGTAGGAGTTGATTAAAGCAGAAATTTAATATTCAAAGTTATGTATAGAAAATATTACTGAAAATCGTTAATGTAACACTTGTAAATTGAAGTACATTCTGATCTTATCTGGAATCTTGCCTGTCCAAAGGTAGATTTGCATTTAGCAACACCCCAGTCATAGTGTGTTTACGTTTTGTTAGTAATAAAGTTACATGCAATTTTTAAAAAATATTAGGAATATTGAGGTTATTCCATATATTCAGTTACCATTGAAAAGCTCCATGATGCATTTTCAGATACTGTAGAATATGCCTGAATATTTTTAACTTGTTGTTATAACTTGTCTTACAATTACTCCTTTGTGAACAATTTGAGTAATACGCTGCTTGGCTTGTATTTTTAAGTGTATAGAGTTACTATTTTTCATTTGACAGGGCATGAAAATCTTCTTTTTCCAACACTTTGCTGCTCTTCCTCCAATTCATAAAACATTTCTTCCCTTATCTTTTAAGACCCCATTTGACTCTGAGTGATTGGAGAGCTGGAGCAGAGCAGGCCTTCTCTGGTGACGCTCACATTCAAACTATTCATTGCTTACTTTTCAGATACTTCCAACTGTGCTGGTAAGAATGGTGGCAGAGTGGTCTAGCTGAATAGTTACGGGGCAGATAAAAAAAAAAAATTCTGTAAAATATAGTGTGAACTAATTATACCATATAGGCACAGACAGTAATTAAGTGCAAGAATTCTGTTTTGTGCGTGTACACACACGAATATAAAGTGAGAGAGCATGTGTACACATATAGATATAAAAAAAAAAATGGCCACCTGGCAATTAAAGTAGTAATCTTGGTTGTTTCACATTTGTATATTTTCAGTATGGGTATTTTGTCCCTCAATAATGAAGTATTAGTCTGTATTCATAAAATGTGTAAATATAGTAATGCTTTGTATATAAAATTGCAGCTATGTGTAAATATGCTCTATTTTCTTGACTTGGGACTGGTTTGCAAATAAAGAGGATAAAATGGAATAATTTCAACTTGCCGTTTATTTCCTGAACAATTTGCTACATGGGTAATGCTGTATTATAGTGTGTGACCTGAAGTGCCTTTTTTTGAAATCGCAGCCCCGGTTCTGTTCCCAGAGAGGCCGGGTCCCGGCTGGTCGGTGTGCTAGGGCACTGCCTAGGGGAAGCAGTTCTGGTTGCTGGCAGCTCACACTCTCAAATGTATAATGCTCGGGTCAGCAGGAGGCAGGTGCCTTAGTGTTCATGCAGTTCATTCAGACACCTTTTAAAATTCTTATATTCAGTTCTCAGCAAATGCTGGTATCTTGCATAGTTTGAATTAAATTTCAATTAAATTCTCTCTCTGAGTCTCTTTTACTGAGCAGGGACACTGTTACTGTAAGCTGTAGTACAGTTTATATGGAGTTCCCACATGTATTTATGTATTCCTATGAACACTGAAGTATAATCTTTATAGTTTGTAGGTATTTACTGTGAAGTGGGCATTCTACACAGTAAAGAGACTGCCTCTGGTCTTGAATGGCTGTAGTAATCGTGTTCTCTTTGGAGAACTAAGGTCCAAGTTTTAACTTCTCTGCTAAGGTTGTTAGTTTTTGACTCTCCAACAGAAGGGGGAAAACGCCCTAAATGGCCCAGAGGCCGACACAACAGGTCACTAGCTTTTACTGTATTCCACTGAGGACTGGAGTGGGGACTTTCAGAGAGTTAACAACTACGTATGCCTCTTGTATGGTTTTCTTCTTGTGCCATACTATTTCATCACACATTTCCAGGAGAAACTATAATGGGATGAATTAAAAGAATAAATCTTAAATCTAATTTCTTTGAATCACTAGCTTAGGTTTAGCTGGAATTCATTTGTTTACAGCAAAGCAGCTGGAGCATAATAATTTGAATTGCTGGCTTTGAAGCTTTTAGGAAATCAACTGAGCAGCTGGCTGGGTGACTCAGGGACCTGGACTAGAGAGAAGACATTTTGTTCAAGAGAGAAAAACAGGGTGTGCAGAAGAGTGTCAGAGCTCATCGTGACACTTGTGGCAGAGACATAACCTGAACTAGGGCACACTGCTTCTCCAAAATACATGTCAAAATTGTTCATGTAACAAATTAAATATGTTATAATGGGTGAAGATTTTAAAGTCTGACACTATCTGGTATTTAAGCTATTCTGAAAAAAAACCCAACCCCAATCTGTATGCTAGCACTAGGTGTGCAAATCCAGCTCTGCAGGGAAGGGGGGCCATGCATCAAGGGCTACCCTGACTCATTTGAACAGAAAGTCCACCAGTAACTTCATATCATGATGTTTAGCCATACAAAAGGCTACCTACGTACCTCTTGTCCAAAAATAAGCAAGCAGGGGCCTCCAGCTCTTGCTCTTGTTGGAGAACACGGGGTAAAAGGCTCTGGGTCAGTGCTGTCCTTGCTACCCGTCAGTACCTGAGGCTACTGCATAAGTTCAGTCCAGTTCTCCAGTATCTTGAGCTGACTTGTCATCTTTCACCACCAGCAGGATAAGGCGGAGTGGAAGGGGAAAAAGCACACTTGAATTCCTCCTTTGCTATGGCTCATGGCGGGTTTTGTGGGGTTCTTTTTATCACAGAGCAGCAAAAGGAGTCATTACTATAGTACTCAAAATCTACAGCTCAGGTGCATACAAACTCAGTTGCATGACAAAACCACATCATTTACTTCACCTTTTAGCCTCGGACTGGTGTATCACTGGATTGTGGTAGAGAAGTTCATGGGTTTAATTCTGCCTTTCCTCTATAAGCAGGTGTTTACATTACCTTTTTTAAAAAACTAACAGCCACCATTGCACACAAAATTTGTTTACACAGAAATATTCACCTTTGAAAACTGGAATAGATACCTTGACCTAGTAAGTTCTTACAGAACACAATACATGTTTATGTTACCTTAGGGAATTCTCTATGAAGTTAAATCATCACAGGTGATGTGTTGATAGTGAGTTTTGAACAGAGGCTCTGAAACAGACAGCCCAACCATTAAGAAAACCTGCAACAACTCCATTTTCAAACACCATTAAATTCCAAGTACTCCTTTTGAAGGGTTACCCTGGTCAAAACTGTTCTGTTCACAGTGAACTGACTCATGTTGATTTTCTGGGAAGAGATTAATTTTTTAAACATTATACATAAAGTCAGTTATTATATCAATCTCCCCTGAGGTAAAACTTTGTGTCTATTAGTTCTTAAAAAGGAGAAAGAAAGAACAGCTTTAAAATAACTGCTTTTGAAGGCTGGAGAAAGCTTCTGCATTTGCCTTCGACTCTGCTGTAATGCAGAGGCAGAGCAAAACCCTGAATCGGACCGTGCTGCTGGCACGCTGCTTCTGAAGCCATGGGGGAGCTGTGCAGCGGGGACTGCCAGGTTATTTTTCTGTGAAAAAGCAGCATGAAGGACTTCAGCGACAGAGGGGAGATAAGGTGAGAAAAGAAGAACCATCAGGGAAAAACTGAAGCAGGAACCAAACACAGGATTAATAACATTCTTCAGAAGGACACTAGGAATACAATTCAAATGCACTCTAAGTTAAGTTTGCATTATCTTTTGTTCACTTTATTAAATACCTTTCATCTAGGCATTGTGTCACCAGTATTCTTACACATGAACACTTCTTTCTCCCTAACATAGCAGTTCAAAAGCCAAAAAGATTTAAGGTAGCAGAAGGAAAACTTAGGTTAGCCCACGGGTAATAGCAAGCTTTTATTTTTCTAAAATCCGACCTGCATTATTTTGAAATGTAGTTTTAAATGCTTTAAAAATAAACTTCATTTCTTAATGGCAGAGGAAATGGGTTCTACACTGATTTCCCCTCATTTCAGTAGCTCTTCTGTTTTCAAGCATGGCAAAGGAAAAACAGATTAAAAGAACAGATCAAACATCACCGAAGGCAGCTCGCTCACCCTGACACAGGCTGTAAAAGCCACATTTAGTAGAAGTCCCAGAGCTTGTTAGCAAGAACAATCAGACAAAGCTTAACCATCAGATAGTTAACAACTGTTTGAGGTGCCTCAGCAGGAAGCAGTTGCCACATTCAGATTTTTCAAATTTCTTAATTTGGGAAGAGAAAAGGGAAGCCCACAGCTACAGCCTTCATACTTGTGGTTAAGTACTCGGAAGCAGCGTACTGGAGACCTCCACTGCAACCCTGGAGACCTCCACTGCAACCCGTGCAGCTCAATTGTAACAGGGTTCCCGTCCGTCTTCTCTTGGGAACTATTTTCCAACAGTAATCTGCTAGCTTTAAACAGGCTCTGCTTTAAGTAGAATCCCATTACTTTAAACACTAGGAAGTAGTGCAAAAGTTACATTTGACAACAGGAAATTCAGGTATAAATGGTTTATAAGGTTGTAAGAGATAAAAACAAAAGTTTTCCCCCACTCTGTATTCTCTAACTGCATAACCCATTCACTACTTTTTCTATTTGTCAGGTGAAAGAACAATGAGTGTATCAGCATTTAAGTGTCTGAAAAATGTATCAGCAGGCCATTGCTGCATTTTCACTCTGACTCAAACACCTGTAACAAAGCAGGTTAGTTTCAAGAAAACCCAGTCAGGCACGGTATGTTGAATCCACTCGTTTCAGTTAAGAGCTTCCTGCAGAGCACTCTCACTGTAAGTCCAGCAAAGGATTTGAACCTGGTTCCTCTGCATCCTCTGTGCTTGCTCTAAAACCATTTGGCCATTAGTTACCATCTTCTGAAGAAAGCTGAAACATGATTTCAGTACTGGCTAAGGTTCAGAACCTCACTCCTCTAAGAAATAAATTTAAAGGTTGAAATTTCACCAATTCCTTAACAAACCTTTCCCTGGGAGAACAGCTGCGGTGGCAGCACCATCGCAACTGACTACAAAAAGATGGATGGAGGAAGTGCAGCTCAGCTATGCTTTTGGAGTTGGTCCTCTCAGCAGCTCAAAGCCTGCCAGCCCTTCACTGAGCCCACTAGTCAATAAACAGCCATTTATAGAGCCAAAAAACTATAGGAAGGTTCAACCTACACATCTTCAACCTCAAAACATAACAACAGCTTAGCTTACAACCACCATTTGCATATAATAACTGCTGGCAAAAGATAACAGTTTCCATCTGATTTCCTGTGATTTTAGCTACTGAATCCTGCACTTACCGAACTGGAAGTTTTCATCACCAATCAAGAAAAAACAAAAAAACAAACCACCCCAAAACAAACCAAAAAAACACAAAGTGTCAAATTACTCTGTGTGTGTGTGTAGAATACTAATTCCAGGTCACCACTGGGCACCTATCAGAATGTCACTGTGAAGTACTGTAATTACAGGCACCAGTTTGCTTTTACTCAGCAGCAGGTGGTGGTATCATTTCGCAAACTTTGTAACCCGTTTAAAATGCAAGGTACTCCCTCTGGAAGCTTTGTAAGTTGGGTTTAACCTGCACTGGAAAGCAGTCAGGAATCAGAAACTGGTGTTAATGCCAAGCAGATATGCATTGTGCTGAGTTTCAGGTGTCCCTTTTCGGGAGCGGCAGCAGCTGTAGAACCTCCCCAGGGGCTGCCTGTCGATTCCTTGCTCCAGTCTTAATTTGAGGTTTACACTTTTCTTGGCCAAGGAGTTTTCGTACACCTCGAATGCCAGGCTCCAGCCTTCACAGTCCCCATAATATTATTATGGTATCCTTCAAAAGCTGGACACAAGCAGTCATTTAAAAAACACAGAACAAAAAAAGAAATTTAAAAAGTATCAAGAAGCAAAAATAATGCTGAGCAAAAGGTTTAGACCACAGAAGGCACCAGAATAAAGCAGTGTTTTACTTCTTGTCTAAACAGAGTTCTGTCAGCGGAGCCAGTCTTGCACACAATACAAAGCACAGGCCTGAAATACCTTCTTTGAAAATAACAGAAGGCCAAGAAAGGCTTCAAACTGGACGATAACAGGAACATTTACCTTAAAGTAAAAGACTTTTCAGTCAAGGATCTGATGGGAAGATTGAATGACTGATTTGCTTTCTAAAATGATTGGTGGCTCTGAGATGAGGAGATCATCCTCACCTAGTGAAGAATTCTGCTCAGTGTTCACAAAGTTAGGTATGTTAAATTTTGTAAGACAATGCAGGTCCTCCTCAAACAGTGCACTGCTCCTGGGAACTTCCTGGAAGTGGGTATTACTCTCCAGACCTGGACCCTTCTGACTTTGTTTTGCTTTACCCAAATGTTCCACTTCATTAATACAGAAATGGAAAAGTGACTGGGATTCTTCAGCTATTTGACGAGAAAAGACCCTCTCTGACTCCAGAGGTCTTCCAAAATCTGCCACAAAGCTGTTCATACAAAATCTTTTTTCAGAAGGTTCTGCATTGCTAGGGAGGAAAAAGAAAAATACAGTAAGCACAGGAGTAAAGCTATTTGAGATCTTAACAGCAAATAAGGTTTCAGCAACCATTATGATCAGGAAGAAAGAAAACCCTACACTTTGACTACAACAGACTTTAAAAGCCAGCATTGTTTATTATTTTCTGATGAAGGTATTTTAGTTGTGATAATTTTCCATGAGCATGTTATCGATGCCAGCCCTCCTAAATGGCACTCCTGGTAATCAATATACCGTAATAATCTACTCACTGAATGCACTTAGAAATACTCTTCAGTATTTCCTCTCAATATCAAGTAATAACAAGTTTTTTAAGATGGCTTGCAGAACATTTTGAGAAAAATCTTTCCAAGGCCTAGACAGCATTGCTGTCACTAAAGACATGATTTGAGTGCCTGGTTGTCCAGACCTCACACCATCTTTTCCACTGACTTCAGTCAATGACATTCAGATTGCCAAATTAGGACAGCTGGAGCTAAAGACTGTCAGGAAGGCACAGTCTTAACCACTCGGACACGTAGCCCGGGAAGGACATCTTAACATCCTTCTTTGAGTTTTCTAGGAGCATTCACTCAAACTAGCTCCAATCTGCACAGACTTGTGCAGGAGCCAGGAACAGCTGGGCATGAGAAAAGCTCAAGCCAGACAAAGATTTTTGGATAGTAATACATTCTTTGCAAGGCTGAATCGATATGCTGTCATCACAAAATGCAAGTTATTTGCATCTGAAAGGCAGTGGAGGTATTCAGAGGATGAGCAGGGAGAAATCTAAACATATTCTCAGAATGTAAGTTTTGTTAAGTAAGAATTAATAAATCTTACCATTTACATATGAACATGTAGCCAATGACACTGGAGCCGGACAGCTGGACACCTAAAGGTGCACACAGCACTTAAGAGATTTTTCAGAGGAACACTGTAATTTTAATTCTTTCAAGGCTGCAGTAGGAGGCGAGTGCCTAACATGCTTTTGAAAGCCTTAGATGGCACCTTCAGAAATCTACCCCTAAAACCTTCAAGGTCACAGGATACCTACCATTAGTCTTTTGTTCATAGTTAAAGATCCCTGCTTCTAAAATGCTGATTCACTTCCATTACATGACACAAGAATGCTATCCTAACAAAATCAGTTACACTAGCCTTCAAATCAAAGTACTCCTCTAGTTTGCCAGAACTGTATTGGCTCATTCTGCATTTCAAAGCAAAGCACGTGGAAGCATAACATTTAAATTGATGCAAGACAAACCAGTAACTAAGTAATAGTCTGCTGTATACACAGCAGGAGACAAACACACCGGAGTAATAGTGCAGTAGCCTTCAGAACTGATGACTAACATGTAAGTATTTCTAGTACAACAGAAAGCACCACTGAATGTATGCTGCATGTATAGTTTTGCGAATCTGGCACCAAGAGTTTTATGTAGCATGGTGGCACAGACAGTGGAGGTGGCAGGTAAGCACAGAAAGGACAAGCACTGTAAGCCTTGAAAGAAGCGACTTGGGAAATAATCATGAAATGCATCCACTAGAAAAGTAAAACTAGTTTATAGGTGTGGAAAGTGCTTTATAATCCAGTGTGCTGTGAAGGAGCAAGAGCTGACTGTAACACAAGACTGGAATGGCAGCCTAATCTAAATGGAAGAATAGAAGATGCAGAGAAATCTCCACAAGCTTGAGGGCAGGTGATAGAGAACAATCCTGTGCTCAGCATGAGTAAGGAACACATGATCTAATACACAGTGATGGTTTTGGATTCTGAAATTCACAAATACTACCTGTACTTCGGGGAGGAATTTTATTTATTTATTTTTTAAACTAGAAACTCACACAGTCTTGCTCATTACAGTATGCAACTACACCTCAGCATCTTAACTTTTCAGAACACTCAAAATATGAAAAGTAGCCCTAGTTTTACTGTGAAAGGGGAGCACTGCTACCTGGGGGATGAAATCCATTGTGCTATACTTGGGCCAACAGGACCTTCTGAGCCCCAGAAGCTGCCAACGCAAGAAGGTGAATGCCAGACACCTTGAGCCACATACACACCGAAAGCCACTCAAAACAAGCAGCTGCCAATGAACTAACCCAGGCTCCCTTTTCTGGGAACCTTCCAGCCTACCATGCTCAGTTCTGGTCCACTGGATTCAGTATTAAGCTCTGGACTCTGCCCGCTGGACTTGAGTGCACTGTCAGGGTACAGACCACTTTGCCCAATGTACCCTTCTAGCAGGAGCATCAGTGGTTTGGAACTCACGTTTGAGATCCCCATCTTAAACACCTCTTCTCTCAACACTCCCTGAAGTGACCTGGGGTACTTGGCAAACCATGGAAAGCAGTAACTAGCCAATCCTCCACAGTAACAGGAGTTGGCATCCCAGAAGGAACTCAGGGAGATCTAAACAGATCCTTCACACCAGTCCAGAAGTGCTACCCTGAACCTGAGAAACCTTCCAGATTAACATCAGCAAACATACACATATATCTGTAGAAGTTTTTTGTTTCAGTGGATCTGCGTTTCTCTGAGTGGATTTCACTCCAGAATCCTTAACCAAAACCAAATGATTTCTTAAAATTATCAGTCAGTTCACCTTTACTGCAACTAGTTGTACAACCTGCCTCAACAGCTGCATGAAACTTTGAGATGACATCAGCCAGTATTCTGTACAGATAGCTTACATGAACACATGCATTTGTTGCACAAATGCATTAAGGTTGTTTATAAACACAGAAGCAAACAGTGTAATATCTTCTCCCAGGTGATGAATGAGAGCACTCTTCAAGCAGAAATTCAGAAATCTTGTCAACAAATTTTTTTTTTGTTGCACAAGCTAATGTTCTACAGATACTAATATGTAAGCAAACAAAAGCACAACAGACATCATTTCCATAACTAATGAAATTTCTACCTCTCCCCATCATATTCTGACCATTTTCTTCTGGTCTGAGAATGTACTCTGTTCCGAACATCTTGTACAATTTTGAAAAGTACATGCTATCATACTTTATATTGAGCCAAGAAAAGCATAGTGCTAGAAAAATCAAGAGTATTCTACTTTGGATCCATCCATCTGAACACAGTTACACTTCTCTCTCACATTAATGGTACTTCAAAGAACAGCTGAATTGACTTACTGAAGTCAGAGACACGTCCATCAATCAGGCTGGCCTTCTCACAAGACCTAGGAATCCCATTAACATCCGTTTCTAAAGGAGGACTGCAAGACAGCCCACTAGTGAAACGGTGAGTCATGAAGAAACCAGTCAGGTATCAAGACAGAAGATTCAAGCAAAGTAAAGCCACAGTCTGCACTGGTTTTACAGGTAGGCATTTACGTTCTCCAGTTTTTCACTACATGTATCAAAAATAAGAGGAAAAAACAGTATTCGGTGCCCTTAGCATATTCCTGGATGATCTGTTTCCAGTACCATACACATCTGGTTATCAGATCTCCAAAAAAAAAAAAAAAAAAGCTCAACTTTGTTCAAGGTGCCAACTCAGCATACATAGTACATGGACAAGCATTCAAACACAGCTCCCAAAGCACCATAGAAGTTTAAGGCAGATACAGAACAGAGTCACTGGGCTCACTTCAGCAACTGAAGGAAAATGATATTAAGATATAGGTGGGAAGGGACTTCTGGATGTCTCTAGCCTAACGCCCTGATGAAGGCAAGGCCAGCTCTGAATTCAGTTCGCATTACCTGGATGTAGAAGTTGACCAAAGATGGGGGTTTCACAAACTCTCTAGGCAATGTGTTCTGAGAAAATTGATGAATAAAGCAGAAAAACAGTGGGTGATGTCAAGCAGGCCTCTGCTACCTGAAAGTGCATTATTACAAGTGTACAAAACTCCTGAAAAATATCCATATTAAATTCCCTTCGTTTATATTTGACTTATCACTTCTTTCCCTCTCAAATTATTCACGTGGGATACAGACTCAGATGCTTACCTAAGAAACAAGATCTCCAGGGAAAAGAGGCAGCACACAGACACTTGAAAGGACTTCAAACATATTTGAGAGCAAGGTCTGGCTACTTCATGACAGTCTGTCAGGCAGGCAAAAATACCAGTCTCTCTTTCTTTCTCACCAAAACAAAAATTCAGGAGCACAGAAGAGGCTCACTATATACGTATTTCCTCTCTAAAGTGGCCCTGTCTCTAGAGATGTGCTATTACACGAAGTTTCAGAGCCACTCTACATATGATGACTAAATAGCAAAGGGCCTTCGGCAGGCAGAGATAGACAGGCTGCTTTAGGAAATGACAAGCACTACCAATTGCCTTTCACAATCAGCTTCTCATCATTGCTACCTGCCTGCAAGCGATCTCACTCTCCAGAGAGGCTTTTTACTTCTACTTTACGGCACACAAGCCCGAGAGGAGATGTGGGTTCAGACTTTCTCAGGGGAAGGGACATTGACAGCCTGAATGCTGCGCAAATGCAGATAAATGGTTAAGGCGAGGCATGGTCTGCACATACTTAACAGCCAGAAAGAACAAGAAAAAAGGTTGGTTTGTGATTTTCAGGGATTCTGGTGTTAAAGGTGGAGCCAATCTGTACTTCAGCATCTACTAGAATTTCTCAGCAGAAACTAAGACACTCAGACTAGGGGAGCTACAGAGTTAAGGGAAGATTTTGTAAATACTACTGACATCTGCCTTTTGGACTTGAACACTCAAGCACGTAGAAACCCACCAGACTTCAACTTCCTTAGTTTAACATGCGCACTGCATTTTATTTGTATATCTGTCAATATTCACATTTCTCTGTTCCACACCATAACATAAGCCTGCCTAGAATGACCCCATTTATTTGCAGAACAGTACTCTGAACCCACCTGTTTGGCAGCCTACCCACGGAACTTCCTTTGAGCATAAAAATGCATACATGCAGCTATTCCCCCCTCTGCGTGCCTACTGACTGTGTGCTAAACAGGGAACACGTTAGTAACAATTCTCCAGAACTAGTGTCCTAGAAGTGCTTGGAACAAAGACCTTTTGAACAAAGACTGCACCTTTTCATAAGAATGGACTAGAACAAGACATCGCTGAGCCAGTGCAATGTCAGCACTGTCACTGCTTGTTTGGGGGCTGCAATAGAACAGACGTGCCACTTAGCAAGCGGTATTTGTTATCCCAGTTTTCAGACTCACTCTTGATGTGGTGCTCCCGTCTTTGTCAGCAGGGTCAGGACAAAAAACATGAAGATGACAAAAACTGCAAGACCAACCCAAAATCCAATCACAATGGAATCTGGTGAAAAAGAGAAAACAAGATGATCAGTATTTAACCTGCACTTGCAGAAAGTTTCCTTCCATATGCAGCATGACTGCAAATCCCAAAATACTTTATTCCTGACTGGCAAAGAAGAAGGATGATCAGATTTGTCATTATCTATTTTTAAACAGAAAGCTGCCACTGAAGCTCTCGTTTCGAGTCCAAATTTTACTGATGTCTGGACAAACCAGAAACAAGGTGAAAGAGGGGAGACACTGAATTCTCTTGGTTAGTAAAATAAGATCAGCTCCCTTTGTGATGCCTGGCCCTTTTCCAAGTATTGCTTTGGAAACAACTTCAGTACTAGAACTCAGAAGAGAGGATTAATTGATTTTCAGCAAAAAAAACCACCTGTCCTTGTAGAATTGAGCCCCTGATATTTTAAATTATTTCTGCCCCAGACCATTAGGTTTCTAGGTATTGATAGATCTCTTTGACATAATAGGTTTAGGAAGATCTAGCTTTCTTTCAGTGGTAAGATAGAGGGTTCTCAAATAAACAGAACCACAGATAAAATGATTTGCTACCTCAAAAAGTATCAATAACCAATATACAACACATTTTTTGAACAATTTTTGTGTTTCCAACTTGCATACAGAAAACTGCAATAAAAAAGTCAGAGGAGCCAAATGCATTTGAACAACAAAAACTCAAGCCACCAGTTAATTAAGGAAAACACCAATGCAAATATAGAAGCAATTGGGAAAAGCATGGCTTCTTGGCTGTGTGCATAAAATGTACCTACCGTTCTCATTTATAGCCAGTAGACCCACAGACAAATCACTAGTCCTACTAAAAACAAATTTATGTCCCCTTATGACTACAAAGTTGGTCCACAGTTGCTCCTGAAGGAATCCCAAAGCTTCCAGGAACTTCATTAAGAAGGGTCCAAGTAGGACAAATATTTCCAGACATCAATTGATAAGCATGGTCCAAAGTTACAGAGCATCAACTCAAAATATGACCTGGTCCAGGACCCACAGTATACAGGCAGTTTTTCACCTGTCATTTCAGTTGGTTGGTTGGTTTTTTTTAATGCAAATATTCAAAATGTCCACTATAAGAGTTCAAAAAACCTTAACATACAAACATGCAAGAGGAAAGTCTTGGTCAGGACAGGTATTCTACCTACCCTTAACCTCTCATGACACAGCTACTACTGAACCTCAAAGATACTCACTGGCTGTAAAGCTACGTAACAATTTGTCTGACCCAGTACAGCAGGCACAGCATAGAACTTCAGCCAGCGCTTTGGATCTCCTACAGGACTTATCTAAAGACACCAGAAAACAAGGAATCAGCTATCCTGCCTGCTTCTTGACCCCAATGGTTAATCACACTCCCACTGTGAAATACCTTCCATGCTAAAAGCCAGATCTGGGACCTGGAAATCAATTCAAACCATTTTCTCTTTCTCCGTGAAGTCAAATTACCTGCTGCACTTGAGATTTTCTCCCTGTGAAAACACTTCATCACAATCAAGTTGCTCCTTAATCCATTTTCTGGTAAGCTAAGGAGGTTAAGTTTCAAGTCTCCTGCTGCAATGTTTACTTCACCTCTCCTCTGCCACATCTCCCCTTCTCAACACCCTTTGTAAAATAACTACAGGGTGGTTCAAGTATAGGTCTCCATGATGCGTGTGTAAGTTTGTAATACTCCGTTTTGTTTAAAGCATATTGATACAAGTTTATTTCTGTAATTCCATGCATTATGAGCCCATTCAGAATCATTCTGTAAGTATAGCTTGTATGCAGTGGTTCAAGATGCATCTTTGTGTTTGGCCTTACTAATACACAACAATAGCTCATGATTATCTACCACACTACAGGACTTTGTAGTACCTGAAAAGAAACACTCCCATTAAAAAATTTACCACTTAACCATTCACAGCTACTAGTACCTACCAATTAGTTAGACGTGCTTCAATCATACGCAACTGCATTGATAACCAGAATGTAAAGTCTGATCAAATAAGATGTCTAAAAAAAATGCATAATTATATTATTCAAGCTGCAAAACTGAACTCATCAGCTATAGAAAAAAAAAGCAAAACATGTTAAAAAAAAATAATCAAGGTTCTGATAAGCTCTACTACTCCCCACAAAAGTCACACCACCAGCACTGCATGCTGAATAACAAGCGTCTTGTGGTTTGTTTGGTGTTCGCCCCCAGCAGAATTCCAAAGTATACTGAGCTTAAAGCTGCATTTTCCTTGCTTTGTTGTGGCTCCTGACACAAATCCAACCCTCTGCTGCATCTATTACATTCTTTGGCTTTGTTTAAAATTAAAGCAGGTGGCCCAAGTTCTCTTCAATATTTCATTTAGGTCTCACTCATTTAAGTGCAAATTACCCAAACCTACTAACTTCTAAACATTTATTAAAAATAAATTGTATATAACAAAATTTATTCAAAAAATATGGTATACATGACCATATTTATAATGCTGCCCCAAGTTACAAATAGATTGGGAAAATATCCCACGACTTTCTCAAGTTGCAGTATCAACCTTCCTTTCCTTCATCGCACAGACTCGTAACATCCTGGCAGCAGCTCTGGCTCCCTGATCATTCCTATGTATTTTTCCTCCCTCTAAAGTTACTGAGGTTTCTTCTGTTCCAAAGGCACAAAAAAGGACTCTGTTCTTATCTCTGCCAGTCACAGATATCTCCTGGCTATCTTTATCTACTTACTTTTTAAAGCTTTAATTTACAAAACATCTGGTGCCTACTCTTCTGGATTTTCTCATTTCTAATTCCTGTCTTGGCTACTCCTCAGGCAGAACACACTTTTTGCTTGTAAAACAGTTGGGTTTATTTCAGTCATATATTTTGACAAGGCACTGTGGCATCTGAACATCTCATCTTCTCTCCACCTTCCCCCCCCCCCGCCCCCGAAGTGTATTTTTGTGTGTTACATTGTTATGTAAACATTTTTCTTCACAGGTCACTTTGCATTAATTTTTTTCCCTCTGCTTTCAGAAAACAGGCTTCTGAATTACTTTGTATATACATTAAATTTTTAGAAACCTCCCCAGACCTACCACTAGTACATCAAGCTCCAGCTGAAAAGGAGTTGTGACTTCTGTCCATTCTCTAGGAGGAGCTGCCCAGAACCCTCCTGCTCTACAAACAGCAGCCAGGCAGCAAAGCTGAGCTGCCACGCTTAGCACAGCGATCACTTCAATGGCAAGCCAAGATTTTTCTGTTTTGCATCTTTTACAATCCAGAGAATTACCTTTTTTTTTTTTCTTCACATCACACTCTTTGGTACACTGAGCTAAAAAGAAGGCGTGTACATAACACTGCAGCTAATCTTTGTAATCAGTAATCTTTGTAATCCCATTTGGTCTTTGATTAAGTGGAAGAATGGAATTTAAATTAGAAACATGATAAAAGCTAACCTGCATTTTTCAAGTACCTAACATTTGTAAAAATACAGACAGTAATAAGCAGGCTTTTGGGGGAGGTGGGAGAAGGTAAAGTACGATACAGGCTAAAAAGCAAATTCTGCTCTAGTTTTTTAAAAGCATTAATAACTTCAACCAGTTTCTTCTGTCCCTTACAGAGCCCTCCCCAAAACCTCCTGACTGTGCAGAGCCAAGGGAGATCAGCCTTTCTGGGCTGCTGTTTGCCACTGCAGGCAATTCTCTTTCCTAGCCTGAACCCCTACCACGACAAATGATGCAGAAATTATGTATCCCACACTGGACCAGTGCTCCAGCACTGAATGGAGACCCTTCCCCAGTACTTTGGTGTTCAAAACCTCTCACAGCGTATCCAGCTCAGAAATAAAGAAACAAGATGGTTTGGTTCTCTTTGGCAAAGCACTTGCAAAACACTTCCAATTCTGAGTTAGTCTGTTACTTTTGTTTGTTTGTCTTCTACTCACAACCATCTCCTCCTAAAAAAAAAATTTCATAAAAATCAAAGCCATTGTCCAGATTTTATATAAATGTTGGTCCAGCTGTGCTAGCTTGTCCTAGGTAAATTCCTCTCAATTCCTATCCGTATTTTTCATCTCTGTCATCCCTGTCCTCCACTTGTTACTTCTGCAGTAAAACAGCTCCAGTATTAACAGAACACTGAATTTAGCAAATTCCTCCTACAAAGAAAGTCCGATGATAAAACTTTCTTCAGAAAGAGAAACTTCTTTCATTTAAAATCTTATAAAAGCCTTAAATTTATTTTCTATGAATGAAAACAAGAGCAGTAAGCCTGCCCACCACTGCCTTTTTAGCATTAACAGGAACAAGAACAAAGCAATGCTGATCATGCCAAGTTGTTACCAGAAGCAGAAGCATCTATATTTCCTGTTATAAACTGTTCCTGATAACTGGGTATTCCTCAGTATTGACAAATTTCTACTACAGCCAAGAAATCCATGGTTTTCTCATGCACAAGAAAAGCAGTCAACAAAAAGACACAGAATAATAAAAAATTACAGTAACCTAATGAATAAAGTAATGCTTCTACTTGCCGAGAATCCAAAACATTAGGAGATATATTTTTGTACAATAAACCATTACAAACGAAGAGCAGGAACCTTAAGGTGGGGAAGCTCAGCTGCAATAATTTATGTCTCTACTAAACTTACATTTATGAGCCTTCAGGCCTTCAAACGACACCGGTCCATACTCATAGTACTCATACTCCCAGGTGTAATCAGAGTTAGACAAGGCTTGCTGGGAGGTTCTGTTTGAAATCAGCCTCAGGGCAGACATCTTGCACCTCAATAAATATATACCTGTGGGTACAAAATGCATTACTAGATATTACATACTTCTGACACATTATTTGATTTTATTGAGAATCCTTCCCTATCATCCTCATCACTGTTCCCAAGTGCAGACACTCATGCTTACAAAGGTGCTCTCTCAACTGTTCCTTTAAAATCCAGTATCCCTGCCTCATCAGACAAGGCTATCGCATCCCCTCCTGTTCCTTCCCCAGCCTTGGCTGGCCAACCGCCAGTCAACACTGAGCTTCTTGTCAATGGAAAGAGAACCTACGTTCACTCCACAGAGATGCCTGTAACTATACAAAACCAGGCTCTTCCAACGGAATAAAGCTTTTACAGCTCAAAAACAGTAAATACCAAAGACCGCCAGCCTCAGCAGCTTAGGATGAATGCTGCCATGAAAGTCTGGGTGAAGAACTGGCCAGACTACCAGGCTCAAAGGGTTACATTACCCATACAAAGTCTTGTTGGCAGCTGGTTATCAGTGGAGCGCACTCATAGCAAGTTCACAGATTACGTGAGGGATAGTCAAGAGGTTGGAGGGCAGAATGCTACTCAGAGGGACCAGGACAAGCTGGAGAAAGGGAGGGACAGGAACCTCATGAGGACCACCAGTGCAAAAGTAAAGTCCTGCATCTGGGAGGGAATAACCCTATGCAGCAGTACAGGCTGCTGGGGAGCAGCTCTGCAGAGAAGGTCCTGTGATGGACAAGCTGAATGTCAGTCAGCAACATGCCTTGTGTACTGGGCTGAATTAACGAGACTCTAGCCAGCAGGTCAAGAG
The DNA here is from genome assembly GCF_017639655.2 of Falco naumanni. NCBI lineage: Eukaryota > Metazoa > Chordata > Aves > Falconiformes > Falconidae > Falco > Falco naumanni. Next base: position 6,875,609 of record NC_054059.1, read on the forward strand.
AAGTGTTTATTCTTCTCTACTCACCACTGGTAACACTATATCTGGGGTACTGTATCCGGTTTTGGTATCCAAAATAACAGAAAGATATGGACCCACTGGTGCCAGTCCAGTGGAAGGCCACCAAGATGGTCAGGGAGCTGAAATACAGGATGCATGAGAGTAAGGGAACTGGGTTTGTTCAACCTGAAGAAGAGAAGGCTCCACGGAGACCTTCATGGTGTCTGCAATAACAGAGTGCACAGAGATTCCAGAGCCAGACTCTGCTCAGAGGTGCAGAGTGAAAGGACAAGCAGCAATGAATACAAATCAGGAAACAGGAAATTTAAATTAGATACAAGGAAAACTTTACCTGATTTAGTTGAACATGCTTTGAGCAGGAGGTTGGACCATGCGACCACCAGAGGTCCCTTCCAACCTAAATTTCTCTGTGCTAGTAACAGCTTCAATATGGCACTAGGGAAGGAAGATAAAACAGGAGTGATTTTCTCCGCAGATTAACAAAAACTGCAACGCAACATTAAACATCATTGAATTGCCTTGATAGATATTGCTGTCATTACCACAACACTGCACTAGGGATTTAAGTTTTGCAGATTAGTTTTTTTTTCAGAATATTAGACAGTTTTACGCACACCAAAAGAGAGCACATCTCTACACAACACATCTGCTGCAGCAGCTGGAGTCAGGACATTCAACTTGAAACATATTACAAAATACTTTTTGTAAAAGCAAATCGAGCTTTGGGTAATTTTGCATTCAATTAAAACCCAGCAGAGTGAAGACTTCATGCGGTTCATAGAACTATTGCAATCAGTTGTTCTGTGGACAATGAAACTTCTCAAAACACAAACTCAAATCCAGATAAAATTTCTTGAAAAGAAGGGCCCTAAATAGTCACGTCACTCAAAATACCTGAAACTTCAGTCAGCCCTAAGATTAATTAAATTGACTAAGGCTGTGCAAGGAAGGCATGTTGTTCAAGTGCTAGGAGGGCCATACCTAAAGAACAAGAATCCAGCACAAAACAAAGAACACAAATGCACCCAGGCAATATGAACAGCATTTCAGATACGTAAAAAAGTTATTTCTGCAACTATTTTGCCATGAGCAAATGGTGGCAGAAACGCCTCAAAACAATTTTAAATAAATAGTGAAGTACACCTGAAGTAAGCTTCATACCCAGTTACAACATTCAGAACATTAAACACATACCAAAACCTGACTAGCAAGTGATAAATCATTTAAACCAAGAAGCGGATCTATTTTTCAACTTAAATTGGCTTAGTTTACACAATAAGCAACTTGCTAACAGGGGCAGGGAGGGGGTGGTGACCAACCCCATTCTTGGGTCAGGATAAAGAGCTTCAATTACCCTCACCTTCCCTCCTTTAGCCACTCAGAAAGCTCCCAGTGAGAACAAGCAGCCTGAAGCACAGAGGAGGAAGAAAAAAAGATGGCTGTAATGGACAACCCAGTTCATGGCTGAGGATGTTTCCCAACCCTTTAAGAACATGACAGAAAGAGGTAAGTAACTTTAAGTGCCTGTGTTAACAGTGAAGTTCCTCCTTTGCTTTCCCAGTGTCAAGAAAACCTTCTTATTTCCTGCAGTCAAAGAAAGAACGTCTAATTAAGCTTTAGACAGAGTTTTTCTTGTTTTAAATCAACCGAAGTGACTAATGCCTCTGGGAGAAGCAAACAGCACAGAGGAAAATCCAAGATCCCTGTCCTAGTTTGCTCCCATCTCAGCTCTGTCAGTTGCCTCTTACATGATTTTGTGTTTCATTTTGTGAGTGGGCCCTAAGAGACTACATAGTGCAGAAGGTTCCCACCATCTTTTCCCCCCGGCTTCCTCTCGATGTTTTGTTGATGATGCATCTCTTGACAAATTTTATTAGCACATTCCTGTTTAATTGTATAGCCTTCCAGAGGAGTCTTTCATTTAAATATTTCTTACATGGCATCACCAATGTTCACTGTCACCTCCTCACTTTCAGCATTATAAGAAGAGCTGAACAGGAATCCACAGAACTAAAACTACAGAGTAAGGTATATGAACAATCCGCAAAATGTTTCTTCTTGCACTTCAAGTGCAGGTAGATGGGATTAGCTGGCGCACATGCAGATCTTTCTCCTGATCTAGTCACTAGTGTCCATTTATGATTTATGGGGACAACAGCCACTTCTAGGACACAAAGAATCTGTTTGGGTTTAGTCTTCAGTTAGGACTAGAATCTCCAGTGTTTCACCACTGACTACAAGCATTTCTAGACTTCCTTTCACCACAGACAAGCCACTATCAGAGGGAGAGGTGCTTACTGAAACGTGGGTCACCAGCTCACAGGCTAACCTGTGCCTCAGGCTTTGCAGGACATACAAAATACACCTCTAAACCATTCAGTAGAGCTAAGCATAAGCATTTTCCCAAACTAGCTTACAGCTCACTTTGGACAAATGTCTCCAAAACCTCAGCCTGAAAAACGTTAAAACAAACCTTTTATTCTACTTGAAAAGCCAGCCTAGCGTGGTGGAAGAAGGACCAGCACAGCTAAAGCAGTGAACATTAAGACCTTGCATCTCCTGAGGAAGGGCAAAGCAGGGTGAGCTGGCATGCTAGCAGCCTGCCAGGTGCATTTGCCAGGCTGCACCAGGTCACGGGAGGACTGTGGGGGCCAGATAAGGGCACTTCCCTTCAGGGAAGGAATTCTCCCAGGAGATGCACTCAAGTGCTTTTTCTGCCAGGAATGGACAGCAGTGGTTCATCCCACAGCTCTGAGGCATGACAGAGAGCCCCTCTAATTGACCTTGATGGAGGGTTTTTTGAGACCCGCAGGAATTGGTTAAGGCAAATGCAAAAGCCCCTCTGTTGACTTTGACGTGTATGGATGCAGACAGCCTTCCCTCATTCTGGATCATTTCTTTCGAGAGCAAGTAAGGGAGCAACAAAAAGCTTCACTTTGATCACTCAAGAAACCCCAAAGCAGGGCTATGTTCAGTGCTGCCAACCAGGAGATTCAGGCAGGTCACTCCTGGAAACCACAAAGGGCAAGTGTTCACAGCTGCCTTCTGGCACATTGGGTTCCTCTCGGGCGATAATGTCAACAGTGTCCTGGTTTCAGCTGGGACAGAGTTAATTTTCTTCTTAGCAGCTGGTGCAGTGCTGGGTTTGGATTTGGTGCAAGTACAATGTTGATAGCACACTGATGGTTTTGACTTAGTATAAACGCTACCTGGCAACAGCCAAGTACCTTTCAGTTCCTTGGGCCCCGCCAGCGAGAGGGCTGGAGGAGCAAGGGAAACAGGGAGGGGACACAGCCAGGACAGGTGACCCAAACTAGCCAAGGGGATATTCCATACCAAAGTGTCACGTTGAGTATATAAGCTGGGGAAATAGAAGGAGGGGGGAGACATTCAGCATTATGGTGTCTGTCTTCCCAGGTAACCGTTATGTGTGATGGAGCCCTGCTGTCCTGGAGAAGGCTGAACACCTGCCTGCCGATGGAAAGTAGCGAATTCCTGGTTCTGCTTTGCTTGCGCGTGCAGCTTTTGCTTTACCTACTAAACTGTCTTTATCTCAGCCCACGAGTTTTCACGCTTTTCCAGTCCTCTCCCCCATCCCACTATGGGGGGAGTAAGCGAGCAGCTTGGTTGCTTGACAGGGTTAAACCCACAAACAGGTACCCAGACACCCCCCATGGAGACCCAGCTGCAAATCCTGAAGTTAAATTATACCTTCAATAGAACTCGCTTGTAGCCTGTGAGAGTTTGTAAGGTCACAGCTTACACCACCACTGGGGCCACAAAGCCAAGTCTGGTTTTATGTACAGCTAAAACTGACCTTGTAACGTAACCAGCAACAACTACCTCCAAGCCTGACCTGACGCACAAAAATAAATTCATGTGGACTGGTCAATGTACCTACTGTTCATTTCTGGAGCAAAAGAAACTACCAATATGGTAGACACAAGCAGCCTGGTAAATTTTCAATCAAAACCTACATTTATTTTCCACATGCTTCCATTCTGCTTACTGCCACAGAGTCTAAGCACTTTACAGTCTTCATCGACTAGATGAACAAACTGTTGGCCCTGTTCAAACTGTGAAGACCCCAAAAGCTAGGCAGGGGAAAAAAAAAAAAAAAAAAAAAAGTAGCAGCATTTCAAACTCTGGGAAGCCCTAGCCTGAGAAACCTTAGCACTACACACTGACACATCAGCTCCATCAGCCAGGCAGTACAATTAACCCAGAAGTTGTTGGCTACGAGAAATTAACAACTCAGGCTGTTCCCATATCCCCTAAGTCCCCATACCAGCAACAGTATTCTGCGTGGCAGGAAGAGAGAACCAGCCACCACCACATTCCTTTTTACTTCATCCCAAAGACTAAGAGATTAAGTCAGAGGAAAAGTAGTCAATGTAAAAAACAAGCACAAACTTATTCACTCTGCACTGCATCAGCTGAAAGGTAATACAGACCCCATCTTTATACAACCCTACCACGTGTCTATTGCTTTGAACAAGCCGTGTGACTCCCAAGTACCAGCGAGAAGCAAGTCTGCAGGAAATACTTAACCAAATGGCCCTTGCTTCTTGCTAATTCTCAAGATCTTAGATAGGCAGGATTTGAGATCAAGTCTGTGGTCTTTTCAGGGGAATACCCAATCTTCCCACCTGCAATAAAAGAGAGGAAAGCATACTATACAAACCAAGTGAAATTTAGCAAGAAAAATAGAAAGATATCTGAAAACTGACTGTACAATTAAAAATCAATCATATAGGCCAACACCAACTGCGTGATACCTGGCACTTTTCTTGGAGAGAAAAGAAAGTACCAGTGTTAACAGTGGTTATGTTTGATTGATGCTCACAAAGAGCATCATCTGCATGAGCTGTTGTACTAAAATAACAAGAATGATGTTGGATTCATCACAAAAGGACTTTATAACAATGCTAAGGAAAACTGTTGATTTAGTCACTGCTTTATCCTGGGAATTAAGAATGAGAAAGGACGAAGTTCCAGACTCATACTACTCTATTACACATCATATAACATACTTTATCCTTATAACTATACAATGTAAACTAGACCCCAACAGTAAACTTCTTATACTCCACACAAATTCTCATGAAAATGTCTTATTTTCCATGTACTAATGCTTAATATCTTGCGCTGCAATGCAAGGCAGTGTAAAAGGAGGTCTCCATACCATTATATACAATTTGGATGCTAATAGAGTAGCTACTGTTTGGTACTTAGTTTAAAAGCAATGACACTACGACTTTAAAGTAAAATTTAACAAATAGAAGACCAAAACAGTTTCTCAAGTATTTTCCTAGAGATAATAATGATATAAGTAAACACTAATGCCCACTTAGTACTTCACCTCAGTAGGGGCCACCTAGAAGTTAGGCAGAAACTAATATGAAATCATACCTTACAGTGAGTTCACAGACAACTACATGGATTTGAAAATAGACAGAGCAAATACCATATGAGCTCACTCATAAACCTTGTCCGAGAAGACTGCTGAATTATACTTAACGTAGCATCACAGAAGCTTTGTATTTCTTTTGCTCTCAAAAAGTTTCAGTCCAGCACTGACAGTAAAGGAACATGAACAGTTAGTACAAAGCTATGGGGACTTGCTCCCAAAACACACTGAAGCAAATAGATTAGCTTAAAAAAGCCTTAAAAATCACAGACAGAACATAGAGTCTTGAGACAGTATTATCTACAAATAATAAATGGAATTATGGCTAACATATCTTTATTTCCTGCAGCTAGGGCAGAATTACACAATCAATTCATCATCTGGCTTCAATGTACAAAGGTGAGCTTCGGTTGAGCTCAGAAAACATTTCATTTTGACATTCAGCATGACAAAAACTGATATGTTACAAGAATTCACCCTTCCACCCAAATAATACATCTCTACGCAGGAAAGCCTCCACAAGTTGATAGTTGTTACAGTCACAGTAGAAAACGAGACTAAACCTTTCTTCTAAGTAAAGAAAAGTCTATTTTTTAAGGAGAAAATAAGTTCTAAGTTTCTGAGCATTTTTTAAAGCGGGAAGATTATACTTTCAATAGCCTTTTCCCAGACATGCCCCAGCTGAACCTTTGCTGAACCTAGTTCTGAACATGGCTCGGGAACACGGTTACAGACGCAGCAAGGCTGTGGTCAGAAGAGTGCTCTGGGTATTGCTGAGCCCATTATCCTCTCCCATCTAAAAGTCTACCTCCTCTTTGTTGTGCAGGTATGGCAGCTTCAAAACCCAAGTTCTCTCAAGACCAACCAGACTAGAAGAAGCCCCATCACTAAGCGCTAGTGTACCGAGACCTTTTCAGTCCTAGAAGGTTACAAATGCTGAGATCAATGATACAATGTAAGTACAGTCAACACTTTCCAAAAGAAAGGCTGCCTTTCCCTCAGGTGTAATACTGCCAATTCTAACCTTTCACATACAAATTCTTAACCTTTACCCTTTCAGTAAATACCACAGACAGAGGTCCCAGGCTGATTTGTTACAGAAAACGGGAACTGGAAGAGCTCTGGCATATCTGGCTAATGACATAAGAGTAAACCACAAAGCAAGTTTGCAATTGGCCTGCCCCGAACGCATCTGCTTTTGGGCTGCACTATTTCCCTGAAATTTCCTTGCTTGGCAAAGCAGTCACCTTCTTTCTATTTTATTAAACGTCTCTTTTTATTAGTTTTTTTTCCACAGAAAGCTCAGTGCCGAGATTCCTTGCTAATCCTAAAGTCTATCAATCCAATGCCTTATTCTGAATAGAAAGAAAGGAAGCTTCCACATCTCCACAGTCTTACTGATCAGCCCATTGCAGGTCAACTGGAATGGCAACATCAGAAGACGAGTTAGCTGCAAGAGCTGTTTATAAAATACCTTTTATTTATTATCATGTTAGATATCTATTACCATGTTAGAACCTATGGAAAAAAAACAAACAGCCTCTATAACAGGGACAGAACAAACTTTATTTTTTTTTATAACTAAAAGATGGCATTAAATTTGAAAGCAAAAAAAAATATCTCACTGTGAAGAGAATTTATGTCAATGCATGTTACCCTATGCATAGGGTTACTAGACTAGATTTACTCAAATAAGCTAGTCTGCCAGTCATGAAGAAACACTGGAAGCATAGTACTTAGTGTAGCCAAAAGAACAACTGAATCCAAGAACAGAGGTAGCTGGAAGCATTTCAAATAACCACACCTAAACCAACCATTTATAACAAGGGCAAGGCTGAAAGAAGGAATTACTCCTTCTGGGAAATTCAGCACTGATTAACAGCCAGAATTATCTGGGTTCCCTTCATGTCAGTTACCTGGGCCTGAAGACACCCTGGGCCACGCAGCGGAGGTGGTGCTGCTGCACGGGCCACCCACACCAAGCTTGCGCGGTGCCCCATCGCAACGTGCTGGCCCCCGGGTTTAAATGCAGAGCAGCTCTTCATAGGGCTGCACAGCCCAGAAAACGGATGAGTGGGTTCAGGCCTTATTTCATAGATCTGTTTTGGCTTTGCATCAGGGAAAAAAACACCAAAGCACTGGGGCTGACAAGCAGAGTGGAAGCCGAGTACATTTCCCCTCTCCCATTACAAAGCACGACCCTAATCTTCATGTAATGTCCATCTGGTCTAAGTACAGACCACAGCATGCCCCCATAGCATCTCTTCACTTCTCAGTGGTTCTCCCCACAGAAACAGTTTTGTTCCTAATCTACACTGAAGCCGGCAGAAGATAAACCTGCAGAGATGAAAAAAAAACATCCCAGATACAATAGACCATTTGTTCAGAGCAACTCCCACACTTGGATATCTCACAGCCCCGGGTTGACTGTGCTACGGTGGAAATATCTTTATTTTCTGCTCTCACCCACACAGGGCTTGTAAAGCCACGATCTCTCAGATGCAAAGTTAACACTCAAGCTTTTCAGTTTGAAAAGTCAGTTATGTATTATATTTCCTCAAGAGCTAACAAAATAAAATGTAAAAATACAGCTTTTCTTGAACACTTCCACACTGGAATGACCAACGTTTTCTGAACTTCTGTAGTTAGCCTACAATTTGATGCAGAAATTTTGCCTTAATTGGTTCAGTAAGAATTTCAGTTGCTGAAATGGTGCTGTTTATTAAAAGTCAAACTGGTCTGGGATTTTTCCTAACCAGAACCGGGTTTGGTTTTTTTTTTTCCTGTCTTTAGATCTAATTATTCCCTCCAGTGCTGCTGAAGCAGCAAACAATTTATTGTAGCGCCTCAAATACAAATTTTATTTCAGGTAAATCAGACAGCAGCACACATCAGAATTTTCCCATTCTTAATCCCTGCCACACATCTGTGTTACATCAGGCTACAAACAAGCAACTAGAGACCAAGGAAACATCATTAGAACAGTACAACCAAGGCCCAACGCACTGAGTATTCAGAATATCACCTTCATTTATTTGTACTAAAATTTGTACTACAATTTTGCCAGTAGTACTTTGTATCATTCATTCAAAGACTGGAATTTTGATCTAAACAGTTGAATGAGCTGCAAGAGCATCACCTGTGCTTCACCTTAAAAACCTCTTCCACCACACAGCGTACACTGACAGCCAGCAAAAGAATAGGCAGTAAATTACTTTGTCCAGCTCTAAATATTGTGAATTATACTTTTTTTTAAAAAAAAGGGGGAAAAAAAGATTATCTTTTTGGTTGTGATTGATACACCCAGAATGTCTCATTATCTTCAGCAAGAATGGAGCCAGTCAGTGGAGAGCTGCCGTTCCCCTGGCATCTTTCCAGGTATTACTCCTATGTTAAAAAATTATCTTGATTCTCTGATTAGGAACCTCAATAGGAAACCACAAATGGACCAGAGAAAACAAGCAGTATTTGAGACTACTACCTGATTATCTCCAAGCAGAAACCAAAACATCTATTTATTTCCACAGCAGTTATGTAAATCTGCATCCCTTGTATATAGTCTCTGGGGGGCTCAAACAAGAGTAACAGACAGGAGCAAAGTGAGAGGCTCCAAAACACAGCAGTAGGCTAGGAGACACCTGGAAATACAAGTGCCTCAACGTTCTCACAAACAAACCCCAGCCAGCCTCGCCAAGGTAGTTTGAGACAGCGTTGCTGCTGCTGTCCCATTGCTCTACCAGCTACACCTGTCACAGGAGAAGTGGCAAACTAATGGCGTGCCTACGCTTAAAGTCACCATCCAGCATTAAGCACTGGACAAGGTTAACACGCCAGGACGAGCAAGGCAAATGTCAGGGAACAGAGACTGTCCAGAGGGATCGGGGTCACTGGGGTAATCATCGCCAGCAAACGGAAAGGCAGAGGGCTCAGAAGGGACCTCAGCTGCCTACTACACCAGTCACTGTCAACAGAGGCTGCTCACCAGAGGATGAGACTACTAAGTAGGCTGTTAAAAAAGAGACTTTTAAGGGAGAAGGAAGAAATGGGAGGAAGAAAAAAGGAAAAGATAAACAGAAGTATGAGAATCAGCAGAAGACTAGGGAAAAACACATGGGGGAGGATGGGAAGAGGGCAAGACTGTATAGGAGAAGCAATCTCAGGCTGAATGGAGGACAGATGTTCATCCCTTCAGTCTGAAAGCACAAAGAGAGATATTATCTGGAGAAAAAAAAAAAGAAAGAAAAGAAAAGAAAAAAGAAAAGAAAAGAAAAAAAAAGAGAGAAACCCCACCACAACAAACACACCATAAATTTACCTTGTTGGTTGACTTGGGGGGGGGGGGGGGGGGGAGGTTACAAACATTTTAGGTTAAATTTTTAAGTTTATTCAAATGCTCAGTATTCAGTGCAAGACACAACAGAGTCTGGGGGGACTGAAGAGAGTATCTACGTATTCCAAGCAGCACGGGCTTTCCAGCTGTTTTGATTTTGAACGCAGGCTTCCTAACACGGGCAACAATCACCCCGCTACGAATTCAGGAACGTGACACCAGCTCCTGCAGGGGGCATTTTCCACACCGCCCGCACGCACAGTGCCACCTCAAGCTTTTTTTAAATAAAATAAGAATTAGAGGAGTACTTCGGACTTCAAGGCTTGCCAAAAAAGTCGGCAGCTCTCGGTTTCGAACCACCCAGCCGTCTGGTAAGGCAGGCTGAGCTACCGACGCCTGAGGGGGCAGCTCCCGCCCCCCCCCCTCGCGGGCCGCACCGCAGGTCCCACCGCGGGGCAGGCAGGGCCCGGCCGGGCCGCCCCACTCCCGCCCCCCGCCCCCGCCCGGCCTCAGCGCCGTCCCCTCACCGCACTTACCCGCACCGGGCCGGGCGCGCCGCCAGCCCCCTGAGCGCCGCGGCGCCCCGAGGCGAGCGCGGCCCCCCAGGAACGCCCCGGGACGAGGCGGCGCTGAGGGGCCGCCGGGCGGGATGAAGCCGCCGGGCGGTGACGCGCGCTCCCGCGCTCCTACCTGGCCGGGCGGCGGCACCGCCCGCGCCCCCCGACGCCGCACGCGCGCCGCGCCGCGCCGAGCCGAGCCGAGCCGGACCGCGCCTCGCCACAGCCAATGAATCAGCAGCAGCCGCGGCGCGCCGGCCCGCCCGGCGGCATGGCACGGCCACGTGACGCGCGCGGGCCAATGGGCAGCGCGGGCGGGAGCGGCGCCGCGGGCGGCCGCGGGCGGCGGGTCCGGGGTCCGCGGGCGTCGAGCGGAGCGGAGCGGAGCGGAGCTGGGAGCTGCACGGCTTCTGCAGGGGCGTAGCACCAGCTGGGAGTAACCCCGGTGTGTCAGTTGCCTCGCAGGTGCCAAGGGGGAGCGTTAGTTGCGGGGGCAGAGGCGAGCCGAGAGGGGTGGCTTGCCCGCGCTGGGAGGCACCTTTGCACAAGGGTAGGCCCAAGGCCCCCGTGGGGAGACGTTGCAGGTGGGGCAGCCAGGCCCGCTGGCACCAGGCGGGACGGCTGTGCGAGGCCCTGCCTCCGCTGCCAGGAGGTGAAGGGTGATGCCATAAACCTACAGGAATTGTACAGCCTCTTGCACCGTTTCCATCCCTGTCATCTGCCGCTTCTTAAAACAAAGAGACCTTTAAGAGCATGTGAAATCAGTACCTCACTCTGCTGCTTGCAGTTGTTAAAGCACAGGAGACAACAGAATCTTTGAGCATTGGTAGGACATCTGGAGATCGTCTAGGCCTGCTGAAACGGGGTCACCTAGAGCATCTTGCTCAGGACATGAGTTGCGTCTTCAGTATATTCAAGGATGGAGGCTACAACCTCTCTGGGCAACCTGTCCTGGTGTTTGATCACACTCACTACAAAAAGACATTTTTCTCATGTTTAATGGAAGTTCCTGTTACTTCAGTTTGTGCCCATTGCCTCTTGTCCTGTCCATGAACACCACTGGGAAGAATCTCACTCCACTTTCTTCGCTACTGCCATCAGTTATTTATACATATCGGTAAGAGCACCCTGAGCCTTCTCTAGGCTAAGCAATCACAGCTCTCTTAGTCTCTTCTCATATGTCACACACTCCAGTCACTTCACCGTCATTGTGGCTTTTTGATCAGCTTCGTAGCAATCAAGCACTGTAATGCATGACATGACTTAATTTTTCAATCCAGCACTAGGAAACAAGTCTTACACCCCTATCCAATGAAGCCACCAGCTTGCTGCAATACCTGCCTTCAAATGTTATAGAAGTTCCTTGCTAATGCTCCGGCACTTGTCAGCATCAGCCTCTCTATGTGGTTGATATTCGTTTGTCTTCTTGCATCAAATGCAGGTCATGTGCAAGTTAGGACATCTGTGAAACCACTGGTTTTCACCTGTTTCTTTCCAGGCGAGACAGTGATCTTGGACAGTGTTGTCTCTCTCCAGCAACGGTTATAAAAACTATCAATATAGTCATCTTCATCTTCAAAAACATAGAACTGATGCTTATGCATTGTTGTGGTTATGATCAGAAAACTGAATAAGCACAATGGCAAGTCAGGAACCTCCTATCTCCTGCTAATTCCATTGCTGTTGAAAAGGCAGAATGACTCAGGCTTTTGTTCATTTTTCTTAGCCTTAAAAAAAAAAAAGCACTCAAATTCCCTCCAAAAGAAAGAAGCCTCATGTAGCATGACCACTTCCACCATATCTCTTGTGCTTTGTCCTTTAAGGAAAGATTTTAGAGCTTTTATACCAAATGCAGAAGCCAAACAAAACAAACCACAGCTAGACTAATGAAACAGAATTGTGGCATTTTCTCAAGATTCTTTATTTCATTTCTAACACTTACTAGTGAAAATGCAGAATTAATGACTATTCAGTAATAGCAACATGGCTGAGATTGCAGCAGCAGAAATGCAGTGTTCTTTCCTGACGAGATGTGGAACTGCAGGTGCACAAACACCAAGTGTAGACAAGGGTGATGCACAATCTTTTTTCCATTCCTCCTGTCATTTCATTTTCTGTCTCTTCATGCACATCATTAGTGTCTCGTCCTCCTAATAGAGACAGCAGCGAGAATTTTCAAAAGGCAAAGGAGTTCAGCAGAGGGAAGAAGAGAGGCAGAGCAGGCATTCACATTGTGGCTGACCAGAATGAGGAAGGAGCTTCATCTGCAGCAGCTGCCCTCTTACAGCTCAGCAGCTGCGGCAACAGCCCAGGGTTTAGTGACACACAGCTAGAGACTGCATTTACAATTAAAGCACAATTTTTGCAGAAATTCATTCTAACAGTCCTTCTCACTTGCCAAATCTTTAGATTCATGTGTAGTTAGTAGCTGCCTGGCGTTTAGCAGCCATCTAAAAACCAATAGCAAAGAAAAAAAAAAAAAAAAAACAAAAAAACCACAACCTCTTCACTGTAGCTTGGTTAGAATTGACCAAAAAAAAGAAACAGTCTTGAAAGGGAGCATAGTTACAGTTAAGAGCTTTGCAGTTCTCCCAAATGTGTGGTGCTTTAAATGGAAGGCAAAGAGGGTTTTTACTGCACCACTTATGACAAGTAGGACTATGTTACAAGAGTGAAGTTGTTTGGTGGTTTCATTTGTATGTTAATAAAAATAGTATAAGGAAACAAACCAGCATATTTTCCATTTTTCCGTATTACACTCTCAAAAAAATCTTCTCAGGGTTGCAGATCCTTGAACAGGATGCCCTAGTCAGTTTCCCAGTGCTGTTGATGGACAAACATACTTACAAATTAAGGGTTCCAAGTTGCCAAAAGTTGATTTTTATTTTCTCTCAAATTCTGTTGAGTTCCTCTGTTTGTCATGTTTTGAAAGAGATCATATCATAGGAGAAAGCATATTTTATATACCATACAACATGAAACTGAATTAAAAGCTTAAACTAAAACATACCTGAATGGACAGTGAAGTTTTAATAGAAGCCATCCGTGCAGGTTAGACACAAATCTGCAGATACACGTAACAGTAACAAAAGTGGGTAAGTAGTGAACTTTGTTCATATCTTATGGCTATATCACTTTCACAAATGATAATTTAAAAAGTGAAATTAATATTAAGTAGAGGTTGCAGAAAAACTATGAGGGAACTCCATGTTGTGCAAGTGGAGTAGCTTCTGAGAGACCCTCCTTGCCCACAGTAGGGAATCCACCTTCCACCATTGGATCAACTTTCACTGCTCTTACACTCGACTACTGAAAATGCTGTCTTGTTTCCAATTGGAGTTTGAAGCTCTTAGTACCGTTTTTGTGTTAAAAAGCAAGTTGTTTCCTGGTATATTCTTATGATAGTTGTGTAATTATAATTAACATTCTTTGGATAAAGTTCATGTCATCATAGAATGGTTTGGGTTGGAAGGGACCTTAAAGATCACCCAGTTCCAACCCCCTGCCATGGGCAGGGACACCTTCCACCTTCCACCAGACCAGGTTGCTCCAAGCCACATCCAGCCTGGCCCTGAGCACTCCCAGGGATGGGGCATCCACAGCTGCTCTGGGCAGCCTGTGCCAGTGCCTCAGCACCCTCGTAGTGAAGAATTCCTTTCATCCCATCTAAACCTACCCTCTTCCAGTTTAAAGCCATTCCCCCTTGTCTTATCACTACACACCCTTGTAGAAAGTCCCTCTCCAGCTTTCTTACAAGCCCCTTTAGGTACTGGAAGGCTGCTTTCAGGTCCCCCCACAGCCTTCTCTCTGAACACAGTGCAGATGTTAAATGTAACTTGCAGTTATTTTTATGAGCCAAACTTGTGATCTAATTTAAAAATTTCTTTATAATTATTACATAGACCCTAATTCCCTTAAAAATACTAAGTGATACTTCGGCTTTGATTAAACCCATGCCTGTTTTTACTGTCAGTGGTTAAGCAATCAGCTCGCTCTGATAGCCAGCAAATATCAGTAATCAGAGTCTTGGACAATTATCCCACCCCCAACACTTGCAGTTACCTCTCAGTCAATTTTAACTTCTGAAAAGAAACAATATATTGCCTACGATATTTTTAATGTGTGCTTTAATTTATTAGATTAATTCTGTGCCAGTCTTCATGCTCTTTTGCCCGCCTGTGGCAAACTGTCTAGGCTGTGCCTGCATAGATCCTCTCATCTGCATAGATCCTCTCATCTAAGTCCTTTTGTCGATGTGTTAGCACAACATCCCTTTTTCTTGGTATTTTGATCACAGAATAAAGTCTTTTCAGCTATCAGGTTTCACCCTAATTTGTAGAGCATCTTTCCTTGTTCCTGTATCAGGGAGTAGAGGGGGGAAAAAAAACTTAAAGGTTTCCAGTTCATTCTTGTATGCAGAGCAAGGAGACAGGGACAGGCAGACTTCATTCCAACAAATTCCAGGTATTGTTTTCTAATTACTATGTTTGATATGAAGCAGCTTTATTCCAACAAAACTACTCATGAGTCACAGACACTACCTCCTAGTTTGTATCTTACAGATTACAATTCTGTCATACTTTAGCAAAATAATCTGCAGTGGCTGTCAAGCTCAGCATTAGTAAGTAACAACACAGAAACGTGCTCCTGAAATTTTATAAGCTACAGCATGTAGTTCAAAGCCTTATCAGAAAGCCATGTTTACCATCTGTATTTGATAAGCCATGGCAAATGGTGGAAATCATAAGTATGCCTAACTGGCCTAAGCAATAGCTTTTCAGGTTACATCTACTTTATTTTACAGACTGAGAAACAGGTAAACCTAATTTGCTTTTACTGCACGCGTTTTGCTGCACTGCACAACTGAGCAGTTCTGCAGCGGAAGCTGAGGCTGTTTCGTCTTTCCAGGGACTGAACTGAAAGGGAAGGAGGGACCCTTGGTTCAGTTCTGCCTTCAGACGTCGGGCTCACAAGGGCTCACAGACCCTTGCACTGAGGTTCAGGTCCCTGAAGTTGTCTGTAAGGAACTGGCTGCTCTGAGGCTGGAGGAAAGGGAATCTCCACTGGAATTAGCCCCAGACTTCCGAGCAAGGGCAGATCTCTCTGCAGCTCTTCTGTTCTCTTTTCACAGATTCATTTTCTTCCCAGGCAGGGAATATGCCTAGCATATTAATATTGGCATGCCTTGAAGGTATTGACACAGTTTAGATTGTCATAGGCTTGACTTCACCCACTGCCCTTCTCAGTCCATGTTCTCCGTCTTGTAGCTCAAGTCATAGCTCAGGTGGGCCTGAGAGTGGAGCATTCTCATCTGCGAGGGATAGACAGGTGGGGACCACAAAGGCAGAACATGAAAATAGTTCCTCATTCCCTTAGACATGAGAGAGATGATGTTTCGGATATTAATTCTCTGGTCTTATACAAAGGCTGTCATCTTATGTTCAACCCTTAGAGCAAGCTGTGAAGCTTCAGTTTAGCTTAGAATTTGTAGTACTTTCCTTCCTGCTGGCTCCTCCTTATTAAAGGAGAGCACGTAACCTACAGTGGCTATCACTCTGCCAGAAATGTGTTTGCTCTTAGAAGAATAAGTCACTTGTTCACCGCTGTTGAGACGATCTTGATCAATGAGGGCTGCACCTCTTGAGAAACAACATCATTGAACCACCACACAACTCACCATAAAAAAATATTCCAGTACTTTCTGTGAGGCATCATTTGCTGTGAGAGATGATTTCTTTTATTAGATAAACTAATATAATCAGGCAAACTATCGTGCACACAGCTCTTCTGGTCTGAAGAAGCTACATCCTCAAAGTTAAGTACAATTTGAATGAGATTTTAACTTGATTTATGTTAATCTCTTAAACAGGTTTGAAAGGTTGCTGATACCTTTAAAACAGAGATGGAGATTAGAAAGGCATAAGGCTGTAAAGTTGGTAGCTCCAAAAAATGAGAGAAGCTGTTTACTCCTTTCACAGTAGATCTGTAAGGAGTAAACTAAGGCGGCGGGTGGGGGGTGGAAGCTGGCAGAAGCAGTATATACCACAAAACCAGCTTTCTTTTCAGTCTGTGGTTTTTCGGTATGCAGCATGGTTATGAACTATAGTTGTCAGACTCTTCTGATTAAGGTAAATACCTTGAGGGTCACGAGAGGTGAGTGGAGCACATCTCTGAAAATGCTGACAATATGACAGTAAGGAGGTGTTTGTTCTGTGCTGATTGCACAGCAGCAATTCCTTAAAATTCATAGACCAACACACCCACTTCTACAAAACCAGCAGCTGTCCGACATAACCAATACAGATACTGAACAGTCACTGTAATAACAACATCAATTTAAGAAGGATGTTCCCCTAGGGTTACACATCACGTTTTTGGGGTGCCCCTTAAGTAGAGCTTGCTATATTACAAAACCAAACCCTGTTTATGGTACATGCACAGTTGTCACAGCACCAGTACTGGAGGGTGTATGGAAAAAATATGCAATCAAGAGCGACTCACCATCTATAGTGAAAAAAAAGATCCTCGGTGGGAAGGAATTGCCTCCTTCCTTCAAGGTGATTGATAGAGACCCCTGAAATTTTAACATTTTCTGTTTCTGTTAGGCACTTACAACACCAAACATAACTTTAAAACTCCTCTCTCATTTAACCTTCAATGAAAATTTTGATCTTTAACAGGTTTGCTGTTTTGAAAAATTATTTTTCGATCCTCAGTTAGCATAAAACTACAGCTCACCGAAGTCTGCATGTAACGTACTGGCTTTTAGCCACCTTCAGCTTTGGGAAATTTTCTTTGATAAAACTAGATGTACTTCCACTATGATCAGTTTTTTAACCTCTAACCTTTGTAAGTCATGTTTCTTCAAAGAAATGATCTTTCTGCTTTGACTAAGATAGGGGTCAGAAATAGCTATTAATATTTAAGTATGTGCTATTTGAATATCAAAGTACTTTTCATCTGGAGGCCTCAGAATTTTGGCCAGCATCAAATCTGACTCTTGAGTTCAGCAGAGTACATTTGAGCTGCCTACTGTGTCAGAGAGAAGACCACAGAATGTTTTATCTTCTGCAAGATGAGAACTAGAGTGCTCCAGAGGCCAAAAAATCTCAGCAGATGAAGAGCATGGAGAACAAGGACGGTCGATACAGGAATCCTGCTGGCCAGCACAAGGACAGGAGCACAGAACTTTTGTCCAGCAACTAAGTGAGGAGCTCCTTTGAATGAGGCTGTCCCCATCATAGCTGGCTTGCTACTAAGTTGAAAAGGCTGAACTTGCTAATCTGCAGGCCTTCCTTCACTGAGGGTCTGGCACCGGGATCATCCAACAGTTTGAAGATTGTTTCACGGTATGGAAAAGTTTTGCTTTGCAGTGTTGAAAATGTTGAAAAGGTATCAAGCAGCCTTACTTCAGTGAAAGTCTCTTGTGTCCGTGGCTATACAAGTGAGGAATTTCTAAGTCTGTACTTAATAAGGAATTTTTTTATCCATCCAAGATCTTTCTTCAGTAAAACACCTCTCTTCAGCTCACTTAGGTCAAAAGCTCGGTCCAATGATTCTGCCGAACCTCATACAAGGAACCTTGTGTTTCCAAGTCTGCACCATTCCTGAGATCCTCATTGGCAGGTTGTTCTCAAATGGAACTTAATGGGACAGAGGAGTGAAGGACAGAGGTGGGTGCCACCAGGTTTAAGCACCATTCAGACCTCTGCATACTCTGAACAAACATGTGCACAACATTCCCAAGAAAGAATTCCCAAACAAAACCACTGCCACAAGAACATACTATAGTCAAACATATGGTTTAGAAAGCTAAACTAAATCTTTAATACCGTGTACATTTAAATCGTCTAATATGAAAAAGCCCTCCAGTGACAATAGGCCTGATAAACTAGTTCTCGTGCTGGAGGGGTCTTTGAGAAGGGAATAAAGTTCCAACAGCTCAATAATATAAATAATAGGCAGCTTTATGGAATCACTATACACATCATAACAAAACTAACAAACCTTATCTGTATTCGTCAAAAGAAAATAAAATTGTAGTATTTAAAAAGAACAGAACAGCCATAAATTGACGTCAGTTTGACACAGAAATAACTGAAACAATTCACAGTACTGGTTTTATGATTAGCGTGGGAGGAAGTGATATGCCTGAAGTCTTCACATAAGAGAGACAATTAATGTTGAGGTGCTTCTCTCCAGTAAGAGCTGATTATTAACTTCTTGCCACTTTTGCATATCTTCAGAAAGAATAGTTTTTGGATTACATGGGAGGGAATGAAAATGGAACTGATATAACCCTACATCTTTCTCATAACTCAAGTTCCTGGTGAGCAAGTTATCTTTTTAATAAGTCCATTATGACAAAGTGACCCATGTCCTTTGAGCTTGTAGAGTACAGCATCCAGAAAAAAATCTTGACATACAAGAGAAGAGAGCTAAGGAGCTCCAAATGAAGAACTTCAGATCTTCATTTCCTTTTTTTTTTTTTTAACATAGGCCTTGGCAATAACTCCAGATACTGAGTTCATTGTAAGAAGTCCATATAATGGGGGAGGCCCTGTCCTGAAGCATGTAGAGGTTAGGGAGGATGTTCTAGCAAGATGCCCAAAGAGAGAATTGAGAAGCCCAAAGTAGAAAAATATACTACACGCATTGTGTCCAGGAAAGACACTTCAGATATCAGTCCCAAGGGGGACGCATAAAAATGCATTAGAAAATCTGTTCCACGATTTTACCTTGTGAATATGAGGCAAAATAAGGAATTCATCCACTACTTCCCATCAGCAGGCAGGTGTTTAGCCATTTCCAACAAATCAGAGCTTCAGTCACTTGGGAAGACAAATGTCATAACTCCGAACATTTCCCCCTTCCTCCTTCTTTCCCCAGTTTTTATTGCTGACTGTGACATCATATGAGATGGAACATCTCTCTGGTAAGTTGGGGTCAGCTGTCCTGGCTGTGTCCCCTCCAAAATCCTTGTGCACTCCCAGCCTGCTCACTGGCAGGGCAATGTGAGAAGCAGAAAAGGCCTTTTTGCTGTGCAAGCACTGCTCAGCAACAGCTAAAACATCCCTGTGCTACCAACACTGTTTTGGTCACAAATTTAAAACACTGAACTGTAAAAGCTGCTATGAAGAAAATTAACCCCATCCCAGTCAAAATCAGTATTCATGGGGAGAAAGTGAGGCCAGTTAAACACATGTCCACATGCGTTTTGCATGCAAAAAGACCACATTCTGCCTACTCACTAAGTCAACCAGAAGCTATTAGGCCATGACAGCATTATTGGTGAACATGAGTTAATATCTCCTACGAACTACACAGGTATAGCCTAAGTGAGTGGCTCATGTGCAGCCTGCAGGATAATGTGTCTATCAGTAAGAAGATACAGAGGAAAGCTCCATGGGTTGAATTGCAAGAGCAGAGGCTTTTCACAGTTCTCGAGATGTTTCCAGACATCATCTGTATTCAGCAAGGGTTCAGCCAGTTACAGAATCCACCAAAATGCTCTTGCACCAAGACCTGATTTGAACTCAGTTTCCTTACTTGCATCTTTTGAGATACGTATATATAAAGATAATGTAATAGTAATGGTCTTTTCAAACCTTGCAATTGGTATCAGAAAAGAAATAGATGTGGTGGCTGAACTAGCCAGGACAATGCTAGCTAGTACTGAAAATTGCAGGAGCCGTGGCACAAAGTCTGTTTCTTGGGTCAGAAGCTGACTCAAAGGTTTCCAATGCTGATTGATGACACCGAGTGGAATTTATGTCAAGAACAGTATTCATAAGCAAAATACTAGACAACAGCCAAGAAAGATGGAGAAAAGATTGCTAAAGCTTGGAAGTACAAAGTGTACTAAGTATTAAATAGTAGGAGAGTGAAGGAAACAAGTGAGTCAGGCAATAAACAAGTGATAGGTGGAGCCCTAAATAAAGTTAATCAGACAGTAAAAATCATGACAAATTTTGAAGAAGAGTGAAAGGAAAATGCCAAGAGGCTGGAAATGAAATAAAGGTGTGGAGAGAGAGAGTGGTGGATTAAAATTGCCTTAATTTAAAAATTAAACCATAAGGGGAAAATTAATCATTGGATTGGGGAAAAGAGATAAAGAGCTCTCTATCCTCCTTCACTCAGCATGCAATTTGAGCAAGTCAGCTTCAAAGCACAAGAGAAAATGATTTGTAGCCACAATGTGTATGGTTATTTGAGCCTGATACTAAGCTTTTCTGTGGCGCCCTCCCACTGCCACAGCGCTGGAGCAGGTGGCACGGAGCTGAGGCACAGATCGGAAGGGTCTCTCCCAAGCAGTCCATGGCTAAGCCAGGAGCCAAAACCAGCTGGCATTTGAGAAACCACGAGCTGAAACCGGCAGGCACTTGAGACCATTCTTTCTTGCTCCTGCATGACTCCGGCCTCCATATAGACGTGACTAGAGCGACCGTCCCAAAGCAGCTAGCACTAGAAGACCAGGGCTTTGTAAGCCATTATTTACAGCTGTGGACAGGACCCAGACCCATGCATATGTACCCAGATGCTCATGCCTGTTTATTTTCAGAAGCACTATGACTTTCACCAAAGACAGCTGCTTAGTGTTTGCGCTGGTAGGATTTATGTTGTAAGAGCTGGTTGGCTTTAATGGCTTCAAAGACCTGCTATATACATGCTAAGAATTACTATACTGTCCAGTGCTGTGGAGAACGTATACTGTTAGGTGTGGAATGAATTCCCTCTGGGAGATGGAAACATTGCAGCCATGCTGGTGTGGCTCTGCGTTAGGAATAATGAGACTTAGTAAGAGACACAGCTAACGAGTCAGCTTCAGGGCCATGCAGATACAGCTTTGGGGATATAAACTAGTGCTCTGTGTACTTACTAGGTCAGCTGGTACTACCCAAAAGATGCTTAGTAAGGGCAGCAGGGACATAGTGGGATTGTACTGGAGGGACTGTAACTTGGGATCAGTAATTGTTAACTTCTTTTTTCTTTCTGCTTATTTCAGTTCTTGTACAGGCATGTACACCAGGGCTTCAGAAACTCACACAGCCTGATTTGAAGTGGAAGCTGTCTTCTCAGTGCAGCAATGTTGTGTTGTGAGTTTACCCTGGTAGGCAGCTAAGCACCACATAACTGCTCACTTGCTTCCCCCTCCCACCCCCCAGTGAGGCAGGGGAAGAGGAAAGGAAGAGTAACAGCAAGAAAACTTGTGGGTCAAGGTAAATATAGTTTAGTAAGTGAAGGAGAAGTAGAGAGAAAGAAAACCAAACAAAAAAATCACTTACTACCTGCCATGGGTGGACTTATGCCCAGCCATGAGCAAAAAAACCCGAAGGCTCATCTCCCTAAACCCCCTCCTGTGTGTTTTGTTGCTGAGCATGACATTTATATGGCCTGGAATATTTCTTTGGTTAGTTTGGGTCATCTGCCTGGTTGTGTCCCCTCCCCACTCTTAATCTGTCCACTGGTGGGGGGATGTGCAGAGTGAGAAACCAAGAAGGCCTTGGCACTGTGCAAACACTGTCCAGCAATAGCTAAATGATTAGCGTGTTATCAACACTGTTTTGGTCACAAATCCAAAACAAAGTGTTGTATGAGCTGCCATGAAGAAAATTAAGTCCATTCTAATCAGACCTAGTACATTATGCGAGATGAATGCTGCTTAGAGGGGTGTGTGTTGGAAAGATGCCATTTGACATGAGTCTCCAAGAAGAGCTCCCATGCCAGGCCTGTTCAGCTCACCACACTCCGTACTCTGTATCTCCGACCTCTGCTTGCTCATTGTGTCCTAACAAGAACAGAATGAAGACAACAACATTCTGAAGTAAATGTAAACATAAAACTTATTTTTTGAAGCACAGTTATGTAAGTTTCTGAAATACTGGTATGATCTCACGAAGCACTAATACTTTTGTATTCTGGAAGGGGTTAATCTAAATCCCACGTTCAGGCAACTAGTTGAACAGTTGATCTAGCTTTGCCATACAGGGAAAGGGGAGGGAAAGGCGGGACTCCTTGCTGAGTGGAAACTTGTCTGTCTGCAATTAGTGCAATGTGTTCTGCAGACACCCTTTCCCATCCTTCTCCCCTTGGCTATACACAGCGGTGAGCTGAACGCCCCGACTTGGCTTCTGGATAGTTAAGGAAGCTGAATCACACCTCTTAACCTTTCTGTCACCCCCAGCTATATATAAAGATAGAAGACCTTTCCATTCATTGATGCTTTTGTTTGAAAGCAGACCAACAATGGCAATTACTGAAAATTTAGATGTGTGGGGTAGGAGAAATTGCATTTCCTACAACATGCTTAATGATGAAGATTGTCCCAGTTCTGGGGCACTCATAATCGGAAGCAGAATGAAAAACTCAGGCTCATGCACTGCATGATAGCAAGCAGATTACATTGCTATGCAACTGATGTGGTGTTTCAGTTCAAATCTTACCCTCCCAGAAGGGTTTTACCTCTGGATGAGCTCCTCGCCTCACCCTGCCATTAGGGATGTTGTAATACTTAAAAAGGAAACAGGGTATGTTGTAGTGCTTACAATTTTCCCGTCCCAAAGTGAGGGAAAATTTTTTGTAAGTTGTGATGTAAAGAAGAAGAAGCTGCAATTCTATTAAGTCATTGCTTTATTACAGTAAAAGCATCTTTTTTTGCCTATCCATCAATGCCAAGTTTAACTCACAGGCATACAGTCTGGGCTTTTCAGCTAATAGATTTATACATAAAGATTTTCTATCCAATTTAACAGCAAACAGCAGCTGTCCATCGTCTGCTTGCTGAATATGATCATTTAACAACCAAGTTAACGGTCAGTGTCTGGGTACTGCCTAATGTATAGCAATGGCAGATTTACAAGTGTAATCTGTCAGAAATAACTACAGGATACAACTGACAATAAATAAGAAAAGTCCTGAAGATGTTTAAACCAGCTGTTAGAAAAGGTTAGTTGTATCCTGGCATGTTTTCACTACTTCAGCCTTTTCTTGGCCACATCCTGTCTCCTTGTCCAGACTGGTCTGTTCTGTACTTACTCTTCTCACTCCGGAGAAGATCGTTAAAATTACAGCTGGGAAGGGAACATGGAAATCAGAAGCAACAGCAGTATGCTCCAGGTAAACCATGACGGTTGAATATCTACCCCAAACTAAGGTTCATCTGGTGGCTGAAGGTTCACTGGGGAGCAGGCTTCCAGAACGGTTAGCAGGACTCAGTAAAGACACGTTCAACAGTCCATGCTACAGGGCAATGATCAATTTGGAAAAAAATATCTTGTCTTGAAAGAGGGCAGAAAAAAATTAGCTAAAAGGAAACTTCTTGACAATGTCACTCTTCAGTGGCAACCTACCAGCATCTGGTTTAAAAAGGTATCATGCTGCTTAGTAGATAAAATAACAATGTAAATGTAAATATCAAGCTGGTGTTTCAAACAGAACCAATGGCAATACCAGCCAAGTAATTTTATTTATGAGATGTTTGAGCAAGTGACGTGCACAGGCAGTGAGGACAGGTGCATGGTGTCATTGGCAACTCTGCAATGGTAGGCTGTAGAAGCAAAGAGCAGCATAAAGACAGTCTCGATACATTTGTCCTGTTAAGTACCTTACTGAGTGACGAGAGTCAGAGAGACACATAGAGTAATTGGAATAAATATAAGACAGCTTTCTAGGAGGTGTAGCTTCAAGGCAGAATAAAGATCTTTTGGATTTAGCCCCTTGCAGAGACACAGAGGCCAACGGTAGGCAGGCAGGACACACAAGATACCCTCCTCAGACTTCCAGGCTCTTTGAACAGATCAGAATTTCTCGGCAGCAGCAATAAAATAAAATATCCAAGAATAGATGTGAAGGAAAGATGGAACATATTACATATGGAAATCTTCCATTTCTCAGCCCAAACACGCCTTACCAGCAGCTATGGCCCTGGGCTGCCTGCTGCCACTGCTCCAGGAGAACACTGTTTACTATGATCTCAGAGCACCAGCAGAGACTCCGCTTTAGAAGGTGATGTACACAGAGCCTGTTTTCTGCAAATACTGTATATCCCTTCAGAACACTGCACGTACCTGCAACAAAAGCTGAAACGAAGGCCCCACACCCACATCTCCCTGGGGTTCACACAAATGAGTACGTGTCTGCTTTGCAATGCTCCTTGGGATCAGCCACCAAAGAACTGAATTTGTTTTAAGAAGTTTGCACTTCCTGAATAATGGGAATGCTTGTAATCATTAGTTCCTTTTATTCCATGAGATAAAGAACTTAAATTATGCAATTCTGACAGTGTCTGTGGTAATTACACCTCTGCAATACAGAACAGATTATTTTCACAGACAAGGTAGTTTTTACTAAAAAAACAGTTTTGGGATTTGTTTTCAGCAGCAACCTAGACTTGAGCAAAACTGTCATCCTTACAAAAGAAACAGGGGAGATCTGAAGCAAATTAAGAATTCAATTAAATTCTGTCATGCCAAATATATTTTTGCCCAACGGGAAGAAGGGAAAGAGTAGACATACATTTACTGCTTATGTTCATCAAAAGAGTCCCCTGCAGGCCCAGAGGACAGCAGGAGAATATACATTCAGGGCCTGACCTTGGGCTCACTGAAACCAAAGGGAAAAAGAAGAAGACAACATTTTGTACCTTGGCGTCACCGGTGGATTTCTGCAGGCATATTACAGAATTTCATGCTGGTTTCATTTACTTTTTCAAACACTTCCGAGAGCACCACATCCCCATCTCTAAACACTCTTGTGAATATGTCAGCAAAATAACACCCGCCGGTCAAAACATTTACATTTAGCTCAGGTCTTTTCTTTGGCATTTTTTGAAGCAGTGCTATGAGGCACTCTGAAATTGGGGGTTGTATCAAGTTCATGTTTTCCTTAACACCTGTATTTCTCTATTATGCTGCCATTTCTTCTCTTCGGTGAAGGCTGAGGTGGGGGAGGAAGAGAGAACAAATAAAATGTTTGCTGCCCTGCATCTCCACCAACACACAGAATCTTTTCAAGCTAGCAGTAAGACAGTGGGCACTATTTTCAAGTCCACATTTTCATAAGTGGTGACAGATACTGAAGAGCCCAAGCCAACTTCAGATAAGGGCACTGCAGCTCTCATTGTTTCATTCTAATTTTAACTACCATTCAGGCTGGGTAGTACACTCAGATCCAGCACAGACATCTACACAGTCACTTGTGTTTCTCAAAAAAAGGCTTCACCAAAACCGGTGTGCTCAGCAGGAGACGAGCTAGCTGATGATCCCATAGATGCACACGAAGCCAGCCCCTCTCAAGAAGGCACTACGTGAGGGAACACCACACCTACTAAGGAGTCACAGCCATGGCACCTCACCTGAACATAGCTCTCTCTGTCTCAGCCAGCACAACCCCAGGACAGAAGCCACGCTTGGAGCGTTTTGAGGTCACAGGATAGTCACTGCTGCCCTACAGCTCAGTGGCCAGGACTGCTCTGAGAAGCACGGCATGCCGATCCCGTTCCTCCACAAGCAGAAGGGACTAAAGGTCTCCCACATTTAAGGACACTACCCTGCTCACTGGTGGCTAATAAGTTTCCTACCCCAAAGAAGGAACATTTTTCAGACTAAGCAGTTTCACAAGTACTAGGATAGAAACTACCACAGTGCCAGCCAGAAGTAGTTTTTTCCAGTGCCTGGGGATTCACATTCTAGTTGCTGGTGGCACCATTGCTAATACTATTTTCACCACATTGCAACACACAAACCTGGACTGGAAAGAAGAGTTCACTCACTAAACCTTACCATCAGGTGCACCTTTTGGTTCCAAAGGGATGGATGACTAGTGCCCATAGAAGTAGGCTAAGCCAATTATAGCTTCGTTTGCTTTTCCAACAGTCTGAAGCCAAAGGATCTGCTGAGGTACACAAAACATAGGCTGCATCTGTATTTGGTCAAAACCATCCTTTTCTGAAAACGGTGCCAAAGAAGAAGTGTGGGCCAGCCTTATCTTCTGTCATATAGAGCAATGAGCACAACCGCTGCTCCACCAAACTCTTGAGTAATTTTTATTTCCAGCAGAAACAGGTCGGGCAGTTTTGCTGAGCAATTGCGTTAATTGTCTTCTTTGGACTAATGGAAGCAGTCTTTAACAAGCCTAGGGCAAAGGCCTTCTCTACAACAGGGCTGTCTTTGAGGACCCTCTTCCCAAGAAACTACCTGCCTTCTTCCTACTAAAATCTTTGCCCGGGGCTTGGTTCCCAAACTGTTTGTGTAAGTTCTCCGACAGGATGCAGGTCCCACCCTGCATGACCAGTGGATACAGAAGTAGGCAAAGCCAATCGTACCCTGCAAGCTGCCTTACAGAGGGCTCTTACATTTTTGGCATCCTCGCAAAGCTCCGCAGGACCTGCTGGGCAAGGGATGGCCAGTGGTTTTCCATTTTGTGAGGAACAAGTTGCCAATTTGATGAGGGAAGTTTGAGAAGACTGAATCATTTTCATTAAACCAAGGTCTCAGCCTAGCCTTGAATCTGTAACATGAGCAGAAGATCAGGACTGAGGATGAAAGAGGAAAGTCCTGTTGATGCTGTGGCCTCACAAAAGACCAGCCAGGTCAGAAGACCCCATCAGAGTGGGGACACTTGCTTCCTAGACTCAATGTGCCTTGAGCTAAATGTGCAGAGAGCCCCAGCCTAAACAAGGGGACTTTCTGAAGCTGCAGGATCGGTCACCTTCAATGTATAACAGGAAAGGAGAACCCCCCATGCCTGAGTGATGGATGTATCCTGCGTGAGGCACGTGCTTACCTGTCAATCATGATTGAGACTGATTATCAAGCATGCATTGAGAGATACTTCCAGGTAACCCCGCTTCTCTGGGTCTTCGTCTGTCAGCTCCTTTTGCTGACAGGGGTTATGTTTTAATTTGGTTTTGGTTGGTTGGTTCTTAAAACTGAAAAATCAGGATGCAGCAGTCTGATGTAAAAGGCAGAAGATTTATTTCCAAAATATTGATAATATACCTTCTTGTGATGGAGAAGAAGAAAGTGTTTATTTCAACTCCACGTAGCAAGAGCCACTGACGTTAAGAGGTCACTAATGCATAAAGTTTATGACTGTCTTTTAAAATAAGGTGGGTGTTGCACAGTTTTTTAATGCAGGAATTTTGGTACAAAAGCAACTAAGGATTATATGATAAAAGATACAACTACATGGACGCTTCTGTGGCTTCTCCCAAAAATCAATTTAACTCCAAAAAAACAAATGCATGGAAGGAGACAACATAGCAAATTTTCCCACTGTACTATGCAATGAATCCCCTCAGAAGAGTTGGAATGACTGGTGCAGGGAAATAAACAACACTGTGTAAACAAAACATTAGAATTGGGGGGGGGGGGTGTTTGGTTAATGAAGACCTACTGAATGCATTCTTCAAATTTTTTATATTTGCTGTGTGGTTTTATTAAGGACGCTTTTCTATAAACATTCAGGGACTATTCTCCTTTCTCTAAACCATGCAGCTCAAGGTTCATGTTGTGTGAGCATCCTAATACACAATTTACAAGCATTGTTGCCACGCTTAACTCTTAATAGCTTTACCAAGAGGAGATTCCACTGGATCAAAAAATGTATATAATCATTATTTATTGAGTAAAAATTCACTGTATTTGGGTTTCAGCATACACAGCTTAAAAGGATATAAATTCTGAACTAGCCTCACACTCTATTCTCTCAAGTACACAAAATGTATTTGCAAACACTGCCCCAACACCAGTGTATTTGAAAGAGGAAATAAAAGCTAACACACTTTAACTTAGGAAGCCAATTCCGTGTATATAAGGCAGTTGAGCCCTTAACCTGGAGGTAGTAGGTGCAAAGAGACATTTTGAGACAACAGCACTGATGAGGTGAGCTAAGCTAGAGATTAGTCTCACTGGACAAAGTGATGGATGAACAAGTCTGAAAAACATTCACCAAACATCCCGTATAAGCAGAAAACAGTATGTTATCTATCGAAACAGAATTCCCTTCTTTGCCCTTGCTCACTGACCACTTGTGGCTCTGCAGGGCATGGTTGCAAAGGCCTGATCAAAGCTCCTCTTGAGCGGATTTTTTGAGAGGCTATGTCTCAAATATATACAAAGAAAGTCTTGCCATGCAAGCTAAAGCTCTGACAAGATCCTGGCTGCTTTCACCATAATGCTGCTGTCCTGCAAAAAGAGGAGAAGCAAGGTAAACGATTTCCTTCTGAAAGGGGCTTGATACAACTCCAGAACCATGGTGGATTACCCAGGCTTCTCAGCCTGCTTCTTCTCCCACACAGCACGTAAAGCCCTTTCAACAGCTCTTGCCTACCCCAACGGGGTTTAGCCAGTTCAGAGGATTCAGTCCTGTATATGCAAGAAGACAAGAAAACCCACTACGGAAATTTCCCAGATCTTGTCTTTTAATGTTAGGTAAACAGTATAATTTGTAAAACTATCTCAGATTGTCCTTGTGAGAGTCTAGGAGATGAGTTCAAAAGGCAATCAGACCCTCATAGGTTCACATTTAAAACAACCCACTCTTTTTTTTTTATTGTGAGTAAAATACAGGATAAGGCCTTGGTAGCTCCTTGCATCACCGACCAAGAGAAATGCGAGAACAAGCTGACTCCAATTAGAAGACCAAAGCTATATGACTGAAAATCCACTAGGTCTGCTCTTTTGGAGGAACACATGGTTTGCTTAAACCAGAGTACACGTTGGGCCAAACTCCTGCTCTGCACGCTGGCTCTCTACAGGAGCTGACACACTCCATGTGTTCCCCAGCATGCACGGGTCCATAGCCTCCGGGGTCAGCAGGATGAGCCCTGCACTTCTCCTTAGGCAACTGACCACCCTTTGGTAGATGCAAGAGGAGGTGCAAGGTTTGCAAAAGCATTTTGGCAGTGTCCATCTTTACTGTATTCCCGAAGTCCAAAGCTAGTGGAGTAGCAGCCCTGCAGCACGAGCATCCCTCAAGTTAAGAGCCTGAACAGAGCTAAAGCACCCTCCACTGAGCTGTGTGGTTTCCAGGATGCAAGCTGGGGAGGGCTGGTCAAGTCCTTGGCTGTTTCTCAAGGACAGCAGGAATTCAGCATGCGAACTCTGAAGCTTAAATGTCAAGTATTCTAAGGTTTGTGAAAAAGCCGCCGGAAAGATATTAGTGTACTTGTTTCAATAGTTTCAAATTATGCAGAGGAATCTCTGCATATAAGTCCCACTACCCATGAAGTCTGTTATTTATGATTTCAATATTCAGTATTTTTTACGTATTTAAAAATATGTAATTAAATAATTAAATAATTTCAGAGGATTTTCTGCACTGGAAAAGAACACCGTTCATTTAGGAAGTGTACTGAACGAAATCCTGCTCACAGACTTATTTTTCCTAAGAGGAAAGGTATAGAGTCTCGAAGGGACAGTAGGTGGAATTAAGATGGTTATTTAAATACTTTTTTTGGACTTAAACATGCTGCCATATAGAATCTACTCTGCTTTCATTCATTCACCTTGTTGAATGGCTAAGGGCAGAGGTTAGGTGAACAGCACCTCACTTAAAACTCACAGTGATGGTGGCATTTAGGAGCAAACCCCACTGCTCCAAACGGTCTGAGCTATCTGAGGCATCGGATGCACTTTTGAACAGCGGTTCAGCCTGCTGCAGAGGTGGGAGATAGCTCTTCTTTAAGACGCATGTGACAATTGCCCAAGCTGGTGGGCGCTGAGGTGCTCAGCTGTTATTTGTGCCTTGTAGAGTTAGCTTTCCTGCCCCTGCACTTAGGTACCTACCTTCAGGTTCCTAATTTTTAGAAGTCTTGCCCCCAAAATTCAATACCTTTATGTACCCTTCTTTTTCTCTCCTCCCAGAGGTCTAAGAGCATCTGTGAAGGCCCTTCATCATGTAGAGCACTGACAACTGTATGGAACATTCAGCACAGTAAGGCTTTTTTTTTTTTTTTTTTTCATTTTATACTACACAGAAACCCTAGATCGTAACCTTCCTGGCCATAATTTCTTTCCTTTCATCTTCAAAACAGCTGACATTCAAAGCTATCACTCATATCTCCTTTATTGGCATCTCGGAGCACGTGTCGGAGCAGCACCACCCCTGCACGCTTTTCTTTGCAGTGATCACCATTCGGGGTGCAGCTTTCACAACTTCTAACTGAAGCAGACTCCTCTCTAAAATGGTTTGACTCTCCTTCACCTTTTTTGGAGCTGATACTCAAAATTTTGCTTTGTGTTCTGCACTGCACTACGCGTAATCGAGACACCGGTCAAAGCAGAGATCAACAAGGCCAGAACGGGGAGCAAGACGACCCCCTCCTCCCCATCCTAGGCTGGTCAATCCGTTTAGCAAACTTTTTGCATCTTTACTGGGAATGAGCCAAGCATGTCTTCTGACTTGGTGAGGAGAAAGTTCGTATCATACTGTGCTTTAACTAACATACCTGGCTTTAAATACACATTGGCAAAAGCTTCTCTTGCATGACTAACAGTCTAGTCAATTCGAGCAGCGTGAAGTTATTTCTCTGCCACATGATCTCAAGTCTCTTCCCCACCCCCCCCACCCCCATTTTCTGGATATGTATATATCTGTGTGTCTTCCACAAGGGAATCAAACATATTGGTTTGCTTGCTTTTAAATTCACAGTGATTAGATCTTCCTCACCTCATCTCAATGTATTTTAAATGGATTCTTCGTTTCAAATAGGAGAAAGTATTTCCAACAGGACCTTGTTTTCTGCCCGCAGACACAAATACAGACAGGATTGCCAGCATGTACATTTCAATTAGAAACATTTGCAAGTTGATGACAAAACCCAGACATTCCTTTCAGACTCTACAAGCCCAATCATCAATAATGGAATCAATATATCCCTTGGGAAGCTGTAAAACACACCAGGCAAGTGTGCTCCTTATGGATAAATGCAGAATGATACCCAAGCTGGGAGGAATATTCTGCCATTCTAAGGTTTAATACCATCACCTGCATCCTAAGGAACTCTTCGCTCCCTTCTGGGGCATCCAGCACTGGCTTCTGGCAGATGCCAGATGCTCGGACTTAGCAGCCAGCACAGACTTGACACTTTTCTGCACCTACTAGAATTTCTTACCTGTGTTGCCACAGCAACTCAGCATGCCTGGTTTGTGTGAAGACAGTAATCTGTTTCCATAGGAACAAAACATCCAGACCTGCACTGAAACTTCAGCTTGGGAAACCATGAAATTTGGCCAATAAAAGGAAAATCAAAGAATGAAAGGCAGGTGGTTAACTAAGGGGAGAATCTGTGATGCATACACAGAAGACTGGAGAGGCAAGCTAGGGAATATTTACTCTGGCCCAGGACTAAGTAAATTTGGACTCTGACTAGAATGTTAAGTCACTGATCACACACGCTAAGACAGCTCTATAAAAACATTGACTGCTTCCCCCCCCCCCAGCGACTGGCAACTTTAATATTTACAATATCTGCTCAAGAAGCTGCAATGTGGGGCTGGGGTATTGAGAGTCTGGGGTTTTTTTTCAGTAAAAATTTCTCCATATTTATGCTGCTAGCCTAGGAAAATCACACAGCTCCTGTTCCGAGTAGATTTATGTACCTGTAGAAAAAAATAAAATGAAACAAGATTATTCTTGCTAATGATTATGTGAAAAGAGTTATGTTAATAAGACCATTTAAAGTAAGATCAGGAAAGTCATAAAACTGTTAATCTTTCAGTAGTGTATAATTTTTTTTTAAAATATATGTACAGTAAAACCTGCATTGATTTTTACAAAAAATTTACAAAAAAATAAATAAATAAAGAAAGCAAGCCTAAACCTGATCTCACAACACTTTGTAAGTACTGTCACAGAAAGACTCCAAAGGATACATCCAGACTACAGCTATGTTAGGAAAAAACTCTGCTTCAGTTCTAATCAGATAATATTACTTTACATCACTAGTGATCAAAGACCCAAGTAATGAGACAGGAGATTTAGGCAGCAAACTGGGCTTCATGCGTGTAGGCATGACATGCATAAACTGAAGGAAAAGAGAGAAAAAAAAAGACCCTGTACGTAGGTCTGGCTTGCCACTGAACATCTCAAATGGCACTGGGCACCCTGAATCACACACCCAGCTCAGCTGAACCAGCTCTTGGTAACACACATGGTGATATTCATCTAACCGCAGGACATGTCCACACACACACACACACCCACACACACACCCCTGCCATCGATCAGAGCACAACTAAAAAGCAGAACATGCATTGCATTTGCTTGCCTGCTGCTAGTTTTTCTGCCTTTAACTCTTTAACCTGGGCTCATGATGAACTTGATCAGACTGCCCATGGATCCTAGGGCTGGGAAAGCCTCAGATGAGCTTGGTGATGGGACCACCTTGCCTAAAATTCGGCTGCTGCCAAGAGGACAGGTTCTGCCTGACCAGGGGGTGGCAAGAGCTACAGCACACCAGTTCTAAGCATGAAAATTAAATTCACGATTTAATTACAGCTGTGGTGTAGCAGAGTATCAGTGCACTTGAACCTCTGTAACTGAACAGTTGAAATTAACTTACTTGTTGTTACAGGAGGTCAGTGGATGGGAATTTGGGACAGTTCTTGGAATTCCCCCCAAAAGCTCCCACTGCATCTCATCCAGTTTGTGTGCATAAACATGTCGATTAACATCAGGGGTGGTCCCTGCTACAGAACCGGTCAACTTGTGCGTAGGTAAAATGTTTCTAATTAGTTAATAGAAGTTGTTCCTACAGAAACAGTAACATAAGACCAAGGACTGTCTTTTCTGCATAGTTAAGACATTTAAGAGATGCTTTGTCTGTGCTGCTGACAATCAATAGCAATACATTGTGCACGTTCTGGAGCGTTCATGCAGGAACTGAGTTCCTTACAAGAACTGAGCAGAACTGGTCCTGCAAGCCTCACCTGGCCCAGCTGATAACGCTGCGGCAAAGCCCACTGCAACAGAAACTCATCGCCATCCAGTCAGCAGCTGGCTGTCCTGGTTGGGAAACCTGACTCCCCACTGTGAGCCAAGTTCGTGCTACATTACATTTTCTTTTTCAGCAAACGCTGCCTATGAGTATCTGAGCAACCCCAGCTACATACTTCACCCTTCCCCTTGCACCAGCCTTGATACTCATCTCGCTCCTCTTGGTGAGCTGAATCAACTCAAGGTGGTAGCGAACTTACCTAGAAGAAGAAACAGATGACAAAGCAATAGTTGAAGGAGCTAAATGACCTCCCGAAGGTCCTTCACTGAGCAGAGTTGTCCACCGCTTGCAGGAAAGGCTGTGGGGGACAGCACCACCCCTTTCCCCGGCACCCAACCCGCAGCCACATGGGTAAACCCACGCGGCCGTTCCCAGCGGCGGCTCATTGCCGTGGGTCCCCACTAATGGTTGTCTTTGCTTTCACCTACACATGAAAGGTGCACACGATTTACCCTTCACTGTTTTACCAAAGGAAAACTGTTCAGCTGAGACCAGTGACTTCACTGATAAGGCTTTCCCCCCCTTTCTTTGTAATAGATGAGTATATTTCATATAAACTAACACATTGCAAGCTTTCACCTGTAATCTCTATAATCACCCAGTTCCGGTCTATTAGGATTTCCTTTTGTAAAAACCTCTCATCAGTATAAACAGTACCTACATTCTATTACTTTCAGCAAAGACAAAATGATGTGAATTGTGAATTCTTGTTTCTAAAAAATTTCCCTAAAGAATACTTCTCTACCTTCTATTAACATTTCTACCTCTAAACTAATTAAACATGATACATAGTCTTAATCTGATTTGCAGGTATTAAAAAAGAGTAAACAAACCAGAGACAGCCACTGAATATCCTACAACTCTAAATCATAAGAATTCTTCCTGTTTAATGAATATAATTTTTCCTAAGTAAACTAGCTATCCTACCACAAGTAAAGGGATGGTATGGAAAAAACTGCTGGATACTCACATATACAAATTTACAACTTTTGTCCAGTAATCCAATACTATAGGCAAAGCTGCTTATTATTTATTTACAAAAACACACATATGGGTACAACACGCCAACAGCTGTATGCTTCAAGGAAAAAATCAGCTACTGCTGTTGTCATCCTTACTGCAAAACAACAGGTTAAGTGAATAGACGTGAAAAATTATTATAAACAGAGGAGGTATGTGGTCTTGAGTATGTGATGGGTGGGTTAATGCTCTTCTACAACAGAATCTGCATGAAACTAAACGATGGATTAACAGGAATTGACACCAAGAAAAAGAAAATATTCATAGAAACCAAGGATAATTTGGGTATGAAGCAACCTCAAGAAGTCTCTAGTCCAGACCAGGCTGCTCAGGGCTGCATCCAGTCAGGTCCGGAAAGCTCCTGAGAGTAGATACTGTACCACCTCTCTCCAGCAGGCCCTTCCAGCCAAAGTTTCCACAGAATCCTATTCAAGAACTGTGCTGGAAGCATTCATCTGAAGTACTTCATTTCTCTGGCATATCTTATAAGTCACAGAAGCTGCTTTGCAATACACCTTATAAACACCAGCTCCCACAGGAACGCAGAACAGTTGCAGGAATGTGCCTGTTTGATCACATCACCATCAACAAAGGTCAATTACAAGGGAAAACCAGACTGTCAGCAGCTCCATTTTACCAGCCAGATAAGACCATGATGCTACCTAATGCAAACAGGCAGACCGAGAGCATCACTGCCTTCAAAAAATCATTTTCCCTTGTTAATATATATTAGCCTTGATTTTTATGTCCATTGCTTTAGGAATTTATTATGAAGTTTATAATCTGCAAGAAGTCTTTGAAGTATTAGAGCAATATAAATAAAAATTAAAGTTTCACTTCAGCTACTTGTAACAAATAATGTATCTTGATTAGAAAGTTGAAATAATGTCCAATGGCCGTTTGCTGCTAAGCTACTCATGCAAAGGAAGTTATTAGTAATAACAGATCTATTCAAAACTTCAAAGGAAATCAGAGGCTTTTAGAAGTATGACAATTCATCCTAAATTACAGCTTAAAAGTCCTCACAGTGCCTGAAGTATTGAGAGCCTATCTTGGGGGAAAAAAGCAACTCTGCTCATCTCACCAGAAAGTCCACTTCGGAACTTGGGAATGAGTATCCCTCCACTTGACTCCACCACAGATGTCAAATTATGACTGCTCTCAACTACACATTTGGATGGGATCTGATTTCAGTTGTTGCAAAAAGATGCTTAAATAGGTATTTTCCCAACTGGAAATGTAGCATGCCATGCTTAAAGAGGTCCTCCTGAAGTGGTCTAGAAGGAATCATTGTAGGGATATCATCCTTGCCAAGGTCAGATCAATCAAGACTGCAGGTGGAATCGAAACATTCAGGGACTATTCTCCTTTCTCTAAACCATGCAGCTCAAAGAGCCACATTACAAACCTCTCTGCAAGAGAAGGATGGCGAGAGGAAATAGATCAGTCTTCTACAACAGCATTTTATGAGATAGTGAGTTAATAAAACCCAGTTTGTTTCTGAAAATTCCCATTCAAATTGTGATTTAATGTGCAGATTTCATGGGTATAACTTCCACAGATCTGTGTGGTGGGGTTATGTTTTAATTTGGTTTTGGTTGGTTGGTTCTTAAAACTGAAAAATCAGGATGCAGCAGTCTGATGTAAAAGGCAGAAGATTTATTTCCAAAATATTGATAATATACCTTCTTGTGATGGAGAAGAAGAAAGTGTTTATTTCAACTCCACGTAGCAAGAGCCACTGACGTTAAGAGGTCACTAATGCATAAAGTTTATGACTGTCTTTTAAAACAAGGTGGGTGTTGCACAGTTTTTTAATGCAGGAATTTTGGTACAAAAGCAACTAAGGATTAGTATGATAAAAGATACAACTACATGGACGCTTCTGTGGCTTCTCCCAAAAATCAATTTAACTCCAAAAAACCAAATGCATGGGAGGAGACAACATAGCAAATTTTCCCACTGTACTATGCAACGAATCCCCTCAGAAGAGTTGGAATGACTGATGCAGGGGAATAAAAAACACTGTGTAAACAAAACATTAGAATTTGGGGGGGGGGGGGGGGGTGTTTGGTTAGTGAAGACCTACTGAATGCATTCTTCAAATTTTTTATATTTGCTCTGTGGTTTTATTAAGGACGCTTTTCTATAAACAGTTCTCTCTTAATGAACAAATATCTCCTCGATCAGCAGCAGAGAAATGATCAACTACGCCACTTCACGCTGGCTCCTCTGACCTTGTTTTAATCAGTCTTTGAATACATAAAATTCCAGAGCTAGAACTGATACATTTGCAAACTGGGTTTTCCTATAAGCAATTCTCTTCCTCACATTTACTAAAGGCAACAAAACCCACGGAACTGAGTTTTAAAAAACACAACTGGCAAATAATGTGACAATTTCTCATCCCTTTTCACTATCAGCAGCATGCAGCAGCTAGCTATAAAGCAGTCTTACTAATGGATTACAATGTATAATTGGGATTTCAATCTGTATGTCCTCAACAACAAAATGCAATATAAAAACTGTATTAACTATTGTAGTTTTCAAGTTTCTCATGTGTGGACAAACATTTTATGAATAGTCTCTTAGCAAGCATACATTCCAAACAAAGAGTGGGAGACTGCAGATGTTCCTTTTTCCCTCACAAATGATTTTCCATAAAAGTTCCTTTGATAACCTGGCAACGCAGTAATTAAGCCAGTGCCTTTTGGTAAATGTTTTGCATTTCCTTTCAGAAAACTAAAAAGAGCTTGTTTCTCGATGAACTACCAACCAGAGATGGCACAGAGCATCAATTCAAGAGACTGTTTATCTGACATTAATCAGGTAATAGGGGAATATTCTTCTGATGTAATTTTCTACTTTTCATCCTATTTCCTAGGAAAATGTAGCTTTTCCCCAGTCCCTGCACAGCACATGAGACCTATTCCCTCTCCTCATCCCATCCAGTAACTGAATCTGCAGGCCAGCTTCACGGGTATTCTATCATTTTGCTGAGCACAAACTTACTGTAAAAATAATTTTACAAACTGAAAGTGTATGGGAAGGCCCATTCGATTTCAACAACGCAAGTCACTGAACCAATGTTAAAGAACTGGAAGTTGTACCAGTACAGGGCAAAACCCCCCCATTTTTCAGGAAATTAACATGTTGCATTTCCAGAGATGGGTTAAGCTGACTGGATAACCAAGGCCAAAGAGTGGTGGTGAATGGAGTTAACTCCGGTTGGTGACTGGTCACAAGTGGTGTTCCCCAGGGCTCAGTCCTGTTTCATGTCTTTATCAATGATCTGGATGAGGGGATCGAGTGCACCCTCAGT
This sequence comes from Falco naumanni, assembly GCF_017639655.2. NCBI lineage: Eukaryota > Metazoa > Chordata > Aves > Falconiformes > Falconidae > Falco > Falco naumanni. Next base: position 6,913,265 of record NC_054059.1, read on the forward strand.
AAGTTTGCAGATGACACCTGGTTGGGGGGGAGTGTTGATCTGCTTGCGGGCAGGAAGGCTCTGCGGGGGTCTGGACAGGCTGGATCGATGGGGCCAAGGCCGGTTGTATGAAGTTTAACAAGCAGAAGTGCAGAGTCCTGCACCTGGGTCACACCAGCCCCAGGCAGCGCCACAGGCCTGGGGAAGGGTGGCTGGGAACTGCCTGGGGGAAAGGCCCTGGGGGTGCTGGTCAACAGCCGGCTGGACATGAGCCAGCAGTGTGCCCGGGTGGCCAAGGGGGCCGACAGCATCCTGGCTTGTGTCAGACACAGTGTGGCCAGCAGGACCAGGGCAGTGACTGTCCCCCCGTACTGGGCACTGGTGAGGCCGCCCCTCGAACCCTGGGTGCAGGTTTGGGCCCCTCACTGCCAGACAGACACTGAGGTGCTGGAGCGTGTCCAGAGAAGGGCAACGGGGCTGGGGAAGGGTCTGGAGCACAAGTCTGATGAGCAGCAGCTGGGGGAACTGGGGGTGTTTAGCCTGGAGGGAAGGAGGCTGAGGGGAGACCTTATCGCTCCCTACAGCTGCCTGAAAGGAGGCTGTAGGCAGGTGGGGGTCGGTCTCTTCTCCCAGATAACAAGTCATGGGACAAGAGGAAACAGCCTCAAGTTACACCGGGGAAGTTTAGATTGGATATTAGGAAAAATTTCTTCACTGAGCGGGTGGTTAAGCATTGGAACAGGCTGCCCAGGGAGGTGGTAGAATCTCCATTCCTACAGATATTTAAAAACCACGTAGATGTGGTGCTTAGGGCCATGGTTCAGTGGTGGACTTGGCAGTCCTGGGTTAACGGTTGGACTTGACGATCTGAAAGGTCTTTTCCAACCTAAATGATTCTATGATATTTAATGTATTTAGGATCCATATGCCTTACGATACTAAACATAACCGATCGTGTCAGGGTCTTCCTCACTTCAGGACGACAGTGCTAAAGTCTCCAAGAGCACAACTTCCTTCAAGCTGCAACTGTGAACAGCAGATACCAACAGTACACCAGACTGGAAACAAACTTTCAGAAGACAACGGGGTTGTGTATTAACTGCAGACTCCACAAGCTTCTAGAGCTACTCTGAAGTAGTTCCACACCCATGATCACCACCTGGACCACACTAAGCTTTCATCATCTCTCGACAAATATGGCCTACCTAAGGCAAAGGGTAAAATCACTGACGTACTGTCAGAAGAGCTGCTTACCCAAAACAGTTTCTTTTGTCCCTCTCATTAAAGGCAGATAAGGACAATCAAAGCACAACGGCCAGAATACTGGCAAAGTAACCTGTTAAAACCAAAAAGCCTGAGATGGAGGCAATTAATGAAGTTCTCATACACAGGAGATCATCCCATCAGATCTTGGTTGATGGGAAAAAGAGGAATTCCTCAGCATCCTATGGAAGACGAAAGTTTGTCATTAACACCAAAATGCCTTTCAAGTCACCACAGTAATCTTGTGTTTGTGACGGAAAAAATAATAAAATTCAGTGACTGTTTTGTTTTTCCAGCATAGCACTGATGCTTCTGCTTACAGAAGACAAACCTGTTCAGAGCTTTTTCATACAAATCTCCACAAATAAATCACTGCAAAATTATAACTGAAAACATTTAGATCCTTCTAGATGACAAAGTGATGACACCATCACAGTCTTTTCTGAAATAACTGGTGACCTATGGGCAATGACTGACAACCAGATCCTTTTCTAACTTCAAGTCAAATAAATGAGAGGGCACTGAAGAGATGACAGCTCAGTTTAGCATAGCCAGTCCCTGTCAGATAGCATTTAATCTTTTAAAGTTGTATTATTAAAATATGTTTCATGAATGCTTAAGTATTAATGCCACAACTGCAAGCCTGGCTGCTTCGGATGAAGAAACACCCCTTCAACACAACACGAGGCTATAAAAAGCACTAGTTGTCATATGAGACAAGGCCTACACATATTACTGACAACACACAGAAGGCTTTGGTTTTTTCTCCAAGCTACTATTAGACAACAAATCACTGCCTCATGATAACATACTTTTAATAAAGGAGTAAAAAAAAAAAAAAAATCTGATTCAAATAACCTCATTAATACTACCACAACCTATCAAATAGTTTTAGGTGCTTCTGTGGTCCTCACCCTGGTATCTGCAGGCCGTAAGCTGCAAGGTTTTTACCTCAGAAGGTCTCGTAACAAGGGGTGCCTGGTATCAGTGAGGCCACACACAGTTTTGCGGGAGACCAAGACTCTGTGCCTCTGTTCTGAATTCCCAGCTAGTGCCCTAAGCTTGTGCAAACCTTTCTGTGTGACATTATCAACCGAAAATACAAATAATTTACAAAAATGCATAAAGTGATGTAAAATTATTTATTATTATTTTTATTTGATGTAAATTTTCTATTTTACCAAAGGTACTTTTGTTTTTTGTTTACAAAGCCAAAAATGTATCTGGATCACTTGTAAGTCAGAAAGAAATATCAGATGAAAAAGAACATTTTTTTAATGACCAGTTACCTGAGTTACAGTGCAATATTTAATTTCAGACAGTATTGCTCTTAAGACTTCTTACAGTAAGAAACAATAAGCGTTTTCAAGTCAAAACCTAAATCAGTGCTTGTCATAAATTTAAGAACTCTCATGAACCAACACCACCAAGCATCTTACATGATGTATACTCTACATTTTTGCTTGCTTCTGCAATAAATTAATACCCTGGATAACTTAAGTATTAGTAAAAATATTTACAAAAAGAAGATAAAACACAGTATAAAATTTTTTCAAAGATACATTTCTTCCAAGAAACAGTTTGGTACCAAGAGTGAAATTTCAAGTCTTACAAAATTGCTTCTCACTTATTTAAATTCACGAAGGTAAATAAATAAGATTGAAATATACAAACACTGATATCCTCATATGGGTTTATGCAGTAAAAGCGTGTATCTCTTCTTGAGAGTATCCGAGATCCTTCAGGTATCTGAAAGTCAGAAATCAAGTCAGTAATATTATTATTCAGAACCCCAAATCCACCACAGACACAGCTGAGGCATCACTTCAGCACCACTATCTTGTTTTTATTCAGACATGCACAGCGAAGTTTACCTTTGCAAATACATTCAGAAAACAATTCATGCCTAGGAGCTCATATGTACTACATGATCTTTTAGGATATTGAAAAGATTTGTAAAAATAAATACAGGTATCATTTGAATTGTCTCAGATTTCTCAAAAGGTAGCATAATTATTGGCCAATTCCATCCTCCATTAGATCCATGCACCTGACTTCAGCAGGGCTGCAGAAATGCAAGTGTCATCTATATTGGTTCAATATTTTGAAGCTGGGCAAAAGGAAGTGAGAGGGCCTTTTATCTTTAAATATATGGCATATAAAATAAGGAAAGTATTCGGTACAGACAAAAATAAATGAATGCACTAATTAAAAAAATAAAATCAAAGATATACACTTATGATGGAAGAACGGCTTTGAATTTTACAACTCGATTTGTCAAGCTAACATCAACATAGAAAACTTATTTCCTATTAAAGAACCTTATCTATGAACATCAAATTAAAAGCAGCATTTACAATCTTGGAGAAAAAAGTCATTGTTAAAGAGACAGTCTTAGAAAGTTTTGGACAACTTACTGGAACACATGAAATTTACGTATTGCTGATACTTAGCCACACACTAAATATACTCTTCAAGTGTTGGGGGGTTTTTTTGTTTTTTTGTTTGGGTTTTTGTATTATTATTTAAAAGTTTTCTTGCAAGGCAGAAAATGTAAAGTTGTTTTTGAAAGACTACCAAGTCAGAAACACTGTAGCTGGTTATATGATCAAACTTTAAAATTCCTCGTTCTCTAGTTCATGATTTAAAATACTCACTCTACTCCTTGTTCTGTAAAAAGTGTTGGACCACAGATGCAGATAAGCACTTTGGAGTCCTTTCTGTTTCTTTTCACAAACTCAGAGAGAAGAGACGGAGAAATCTTCCCCTGTTTACCCACCCAGTCCTTTGTTGGTTGTGAAAGAATGAATTGAACATCAAACCTGGTAAGCAGAAGAATATTTCATAAATATTGCCTCTGATCAGAAATCTGCTACACTAAATGCTAGTGACAAAATCCTAGGATTACTTTCCTGTTCTGCTCAGCTCCCACTGCACAATATCAGATGTCACAGACATTTAATTGTTCCTACCAAGTCAATCAAATCACCTCCAGTATCGTGTATTTGATTATTTAACCCAATCTTGCAATCTTAATTTTAGCTGTATATTTCACCTTACAAAGAAAAACATCTGGTACCAATGAAGATACTAAAGCACAGATTTTACTGTTCTGTTATTCACTCATACAAATGTTGGTGTAGCTCAATACGTAAGTAGTAAAATAAGAATGCTTAGCCAAACCTGCAAGAATGTCAGTGCAACTTCTTTAATGAGAAAATACTGTAACTGGCTTTAAAAAACCCATTAACAGAGTAGTTACTGAATAAAAAACAAACACTCTTGTGTATCTGAAGCTCCTCTTGAAAGGGACAAAGGGTTTTTATTGTAATTTTACACAATGTCTAGACTATCAAGCTTTGAATGTGCCAGACATCACCAGGTAATCAAATAATATTGATTTTTCACTTCAATATTGTGAAGGAACAAGTGAAATTAATTTGTTCACACAATTTCAACTAAGAATTAGGTAAGCATAAACAAAATGTACTTCTATTGTGTAAAACCCAGGCAGTGACAATTTCTTTAGTGATAAAAGCAAGGGTAATAAAATTAAAAGGCAACCTGATATTCCTGTGTCTCCTGACTGAACTACAGCCTGCTAAACAAAGCTGACATTACATGTGCACTTGCACATTTTAACCTGCAATATTATAATTGAGGAAAACAATGCAACAATTAGACCGTAAGTAAAAATGAAAGTAACAGGCTTAATTTAAACTCCGAATTTCTGAATAAGTATTTTCTCAACTAAGTGACACCAAAGAGACTTTTCAAGACTTAAATTCAGAACGTTGCTTCCAGGGTACGCTATCCTTTCTCTATCACTTCTTTGCTTCTCTTTGCATATCTGTACTTTCTATTACTAAGGCTAATTTTCTTTACTTGCAGAAAGCTTCTCAGACAGTCTTAAAGATCATCTCATACTGTCTCCAATAAACTCCTATTAAACGCTGTCAAATCAAATCGCGGGCTTCCTATGGGACCTACAGAACAAACGGCATAGCCTGCTGCTATGCAGCTGTGACCAATAAAAGCACATCTCCTTCCACTCCCTAAGTCTCATTAAATTCTGAGCTTAGAGTTTCCAGAATCAGGATCTGTCTAAGCCCCAAGCCTTGTTCTCCTATACACTGGGATGGTACAAGCTGTTCTCTACAAGACTTTTTAATACCTTTCATCTTTAAGAGCTAATTGCTCTAGTTGGTTTCTCCAAAGTATATCATCTTCTGTTTTGTTGAAGAAGATCAGCTTCACTGTCCTTAAAAAAGAATAAAAAATTAACTGCAGATTGTTTCTTTATTTGAAAAACATATTAAAGAACCAGAACTTACTGCATTATACAGAAACATTTCACATTTTTTGCTTGGTTTTTTTTTACAACTCTGCAATCCTCAAATCTTTTTGCCACTAACCCAGTATAGTTTCTTTCTTGCTGTACCTGAAATTCGGTTGGATTTGTGACCTCTCTCCTAAATGTCATAACCCTGTCTGTGGCTGTAAGCCCTAGCTCAGGAACTGCTGTCCTAAGAAAAAAATAAAGTCTCTTGAAGTTACTAAGACATGACTGAAATTACAATATAGCTTGCCAAGTTTTATCTAGTGGTTTCTCAATATTGTTTGAGCACTACAATTAATAGCTGATATATAGACTCAGTACACTTGTTTAATATAGGTGAAACTAGACTTTCAGGAAGGTTATGTCAATATTAATTTCATAAAGATGGAATCTAAACACACAGAAGTAAGATAAAATTACCTCGTATCTTGAAGAGCAAACTACAGCTCTGTACCAGGTTATCTTATTCCTACTTTACTTGTTGGTTTAGAAAATCTACCTGGAAAGCTACTATTTACAAGCATTATATTTGCCAGATAGTTAACATAAAAAAAATAAATGCTCTGTCATTACGGTCAGTGCTATTATCTCTTCAGATTTTTACGCTACAGTAGAGGTAAAACACAAAAAGACTGACTTTACAAAACAGAATTTACCATTTGATGAAGTCGCACAAACCTAACTTCTCCTTTATAACTAACGACAGACTAATATCCTGGGGACAGGTGATATAAGACAGATGATGTCCTGTTAAATGCAAGCGGTTCCTGAATTACACCCCACAGGGCCTTAAGTGACTGTTGGTTTTTTTCTACTCAAGCACAGCTCCGAGCGGAGAGAGCTGCGGTTGCTGTGGTGCCAGAAGCAGTAAGCTCAGTGCCCTGCTTGCAGGGAGCCGGAGCCCTGGGATACCGCGCACAGGAGCACGTGCAGAGCCGTACGGGTACCCGTCAGCTAAGCCTGCTGGTCCTGTACGCCACACAGCCCTGCAATTCCAGTTCCGTAACATGGCACTCCACGGCCCAGCGTCCCTTTTACACATGGCTGACTCTGCTTCCAAGGTGCTACACACAGTTTATATGATGCTGCTCAAACGATTAATTCCCACCTCCACCTCCTCTGTACCCTGCAGAGAGCCACCTTTCACGCATGCTTCTCAGATACGCTAGGGTTTCTGCAGAGAGTTTGCCAACTCCAGCTGTTCTTCAACTGCAATTTAAAAGCCTATATTCTCCCAGTCTGAAGATACCACATTTTTTCTGACTTCTGATCTGTCATGGTCAACCAGAAACTAAGTACCACACAGCTGCTCACTTGCTCAATCCCTCCCCCCCCAAGGGATGGGGAAGAAAATCAGAAAGGAATGTATAACTTGAGCATTCAGATAAGGACAGTTTAATAATTAAAATAAAATAGGAGGATAAAACCCCCAAACCATAACAATAATATAAATTATAATGAAAAGGAGGGAGAAGGCGAAAGGAATAAAATCCAAAGGGAAGGGAGGAAAAACAAGTGATGCAAAATACAGCTGCTCGCCACCCACTGACCGATGCCCAGCCAGTCCTCCAGCAGTGATCTGCAGGCCCTGGCCAGCTCCCCCCAGTTTATATACCGAGCATGACGTTCTATGGTATGGAATATCCCTTTGGCTACTTCTGGCCAGCTCAGCTGTCCTGGCTGTGTCCCCTCTCAATTTCTTGTGCCCCTCCAGCCCCTCTCGCTGGCAGGACCTGAGAAGCTGAAAAGCCCTTGACTTAGTATAAACATGACCCTGCAACAACTAAAACCATCCGCGTGCTGTCAGCACTGGTCTCACACTAAATCCAAAACCCAGCACTGCACCAGCTACTAAGAAGAAAATCAACTCTATCCCAGCCGAAACCAGGACATAACTTTTTCCCCTTCTGCAGTTTAGTAGCACTTCAAGGTATCAGGAAACCTCTTACAAGCTACATCAGATGCCAAAGATAAGAGATCCTCTTCTACTTATGAGAAGCACGTTCATTTCTCGCTGCCAAAAAATAAAACTGAGGCATGACCACTGTATATAATACACATCATCAGCAGCATTATTGAGAGAAAGAAGTTCCAGATGCAGTACAGCTCAAAATAAGTTACAACATACAAGCTTTGGAAAACTTGCCTGGTCTAGAACAAAACAGCCTCCAAATCAGCTATGCTGCATCTATAAATACTAAAATCATCTTACTCAGAAGCCAGCATGTGCCAAAAATTTAGGTTGCTTACATGCTTCCCAGGGCCCGCTTCCCTGAAAACATGGAAAATAAAGCTCACTTGAGGAATGTAGTGCTGTCAAAGCTGGCATGGTGCACCACAGCATCAAGTGTTACTCACATGGGGGAAAAACAGTCAATTAAAAAGTCAATAGGAAAGCTATATGTTTTGTTCATTGGGCACAGAGGTAGAAATTGGTTATTTGGAGAATAATGCTTTGAGACATCCCTCACTGATACTTCCCAGTGTAGATAAATGTATCTGCTGCAGTACTGCTCAGTACTCAGCACTATAAGAGAACAAAAAGAAAACAAACCCTCAAAGCTTGAAATGAACTGGTAACAGTTTTGTGAGAGATGAGGGAGAAAACAGCTAAAAGGAAGGGGTGGAGATTTAGATATGCTCCCCACCAGTACAGAAGAGTTGGTTGACAGAATGATAACCAAAGTTTAGGTAACATATGAGAAACTTCATCAGCCCTTTGGAAGGAAATAGGGAGAATCTAACATACTGGAAACTACTTCAAGGGATGTAGATTTTGATAAACTCAAAAAAACGGGTATGCAAGGTCTTATAGAAAGCTGTACAGAGACAGGAGTTAACGAGATCCTTAAAGGAGTTTAACACAGAGGAAACAGGTAGAAAAAGTTATAAAATCACCTTCAAAACCAGAATGATGAGGAAAGTGGGACACTATATTGAAAGTGAATATAAGAACAGAGTGGTTACTTGGGAATGAGAAGCTGGAGACACAACAAGATACAACTACCATGGAGAATCAAGAATAGACTGCAAGATCCCGTACTTCCTTGGGAAAAGCGTTAGCCCTCTACCTAGTGTTTAGTGCCTTTATGCCTCAGTCTTCTTTAAGAAACATATCCACCTGATTGCAGTTATACACCACCAGTAAAAAGGAGCAAAAATATCTCATCTTGAAAAGGAAAAAACAGCACAGAAGACCAATATTCTTTTTTAATTACTACTTTGGTCAAATACAGTTTGGACTATCAGAGAGAAACAAGGCTGAAGGAAGAGCGTTATGACTTCATGCACAAAAGGATACTGCAGACAGGAAACTTTTTTTTTTCCACATTTACCACAGGCAAGAAATAACAGACTTAAAAGATAATAGGGAGACTTTGGCTAGACAGCAAGAATGGCAATCTAATGATCCAAGCCTGCTACGTCACAGCAAATGCTGCCTAGGGAAGCTGCAGATACTCCAGCGTTCACAGTGCAGCCCCAGAGGTTCAGCAGCACTTGCCCAGCGTTGCAGACACCAGCTGCTTCTGCACCCTCAGGTGCCAAGGCAGTCATTCAAATCCTTCCTCAGCTTTCTGCAATTCACGTTCTAGCATGTGCAATCCAAGTTTACAGCAATTTTACTTTTCACGGTAAGATAATTTAATGCAAATTTATATTGTTTATATATACATATAGTCTCATGTACATAAATAGTATATATAAATACATATATACACACACATATTAAAGACATTTGTAGTATTTTGACAGAATCACAAAATGGTCAGGGTTAGAAGGGACCTCTGGAGATCCCGAAGAGAAAGTGAGGGTTAAAGAGCAAATCTAAGGCCAAGAAACCAAGTTGCCTAGAGCAGTCAGAAAATCTAAGCTTTAAGAGTCTGCATATAAACAGAACCTGTACCAGATCAAGTCGCTTCAGCACCTAACAAGCCTCCACAGCCAGAAGGCAAAATTCATTTACTTTGACTAGTAAGAAAAGAGATGTTGCTCCATCCTAAGCTAACTGTGAGCATTCAATTCCCCTAAGAAATTCTGCTGAAGAGAGTTAAAATGAGCCACTCCGAAGGACAGAGTATATATAAACGCTATTTGTGTAACGGTAGCCTTTCACATGTTATCTACTCAGCTTATTCTGGATATGGACAAAATGTCAAGATTTGCAACTTTTACTATGCCCTCCCTAGTTTTACTTTCATATTATCACAACTACCTCGACCTGACAATACTAGTTTTCCCCTTCAGAAGAAGGAAAAAAAGTATTCCAAATTCACTTAGTAGTGCTTCCCCAGCACTGTGTCAGTTGATAGGTTTATTTTTTAGATTCACAAAGCTATCCAGCCACCTGTTATTTGCTACTAACAATACAGGATGCTTTGGAACAGCCAAACAGCACACAGTCTCTCTGCTCACAAAATAGGATTATACGTAATTGCTGAACAATAAACAAGACAAGAATGATGTCTGGATTTAGATTTTTTTTTTTCTAGAAACAGATTTCTGCAGTACGTGTCATCCTTTTTAGCTCTACTATGGAGACTAGTGTCCAATTAATCTCTCTATGTTGTTTCAAAATGTGCTTCATAAAGACATAATGAACCAAAACATCCCGTGCTTATATTGCATAAACCTCAGTATTCGAAATAAATCCCTATTACAAGAGTCCAAATTGAAATGGTACAGGAAAACAATAGCATGTTTGTTGAACTGTTCTCTGCAACAGCTTTAAAGAAAATACAGTTCAAGTATATTTTTCATTTTTATACTCTCCCGAATTCAATAGTTTAACATTGACAAAAATCTAACCTGCTAAGAAATTCTGCAAGATGTGATTCTAGAGGAATATTTTTTCTAAAAGCAAGGCAAGCACACCTCATCTCTATCAAAGTATGCCCCTACAGTAACTCTTCGCATTTCCTTTTGAAGTTGAGCTATTGTATACTCCCTTACAATTGTAAATGTACAGTCACATCAAGCATAACTACTAGTTCTGGGGTTCTGAAGGACCTAAGGAGCCAAAACACCCTGTTCACTTGACCAAGAACAAGTAATGCTTCCTTCTGTAAATTTTACAGTCAGAGTACAGAATGCACATGCAATACACAGCTTTTTATCCATTTGAATATGCATAATACTATGCTTACATAAGTTGCAATTTTGTGAAAACTGGAACTCATCTAGTAAAAATGTGCTACTGTTGCTTAGCAGGTGAAAACAATATATAAGTATGCTACCTACTCTTTAATATATTAAAGAGAAGCCATAACTAAACAGTTCTAAGCCTCCTCAGTCCAAAAAAAAGTATCTACATTGAAATATTTCAATACTAAAAAAAGTACTCAAATGCAAAGCTAGTTTAAAACAAATAAAACAAAACACTCACAAAAAAAAAAAAAAGCGCAACACCAATCCTGCCCCCCTCATGAGTTTCTATTTGGTGAGCTCATTTCTATCATAACTAAAATCCAAGATGCAAATCAGTCCATTTTGTTGATGGTAGCCAATACCCAAATGTGTGTGAGTCGCCTAAGAGTCTGACAGACTCTTCCCTAACGAATGCCAGCTTTTGGTATAAGTTGAAGAAAAATGCTTTTGTGCCTTTTTTTGTTATTTTTTTTTTTATTAACACTGAGGCCTGCCGATTACATTTCATTCCTCCTATGTATTTCTCTAGCTTGGGGTTAAATCATAAGAAGCATACATACCGGACACAACTAACTTCGGTCAGAGCAAAATTCATCAGTTTAACCATTGGTGTGAAGCCTGTGCCTGCTGCCAGTAGAAAGAGATCTTCTGAAGTCTGAACCTGTGACTTCTTGAAGTTACCTTCAGGACTGCTGACAGAAATATAGTCTCCTTTGTAGGGAAAAAAACCCCAAACAAACAACAAACAATGGTAAATGTTAATGAGATGAAAACATGCTAATTAGTATTCTGATTTTTTTAAAGGCCCCTTCATCTTGCCTTCATCTTTGCAGTATTATGGTTCCTTTCAGAAAGGTACTATGCATTTCACACAAGGATCATTCGTTAAAAGCATAGATGTTCAAGTTAAATATCTTGCCTTGATAGATTTTACACTATATGAGTACACAAACATTTGTGAAGTCAGTGTTAAAAGATCTGCCTCCATATCTGAAACAGAAAAGGAAGTGCACCTTAAGTCTCACAAAACAGACCTAGCTTTCTTTACCTGAAAGTACAAAGAGTGGCTCTAAGAGTCTATACAATCAAAGTGGTCAACTGTAATTGTAATACAGTTGACACATCTGAACAGTTAAACAGGAACACATTTGGAAGATCAGTCAGAAGAACTTTATATAATGGGCAACTCCCAGTTGCAGTGAGGATAAGCCTGTACATTCAGGGCATGGAGAATAAAATTGAGAAAAAAAAAAAAAAAGTTATGTCCCAACGTATAGGTAGATAAACAATAAGAACGTTACAATACCCAGACAGTAAATCTGAAAGGACAAAGCAATCACTACAAAACCAAACACAAAAATCCCCAGCATACACTTACCAATTTGTAGGTGGTCAAGTGCCTGTGTGAACAGCCCACAAGAATAAATTTTAATCATTAAATATATATGTTCACCATCACGGTGAGATGGCTCTTTGAAATCCAGTGGCAAAAAAGGCAATACAGGTGTGTATGGTTTTACTACTTCTGTCCCTAGACAGAAGACAAAAAGATAGCTTAATATGGAAAGTACTCTACATCCAACAAATTTACCACAAATGCCAAAATAAACAAACAGTAAACAAATAATCTGTTTATCCCATAAAAATAACACGATCACATGCTTTTACACAAGCATGTTACTTTGCACTGCACCAGTTCTTATTACAGTAGCCTTCCACTTCCAATGAAAACCTTCAGGCCACTGTATCGTATGTTATTTCTACACTACTTAGCAATTCAAAACATTGGAAGAAAAGATCTAGAGTCATCCCCAAAGAATATGAAAATCTGAACATTTTTATTTCATTTCAAGTACCGCAGTTTGTTTTTTTCTAAATTGGAGTATCAGATTTTTAGTACTGCTTTAGTACTGATCATATCTTCTTCCATTATAATTTCAAAAAGCTACTGTATAATGATAGAAAGATTGCAAGACTTCAACACCAGCAAAAAATTAGGTAGGGAGGAAAAGGGAGGACAAAACAGTTTGCAATTAAAGGATATTTAAAAATTCTTCTGAGAAATCTCTCTACCATGCTTAGTTCAGCGCAAGTAAAATGACCATCATAACCATTAATATGCAAATTTTTAAAAGTACCCTTAAAAAAGAATAAACCAGCTGTTTCTTTGACTTCCCATTTTATTTTTTTAGGTTCACCTTTTACAAAATTTTGAAGAATAGCGCTTAAACAATGCTTTTCAAGATGCATTCCTCTCACAATCTCATGTTATCCATTAACATCTTGCAATTGGAGTGTAAAGTAGTGTTACCATGACTACTATAAATCCCTCAGAAGAGGGAAAAAAAAACCAAGGCAAAATTCAAACACAACCCTTCACATGCCAGAAAGCTGCAAACTAAAAGGAACTGACTAATCACACATAACGCACATACAATGGGCTTCCCCCCCTCCTACAAAGTAAACAAACACCACTTCAGTAGAATGTTTTAAAGGAAGAGTAGAAAGAAGAGGCATTAAGGTCACTAGTGAATGCCAGCCACCTTGAGAGTTAGCTTTCCAGCAATATTAATCCAGTCAGTTCATTATTAAGCACTGATTGCTATGCTGGAAGCAGAGACCTTCTAACTACAACCAGGGAATTAGTGACCATGGACTTGGCATTCTCCCAGGACTATGAAAAGGGACTTATGTTAATATATCCATGGCCGCATTTTCAATTTTTCTTACCTGCAATGATTTGTTTGAGGTAAACATGTTGTCCAGTGGGAACGTGGAGACATGTGCTCTTAGGCAACATTAAGCAGAACAGCTTGGTGTCATGGGTAACTTCCACCTTAGAAACCAACTTGCACTTTCTGTAGAACAGTCCTAAAATCATGGTTTTACTTGTTACTTAAGTCTCAATCTTTCTATTCTTATACATATTTAAATAAGAGATAGAAGAAAGGTATGTATTTCACTATATACAGTTATAAAAAGACTATGAACAGATACTTCTTACATACTTACAATTATTTCTCTAATTTCAGACTAAGGACTCATTTATAGCCTTACATTAAGCTTACAACAGACTGAATCTGTGTTACCAGCATTGACTGGGAAACAGTAAAACCCACCAAACACCAGCAGAAGACAATACCCCTTGTACCACACTGCATGAGCAATGAATTCACCGTACAAATACAGCACAAATATAGTATGCAGACTAAAACCAGCTTGGGTGATGCAAATGAAACCGAAGCTAGGCACAGCACCGCAGCCCTGTTACAGATTATCTACACCCACCCAGCAACCCAGGTATTTACTGGCCTGACCACATGTGGTGGTTCAACGCTGGCCTGCAGCCAAGCACCCCGCAGCCGCTCGCTCACCCCCACACACACCCAGAGAGGTGAGGAGGAGAATTGGAAAGGAAGAGGGTTGAGATAAGAACAATTTAATAACTTAAACAGAATAAAGAGGTAAGAATCTCACCACCGCCACGAACACCACCGCCGCCACAAACACCGACAGTTATAACGGAAAGGTGGGGAACAGGATAAAATCCAAAGGAAAAGGGAGAAAGGAAAACAAGTGATGCACCATACAACTGCTTACCACCCTCTGACCACTGCCCAGCCAGTCCTGCAGCAGCGCTTCCCACCCCCCAGCTAACCCCCCAAGTTTACAGGCCAAGCATGACGTCCCATGGTCTGGAATACCTCTTTGACTGGTTCAGCCCAGCTGTCCTGGCCATGTCCCCTCCCAGTCTCCCGTGCCCCTCCAGCATTCTGGCTGGCAGGGCCCAAGAAATGAAGTCCTTGACTTAGTATAAACATTACCCAGTAACAACTAAAAACATCAGTGGTTATCACATTGTTCTCACATCAGAGCCAAACACAGCACTGGACTAACGACCAAGAAGAAAGTTAACTTCATCCCAGCTGAAACCAGGACACCGCCCCACATTGCTGCACTTTCACTGCTATTAGCACAATGAGAATTTGATAAAGCTCTGCAGAATTTTTCGGGTACACAACACTGATACTTAAATGCTTACACACAACAAAATGAAATTTAACATCGGTGCCTACGCAGGCAGCACACACTTCAGCATTATCCGTAAATATTTTAGACATGAATGGGTGCTTTTTGGCTAACTAGAAATTAGGAACTCCACTTGTACATTCACATGCTTACTTAAAACAACTACAAGGTCATATGTACAGCACAAATTTTTGTTGAAACAGCTGTTTGGGAGGTGAGGACACAGATTTCAAGTACAGTGCTTTTCAACTCATGCATCAACTAAATGCTGGGCAAAAGGTAACTGCAAAAAAGAAAGCATTAAAAGAAAAGAAAAAATCACTATGCAAGGTCTGCATTTCCACCAATGTTTTTCAAGAAACTGAGAAAGAAATCAGGGAAAACACATGGCTAATCAAAATAACTATAACCCCTTCTACATTCTTATTAGCAATGGGGATTAAAAAGCCAAAAACAAGGACAGCGGGGAAAAAGGGAAGGAACACCCTGGTATACTTAGCTTTGTTCAGAACAAAAGCAAAAAAATATTTCACCAACACCTTATAGAAACGTAAAGTACTGTGTTTCCCCTATACCCACAACAGGCTCAAAGCCAGATAAGCCACTCACTCTACCTCTGCTATGAAAGGAGCAATAACCCGTCACTTCACGCTGGAAACGATCTCTGTGGCAAAGCACTCGGTGTAAGGCTGGCGAGATGCAGACCTGTTTTAACTAAGCAGCCACGCTGAGCTATGCAATCTGCATCATTACAACGCTCCACAGTCTAAAAGAGGATTTGAAAACACAGTGGAGGCCTATGCCCTGCTGATTACAGCCAGAGGCGGGGGATCGTAAGTAGGGATAAAGCAGCACTGAAGTTCTTCAAAGAACAAAGGGCATAGATGCAAACCTGACCATTTAGTAGCTTTCGCTCTGGAAAGAAAAATGCTTACAAAGGTTAATTTAACAACAAATGCCAAATATTGGAAGGTGTTCCTCAACTCTCAGCTATAATACTCTATTAACTGACATAGGCTTGTTGCCTTTGCCACAACAGGTTAGTGCTTGACTACTTGGGAACAAATAGTAGTTTTTTGCCTCAGTCTTCACCAGCAAGTGCTCCAGCCACACCACCCAAGTTGCAGAAAGCAAAGGCAGGGACTGGGGGAACGAAGAACTGCCCACTGTAGGAGAAGATTAGGTTCAAGACCATTTCAAGGACCTGAAGGTGCACAAGTCCATGGGACCTGATGAGATGCATCCACAGGTCCTGAGGGACTGGCAGATGAAGTGGCTAAACCTCTATCCATCAAATTTGAGAAGTTGTGGCAGTTCAGTGAAGTTCCCACCAACTGGAAAAGGGGAAACAGGGAGACCCAATGAACTACAGGCCAGTCAGTCTCACTTCTGTGCCCAGCAAGATCAGGGAGCAGATCCTCCTGCAAACTATGCTAAATGCACATGGAAAATAAGGAGGCGATGTGGCAGCATGCTCTTCCCCCAAACCCATGCTGATCTTTATTTCTTAACAATGATCAAGTGATAACCACCAATAGTGGTTGTAATTCATGTGGCTGGGTGTGATGAGTGTATCCAACTCAAAGTGGATTTGGGGGAGGCAGACAATGACAGGATAGCAAAGGGCTAACTTGAACAATGCGGCCACCCAAGAGTGCTGGTCAAGGTCCAACTCAAGCCAAGTCTGAAAGTAACTTCTGTAGTTGGTAGGCACATATGACTATGAGTTAATTATCTTACTTCATAAATATGGATAGTCCAGAGCCTGTTAGTTTCTCCTGCACAGCAACAAGCAGCATAACAATCTCCCCTTGAGCAGGGATGCATCTCAAGTTTACACTTCGAGGCTGAGATCCCTTACCACAACAGAATCTCAGTAGAGTGATTAACAGCATGCTAAACTTTGAAATCTTAGCTAAGTGGTAGAAAGGCTTGATTGTGCAATGTAATCCTTTGATACAAACCACTGACCAAGTCTGAGACTAAGTCTGATCTAGTTGCACCTAAACTACCCTCTGAGGAAGAGTTTAGAATGCAAGGGGTCCTTTCTGAACCTCATGACTCAACAGGAGGGTCTCCCTGACAGTTTTGTCTGACCACGTCCTCTGTGCAGTAAATACTCAAGCATACCTTGCCACTAAATCTTGCCAAACTACTGTCACATTTACTATCAAACTTTGGTAAACTGCTGGTTTATATCAATAAACATAATGCTGCTTCTCTTTTACGAGTGAAGTCTGTCTCTCTATCCATGACAGGTGATTGGTGACAGCCAACATGGCTTCACTAAGGCCAAACTGTGCCTGACCAATTTGGTGGCCTTCAACAACGGGGTTACGGCATTGGTAAATAAGGGAAGAGCAACTGATGTCATCTACCTGGGCTAGTGCAAAGCATTTGACACTGTCCTGCACATTCTAAATTGGAGACACATGGATTTGATGGATGGACAGACTACTCAGTAGATCAGGAATTGGCTGGATGGTCGCTCTCAAAGAGTTGCACTCAACAGCTTGATGTCCAAGTGGAGACCGGTGATGAGTGGCATTCCTCAGGGGTTGGTACTGGGACCAGCACTGTTTAATGTCTTTGTCAGCAACATGGACACCGGGATTGAGTGCACCCCCAGCAAGACTCTCAACACCACCAAGCAGTGTGGTGCAGTCAATGCCATCCAGAGGGATCTTGGCAGGTTTGAGAGGTAGGCCCACGTGAACCTCATGAAGTTTAACAAGGCCACGTGCCAGGTCCTGCATATGGGTCAGGGCAATCCCAAGCACAAATACAGGCTGGGCAAAGAATGGATTGACTGTTGCCCTGAGCAGAAAGACTTGGGGGTGTCAGTTGATGAGAAACTCAACGTGGCCCAGAAACCAACCATCTCCTGGGCTGCATCAAAAGAAGCACGGCCAGGACTGAGGAAACCAATTCTCCCCCTCTGCTCCACTCTCGCAAGACCCCACCTGGAGTAGTGCATCCAGCGCTGGGGCCCTCAGCATAAGAAGGACATGGACCTGTTGGAGCGAGTCCAGACAAGGCCCGTGAAGATGATCAGAGGGCTGAAGCACCTCTCCTATGAACACAGGCTGAGAGTTGGGGTTGCTCAGCCTGGAGAAGAGAAGGCTGTGCAGGGACCTGAAAGGAGCTTTCTAGTACCTAAAGGGGGCTTGTAAGAAAGCCGGAGAGGGACTTTCTACAAGGGTGTGTAGTGATAAGACAAGGGGGAATGGCTTTAAACTGGAAGAGGGTAGGTTTAGATGGGATGAAAGGAATTCTTCACTACGAGGGTGCTGAGGCACTGGCACAGGCTGCCCAGAGCAGCTGTGGATGCCCCATCCCTGGGAGTGCTCAGGGCCAGGCTGGATGGGGCTTGGAGCAACCTGGTCTGGTGGAAGGTGGAAGGTGTCCCTGCCCATGGCAGGGGGTTGGAACTGGGTGATCCTTAAGGTCCCTTCCAACCCAAACCATTCTATGATTCTATAAATGTTATTCCCATCAGTATTTTAGGAAAGCTGGGATAATTGCTGTACAAGACAAGTGACAGCATACTGTACAAATCTAGACACAAAACTGGAGGTATTAATTGAAGATGACCAGGAATAATTTTTCCTTTTCTATCTAGAGAAGAGCATTTTTCAGCTACGCCTTTGTTTCAGCACTGCAGTATTTAAGCTCTAACCTGAAACATCAGCATGACTGTAGTATCATACTGCCTAAACAGGTCTGTAACTCAAGGGAAGTTTCATGGGATATAAGATATTGGAAGCTCAGCCCAGCAGAGAAAAAAAAAAAAAGCAGCAAGCTGTAAAATCCCATGAGCAGGAGTACCTAAACTTCCAAAATGAGCCAAAAGAAAAAAAAAAAAAAGCAAACAGAAGAAGCCTCTTCCCTACAATCATCTCACCATTCCAGGTTTGTAACCAGTCCCAGTGAATTTTTTCATGTAAAGCCTCTCAAAATTTGACAGGTTCATATACGAGAATACTTGAGCATGACATCCTTCTAACAACACTTTCTGCGCTGAAGCAATTTCAGTGAAGCAACATTTCTTCTCCCCTCTTTTTTTTCATGTTATTGAAAAATACTCAAGTCACTAGCATAAATAGTTGAGCTACTCTTGAAACAGAATGAGATGCAAAGGACATAAGCTGCAACTTAGGAAATTCCAGCTAGACATCACCATGAGATGGTCTGGTCAGACACTGGGGCAGGCTACTCAGAGAGTCTCTGTCCTTGGAGATACTGAAACGTTGACTGGAGAGCTTTGAGCAGGAGGTTGGACCACATGTCTTCCAGAGTTCCCTTTCAGCTAAGTTACTCTACGATTCTACTGTTTCTTTAGGTCTTAAAGTAGAAGGACCTTGATTTTTTGTATTTTGCCACTGCACCAGCAGACACTTCTTTACTTCCTGACTTTTATCACTTGGTGATTCTTTTGAATAGGAATGGACTACAAGAAAATGTGTAATAAGTGTACATCACTTGTACATGGCCTAAATACCCAAGTCAGCCAAAATTCCTCCTTGAGTCAACACAACAACTCCTCTTAAGAGAGTCCTGCCTGACAGAGGGTTTTTGCAAGTTTCCAGTGAAGTCTTCATCAAATGCAAGAGAGAACGTCAAGGAAATTTAAGCACTGCTGCAGCTCAAGTGAGCACTGCCACTGCAGTTAACTTTATCCTTAACTAGGGCTACAGTTCGAGAACAGGCACCAATTGCTGGACTTAAACAGAACAAAGCTTGAGAGGGTCTCAGTAAGCTAGCTGGCCCACTCTCCTTCCCCAGTGTTCTCCAAGAGTCACTTAAAGACCACTTTGAGTGTTTCAGTAATTTTATCTAATTATCTTATAATAATTAAGTAACTAATAATTAACTAAGTAACTTATCTGTACTGCAGTTTCCTCATTGCAGCATTATTAGCCCAAACATTTTGTTATTCCCAGATATTCTGGATGCAGTCAAAAAGCTAAAGACAGCTGGAGACTAGTTACAGAGTGCTCTGACACAGTGCCCTCAATTGCTGCCTGAAGGAACAGCCTTCACTATTAACATTCTCTTCTTCAGTAAGTACAGGAGCACAACCTGTCAATTCAACCACAACAGAAACAAAAGAATTTTAAACACAGAAAAGCTTTCAAACAACCAGTAATTATCCACAAAATGCCTAAAAGTTAAGGGTTTAAATGAGATGGTCCAGCTCAGCCACCCTTCTTTCTAATTGGCTTTATTTCCAAGGGTATAAATAAACCCTGCTAGAATGATCAAGCATCTAAATACATGTAGTAACGTCTGGAAATATACATTCAGGTTACTAAATCTCAACTGCATATGCAATTTATGCATGGACTAAATTAGGATCAAATTCATTACATTGCCACAGTAGGCGGTCATAGTATTTTTCTGCATATACTCGTTTCCTTAAATTATTAAAATACCTACTAGTGAGTTATCCACTATAAATGCCTGCAGAGACATGATGTAAAGCCTCTGACATGGAATAAATCTTTATTAATATTTTCTCAAATGTTTCATCTAACATCCTACAAACTGCTCATTTTGAATGAGCAAACATCTCAGATATACCAAAAGAATGCCTACAGCCCTGAAAAATGAAAGGTAATAATTCCATTTCATACTAATCTAGAATTAAAGCATATCAGCAAGCGTCCAGCTCTATGGGATAGGAGGAGCAGAATAAAGCCCCCACAGTCCAGGAGGAAACGGTCAGTGACCTGCTACTCCACTTAAACATGCACAAGTCTGTGGGGCAGGATGGGATCCACCCAAGGGCACTGATGGAGAAGGTGCAAGAGCTTGCCAAGCAGCTCTCGGTAATTCATCAAACGGTCCAGGCAAACTGGAGAGGCCCCAGCAGAGTGGCGGTTAGCCGATGTGACAGCCACCCACGGGAAAGGCAGGAAGGAGGGTTCAGGGAGCTACAGGCCTGTCAGCCTGACCTCGGTGCTGGGGAACGTTGTGGAGCAGATAATCCTGAGTGCCATCATGCAGGACAAGCAGGGGATCAGGCCCAGCCAGCAGGGGTTTATGAAAGGCAGATCCTGCTTGGCAAACCTGATCTCCTCCTGTGACAAGCTGACCCAGCAACTGGATGAGGGAAAGTCTATGGATGTTTTCTGTACCTAGACTTCAGTAAATCCTTTGACACTGTTTCCCACAGCATGCTCCCAGAGAAACTGGCTGCTCACAGCTTGGATGGGTGCACTCTACGCTAGGTTGAAAGCTGACTGGATGGCTGAGCCCAAAGAGTGGTGGCAAACGGAGTTAACTCCAGCTGGCAGCTGGTCACAAGTGGTGTTCCCCAGGGCTCAGTCCTGTTTCATGTCTTTATCAATGATCTGGATGAGGGGATCGAGTGCACCCTCAGTAAGTGTGCAGATGACACCTGGTTGGGGGGGAGTGTTGATCTGCTTGCGGGCAGGAAGGCTCTGCGGGGGGTCTGGACAGGCTGGATCGATGGGGCCAAGGCCAGTTGTATGAAGTTTAACAAGCAGAAGTGCAGAGTCCTGCACCTGGGTCACACCAGCCCCAGGCAGCGCCACAGGCCTGGGGAAGGGTGGCTGGGAACTGCCTGGGGGAAAGGCCCTGGGGGTGCTGGTCAACAGCCGGCTGGACATGAGCCAGCAGTGTGCCCGGGTGGCCAAGGGGGCCGACAGCATCCTGGCTTGTGTCAGACACAGTGTGGCCAGCAGGACCAGGGCAGTGACTGTCCCCCTGTACTGGGCACTGGTGAGGCCCCACCTCGAACCCTGGGTGCAGGTTTGGGCCCCTCACTGCCAGACAGACACTGAGGTGCTGGAGCGTGTCCAGAGAAGGGCAACGGGGCTGGGGAAGGGTCTGGAGCACAAGTCTGATGAGCAGCAGCTGAGGGAACTGGGGGTGTTTAGCCCGGAGGGAAGGAGGCTGAGGGGAGACCTTATCGCTCCCTACAGCTGCCTGAAGGGAGGCTGTAGGCAGGTGGGGGTCGGTCTCTCCTCCCAGATAACAAGTCATGGGACAAGAGGAAACAGCCTCGGGAGGTTCAGATTGGATATTAGGAAAAATTTCTTCACTGAGAGGGTTATCAAGCATTGGAACAGGCTGCCCAGGGAGGTGGTAGAATCACCATGGTTTTGTGGTAGACTTGGCAGTCCTGGGCTAATAATGGTTGGACCTGATGATCTGAAAGGTCTTTTCCAACCTAAATGATTATATATAAAAAAACTTTCTATAAAAGTGAGTTTGTTGTAATTTGTTTTTCTACCATTCTTTTGAAAAATAATACATGCTAAGATTGCAAAGTACAGTATACAAATAAACTAAGATTGCTGTCAATTCTGCAGACTTAAGAATTATTTGAAAGGATATAGGAGGTCAGTAATACAGTCCACAACACTGATCAGCTAATACTCTTCCAGATATTTGGGAGTGGAGAGAGAAGTTTAAAAAACTGATTCGCTCTTTCCTGACAATTTTCTGACCTTTCCAACCTGAACAACTTCCAACCTTTTCCACATGTAACATACTAACCTCTGCCTCTCCTTTTTCGTTTTGATTTGCCATATGGAACTTTTGTCCCAGTTCATCCAATTTTTGAAAACAGAGACCTCTCTAGGTCTAAACAAACCCCTAGTTTCAATTGTCATCTTGCTATATTAACTAAAATGATTTCATTGTCAGTGGTCCCACAGGCAAAACCAATTGGCAACGTAGAAAAGCCTTTCAACAAAAGAACACCAGCCTCTACTAGCAAGCTGAAGGAGAACATTTGCTTTCAGCAGCCCATGAAGCCAAGTTAACTGTCAGATGCCAAAGACACATGATTTGCTATTATACATAAGCTAAAAGCACTGCTCTCTCAATTTTGGAGCGTGATGCAAGTGCCCAGCTGCAAATCCTAATTTTCAAAGTAAAGAAAGTAATTTGTGATGAGGTTAGGTTTGATCAAACTTTCTGCAGACATCAAGTGTCAGCATCACAGTTCCTGATCTCTTCTCTGAGAAGCCACCCCTGCAGCCTCCCTGCTACCAAAACTGTGCCACGTAAACCCAACACAATCACAGGCTAGAAACGTCGCTCACTGATCTCAACTTCTTCTGCTGGAATTAAGAACTACAGCACCTTGATTCATATGCATATGAAGTGAGTTTTACTAACTAAGCTGCTGCACAAATAATGCCTTTTAGAGAGTATCATCCTTTTCCCTACTGTTCTTCCTCATTATGAAAGGGATTTTAATTTAAGATTTTTTCTTTGAATGATGGATGTTTCTTGCTTTTCTTCAATGATAAGACTTTAGTGATAATTCTTATTTCTTCTTGTTTTAGTCATAATCCTAGTAATGCTACGGCAGCAATGTTAGCCTGTTTGCTTGGGATACAGAGCTTCAAACTATAAAAGCCACATCGTTCTACTGCCCCTCCATCTCTGGTAGAGGAGTTCCACCCAACCCTCAGCAAGCATGTACCACCCAGCAGTGTCTGTCAGGCAGCTGAAAGTTAACCTTTTTTTTTTTTTTTTTTTTCCTCAGGTTACTTGATTATGGAGCCTCACGTACTGTCAGTGCTAACAAAATGGAGATTAGACTACACAGCTGAAGGAAAGTGGCTGCCTATCATTCCCAGCAGCATCCCAGTCTTGGGAGTTAAGACAACCACAAACCCTTAATGCTGACCACCAACTTACCGGTACCCTCAAATGCTTCCAGTTAATTCCTAGATTTCACAAACTTGCTCCTATTAACCAAAGACGTCAGCCATGCTCTTCCCAGATGGTCTCCCTCTCTTCCCAAAACAAAGTTTCCATTGAATCAATGCCTTCTGTACATTCCCTGGTTATGCAGCAAATAGCAGTCTGTGGCAGCACAGTCCTGGCCTACACACCTTAAGTGCTGTGTCAGCATTCTGTTCTATTACTTCCAACAAAGAAAGTGTATGATCTTCCACTTAATGTGTACTAAAAGCACTGCACAAAACTGTAAAATTACATCCCATTTCAGTACACACAGGCAACAACAACTTGATTCTTTACTGAACCCTCTAAGCATCTGCCAGTAGTTGCACACAACTGCCAATAGTTTCACACTCTTTAGGAAGAGCAGAAGTTGGTGAATAGGTTACTTTCCAAAACAGGGGTCTGAGTAGAAGTTCAAAATCATTTTCAGCAGGAAGATGCTTATTCTCCATGGGGAAAAAAAATACACACACACACCGCCCCATAAGTCATCCCTACCAATATGTCATTTTTCAGTTGCATATGGCTACTGCTTTTATACACATAGTCATTCCAAACCATTTTCGTAACTGGCATACAAAGTACCTAGTTTTTCCTTTAAATTTCACTTTTACTGTGTAGAAACAAATTTCTGATCAAAGAGATTTCGTATTATCACATACAGTCCCAACATCAGTTGCTTATTCTATTGGCTAAAGCTGCTAAGAAACCACAAGACATACAAAAAATTGTGATTCATTCAAATAAGTCCAAGTTTCACTTTCTGTTGACCACAACTACAGTTGTGCAGCTAACCACAAGTGAAAAACAAAAGCCTTAGATACACAGAAATACTCCTTTGTGCACATGCAATGTTTTCTTATCTCATTCAGAACAAAAAGTCTTTTGAAGGCGCATCATGAACAGATTTGTACTCAACAATGAAGTTTTATTTAAGTGGTCAGTGAAGAAGGTCTTGATTTTTTTTTTAGATTTGGTAGAATTCAGTTTTTCTACAAAAACAACTACCACACTAATAAAGACAAACTGAAGTCAAAAGATCTGTTTTTTCAGCTAAGATGAACAAATCTGGCTGAAATTCAAGTTCATTTAAAAAAAAAAATAGTTCCACACAAAAACTGATTTTAAAACATTTTTCTGTTGGTGTCTTTTTAAACAATCTTTGATAAACTGCAGGTCTATGTAACATTATTATAGTGCTTGCCTGTCACCTCCAAGACTTGGCTGCAATTTCACCTTGATATAGAAGCATGATATGCAGTGGTGATCACAACCTATCCCCTCATGAGTGGGTTTCCATATCTTAATTCCCAGAAAAGGCACCTACAAGAAAATCAAGTCTTAATACCTACGAGAAAAACTGCACTCTATCAGTGTGTTGTGTGGTTTGGGGTTTTTTTATGTGGTTTTTGTTTGGTTGGTTGGTTGGGTTTGGGGTTTTTTTGTTGAGAAACTTCTACCTTTTTTTTAATACTGCATTTAAATGTCACAGGATGCTGACACTACAACCATTAGTTTTTGGTTTTGCTTTCTAGCGACCAGTTTCATAATAGCTACTTAAGAGTAATGTCACCGACTTCCCTACACTAACAAACTAATTATATCAAATTGTGCTTTCTATGCAATACTGTCGGGTATAAATAATTATTCCTCCAGGAAACTAAGCACTCAATCCTTTTTAAGAGCAGAAGCAATATTGAATATTCTTCTGAATCTACTGATCCATCCTAAGATACGGTGTAGAACCCTGAAATTAGAGTGATTTTTTTAAAATATCCCCCTCAATTTAAAAGAAATTCCATGATTTTGTTCTTGTTCTTTCTTCCAAATTAGCTAACAGATACACTAGGCAAAACGTTAGACTAAACTCAGCAGCAATTTGAGAGTCCACAGGCAATTTATCTGGCAGTATGACTTTCCCAGCTTAAGGGGAAAAAACTAAGGGCTTACGTTAATTATTTCTTCATAACAAAGCTACCATAGGCTTCCAGTATCATATCTGCATTATATCATTGTCTCTGAAGAAAGAGTTTCATCACTTTTTTGTAAAATTCAAAATTGGCTGTTGTAAAAATAAAAATTAAACAAAAGTATAGAGGCTTGGAGGAGTGTGGTGGCACACTAGGAGAGCTCCTACTGTGGGCACAAATAGGCAAACCACATGCATACAACCTTGATAATACTACTACTATCCCACCGTGCAAAGTAAACTAAAGCTTAATTTGCATTATGGAGAGCCTCTCTATCTGCAACATACTTCATAACATGCATTTCTGCAGTTTATCAAAGAACAACCTAATATTCTCTTCAAAGACCTATTTAACTTCATATATAAAGTGCATAAATTCATTTATGAGGTCAGAATTACTTAGCAGGCTGGAAGTCTTGATTATTTTATTTCTGGAATAAAGTGATACTGCTTCAGAAAAAGTAGTTTTGCATACAAAACCAACTGCATGCCCAAAGACGAGGAAATTACCCAGAGTTGTGAATTACTGTTTCTGTGTTTACACTGTGCAAGGTACGAGTTTCTTCACCCGTAACATTATTTTGCTCCTACAGAACTGGAAGCAAAATTGACAACTCTGCAATTTAGAGTAAGGGAGCACAATCCCAAGCAGAAAACAGGGTAGCTACCTAAGACTAAACTGAGGCAACAGAAGCCTCCAGCACGTAGATTTTATGGCCGAGCTCAAAGCACAGGGTTGGAATAAAGGAAAGACATCTAGCCTGAACATTCTTCCTCTATAAACCTTCTGGCATGTTCAATTTTAAATTAAAATTAAAAATAAAAATTAAAAAACCTGCAGAATAGAAGTTTCTGGAGTAGAGATTTAAAAGCCATAGATATCAATATATTTGCTAGATTCATCATCTTTGTAATCAGGGAACTGAAGAAACTTGCGCTCAGCAAGTCCTTTAACTTAAGTTTTCTGGAGATTCAATCTAAACTGATCTGAACTCAGTCAGTGATACATAATAAACTTGTCCAAGACCTGTAACACTTCTCTGCGTAAAAGACAAATACTATGAAGAACAACTTCTTAGAAAAAACCCGCAGAATAATCATCTAGGAAGCACTGATGAATGCTCAACTCTAACACTCAATCTGGATTTTTGCCAAGCGCATCTGTCATCCTTGCCTTCCACATTTGCAAAGGACCTACAAAGCAAGTATATTCTGCACTTTATTCTTTCAGGTTATTTTCTCATTTTGTTCTCTGTAATCATGAAAAGTGATAAGGAGGGAGGAAATGAGCAATAGTCTGTGGACAACATATCAGTCGAGCCATATCCCATTCAATATAGAGGATTATATTGAAAAATATCTAGTATTACAGTGGATGACTCAACAGTTTCTGAAGCTCTCATAAGGAGAACTACATTCTACATTAGCTAAAGGCAGCTAAAGAGACGTGCTTTTATGCTGTCAGTCTTCCTTTTTGTGCCACAGTAATGTCTCAACTTTTAAAGGCCCAAGTGGCATAACTGAGAGCCAATAAGAGGTATACAACATAGTGAGCAACATTTAATTAGCTCTTAAAAGTGTACAGCTTTGCTTTCACGCATAAGGCAGACTAACATCAAACAGTCAATTTTTGAGCATTACCAAAGGGCCAAGAGGGCTTTTGAGAAACTGGACAGCTGCAATAACATCAAGAACGTGCTTATATTATATAATGTAATTGTGCAGAAATTTTTGGTTTTTAATGTCTAAATAAAACCCACACTGATCAGGGTAAAGTTAGGTGCTGCATCGAGTTCATACTATTCTGTTACCACAAAATGAACACCTCTATAGAATCTACTGCTTTTTGTGGACACATCGACTTGCTTAGAGCTGGCTTCGATACCTACACATGGCTTGAAGACACTTCTTTAATCACAGTTCAGGTTACAAGGATGCAGTGGGCTGGAACAACATTACAGTGTTGAAAGATGTTACTGCATCTATAGTAACAGTTGGAAGTGGAGGGGTTTGTTTCTTCACTACAGGTACCCCTATAATGACTGACACAATCCATGCACTATCTCCTCAGGGTCTACTGAGTTTTTCATATGGACAGAAACCATGTTAAGCACACAGGTAGCCATGAGACGGAACAACGCTCCAGCAGTCTTCACCTTCTCCTATTAGGTAGTTCCAGTCTTTCTGCAAGCCTGGAAGACCTCCAGTTCCATTGCTGGACAAAACAAACCGAAGCAAAGCAAAACCACACCTCTAAGCTGAACCCTCTCAAGGAGAATTCCCGAGCAGCTTTCAACAAGACCAGAAAACATTCCTGAAACAAATGAAGGTATAACTACCGAAGAAGAAAATCCTGGAAGAAAACACATATGACTAAGAAGCTCAAAAAGTTTCAAAACAGATGGCATGGCCACGAAACTGCTTACCTCTGTCCGAGTGTTTGACAAATGTATTATGACTCTCCAAGGGCCGTCCCAGTGTTTTCCAGTTAATCTTGTCCTTTTTTTTTAAGGTAATCTCTACTTTCCCAACTTTCTCAGAAATATTTACTAAAAGGGAAAAGGTTTCACACTGTTACTTTTAGTTAAATTTCGTTTAAAACCCCCATATTTTACTACTCCATTATAATGAATTTTTAGAATTAGTCATTTCTCAAAACACACGGAATTAATCTATTTTAATTAAAATACCAAATTAAATGTACTTCTAGCTATCTCTTTGTAATGTTTTACATCACATTTAAAAGAACAAGCACTAACTCACTATGCATAATAGTATCTTACTTACTAAATACATTGTGAAACACTTCACAGCCCACCACCTGGTCAAAAAAAAAGTGCTCATGAATTCAGAGTCCTCATTTACTGGAAACTGGTAACCACTGCTATTTACTACTTCCTTTCTTTTCAAGGACATTTGAATGAATAATTAAATCCAAGAAAATCCCACTCTAAGCAAAGAACAGTTTACAAATATGTAACAGAACTAACTTCTAATTATTTTAACATTTAGTCATGCTCAGAGGAATTACAGAACCATCAATTTATTACTTTCACAGGCCCAAATGCCACAGTTAAAAAATAATTATTATTCAGTGTTATGGTTTGATTTGACTGCATCAAAACCTGGTGGTAAGCAAAACCATAAAGTATCTGATGAGTGAGAAAAATAAATTGAAGTTCCACATTCTGATATTAGAAGGGATACAGAAGTGCTGCAAAAGGCAGAATTTACCAGCCATGTCTTCTTGAACTGCATGATCCAAGTCTGAAATGAAGAGAAACAAACTCCATGTTAAGCAAAAACAAAATTACGTTCTCATTGTCATATACATACAGTAAAGCTAGGAATACCGAGTGAACCAATGAGCTTAGAACCCCACACATCTTTTACCTGGCCCTGAAATTTCACTCGTGACTTCTGCAGGCCTAACACAGCATTAAGAAAGGCAGCATCTTCCCCATTACTTTTAACAAGGACTCATGTAAAGCTACCATTCTGCATTTATGTAAACTATTCCACTTGCCCTTTTTGAATAAGGGCATTTTAATAACCATCAAAAACATACTTGAAAAATTTTACACAAGTTTTACATCAATTTCTTACTACACTTATTCCACATGTAAAAAATTAAGTACATACTAAACAACTGACAATTTGCATTGATAAACAATGTAACTCCTTTACATCAAGGTACATTAAAGTAATCATCTCTAATGAAAGAGTAATAAAATATTAATTGCTATATGTAAAATGCATATGGTCTGATGACAGGGTTTCAATAAAGTAGAACTAAAATTCAGTACTTTCAACTGCAAAATTACAGTACCTACCAACTTCTACAAGATATGAGTGTTCATCCACGATGATCTCTCCCCTTAATCGTTTTTCTTGACAGTCAACTATCACCAACTCTGCATTCATATTCTCTCATAGGCAAGGAAAAAAAATAATTAATTAACTTCGCCCAGAATTCAAGCTGGATTACAACTGGATCTTGTAATTCTTCCTTTCATAAAATACGCTTACCTTCTGCTTAGTATATATGACAATGGTGATCAAACTATCTGTTTGAAACCAGTCATAACTGTAAAACAAAAAAATACAGTAAAGAAAAAAAAATATATACTTTCTTTTGGCATACCAAAACATATGTAACCAGCAGTTTTGAAACAGAGCTTACTTCATGAATTTACAAGCCAAATACATTATTACTATTTTTCAAAGAAAGAAGTCCAGACCAAATAAATTTGAAAATACTATTAAAATAGAACCAGTCTAATTATGCATTCTGATAGCCAGCACATTGTAGCTAAAATTATATGGCATTGGTTTTCCTTAAAAAGCACGTGTATCCTCTTTGCAGGACATGAACCTTCCTAACAAGATGATTAAAATCTCGACTCCAGACAAAAGTAGTGGTTTCCAAGAGTTATAAATTATATGAACAAACCACAAAATTACAGCTCCCTTTCACCTCCCCAAATCAAGATTTTATATTCCTGTGTTCCCAAGCTGCCAACACCTCGCAATAAATACAGGGTAAGGTAAGAAACAGAAAGCCTTCAAATGCTAATTGTCTGTATGGCCTTACACTTCCAAGAAGCAACTTGCCCACCCTACCCCAAAAAAGCTATTCCTTTCTCTACCTGTTTTCACAATCTCGTGCCTGGCTCTCCACCATAGACACCTTAGTCCTCACTTCCAGCTGGGTTGCAATCCCAGCCAGTGAAAGCTAATTCTGTCCGCACAACAAAGCTAACACCTCACATCTACGCTACTGCTGTCTTTTGCCTTCCCCAATGTCCTAACCACTTCTGTCCACTTTTTGGACTCCTGGACCAGAAAAAGCAGGCAGAGGGGGAGGATGCTCTGCACACCATCCAGTCACAACATACACCAGAACATGAAAGACACACAGGAAGAAAGGCAGCACGGTTTGGGGAGCACTCTAGAAGATAAGCCACGTTCCAGTTGCTCATAGGCCACAATATTTCATATGATTGCGTGTAACTGGCCCAAAGATTACACATTCACAGGAGATTTTAATGCCAAGTGCGAAACCAAACCGTGGCAACTCAAGACACCATGGAGTAAAATGATACCTCGGTGACAACAGCAGGCATATCACAGTGGGGGTTTAGGACCTGCTTTACTTTGCATATTGTAGAAACCTGAATACAGCTGTGACATCTTAATCTATTCCAGCTTGAAGTACTCTTCCAAGGCATGCCAACTCAGCTGTTTACGGACAAAGTAACTGAAGTCAAAAAAGTAATCAGTTTGGTTGCAATCACTTTGCAGGACTTTCTCAGGAAGCAAGGCTGAGGAGCCTGCAAATATAAGCCATATGTTTATATACAAGGCAAGGCAGTGCAAGTGTTAGAAACCAACAGAGCAAGCCAGAAACCTTGCATCATCATCTGCCTGTACAGACAATATGACATTTGGCAAGTTGTTTAAACCTGAACCTCAACTGTTCTATTTATAAGAGGATGGTACATACTCATTTGGCTGAAGCATCAAGAACAAACCCACGGAAGAAGTTGCCTGCATTTACTACGAACTGCAGAGAACTATTAAATAGTATGTTCAACAGAGACTGAAAGACAAAGGTTTACCTTGGAGTTAAATCTTTAGCAGAAGCACCCAGTACTTTCCTCTCAGGAAGCATGCCTACGAAGAGCAGAGAGTCATTAAAATATTTGCTGTGATGCTTGCTTAATAAAAAACGTAATCAGAGATGTTTTAGTGGTTTTAAATTGAATGTTCTAAACACTCCCTCCACAATATTTATTTCCACAGGCAGCCAGAAGTATCCATGTACTTTTTTTCATTTGTTTTTACTCAGCACTTTCTCTTGGAGGGCAAGCTCCTAGAACATGAAGTTCTGCTTCAGAAATAAAGAGTTCCATACGCCACAGAACCTGTGTGTGCTGCCCTTCTGGTACATGTAGCTTGGTCTGATTTTCACCTGTTATTAGCTTGTGTTTTCATACTTTTTGATAGTGAAGCACAGAAAAAAGGGTATCTGAATTAATGTCCTTTAACAGAACTATTTGTTTATACATCCAGATGAACAAATTAAACTGGGGACATGTGGTGTAACCTAATTCACAAGCAAAATTTCACATCAGTCAGGTGAAGATACCAGTCTTAATCTCTACTTTGCTAGGAATTTTTATAGAATTCAGCTAGTCACTTTAATTATTAGACAACATTGAACAGTCTGAAAAAGCCTTTGCTGGAAGGTAATACTTGGTCAGTCTTTGAAAGTGTCAACCGTATTAATCTCTGACCTAATACAGACTGAACATACTTGGCAAAAACTTGAGCAGAGATGACAGATAAAAGCAATGGCAATCCTTCATCCATTTTAACACCGAAGTTACACAGAATCACCATGGAGGAAGCTGAACAGACTGAAATATAGTAGCACTTGTAACAGCACATGAACAGCAGGATTTTTCCTGGACCGTGGTTAGGCAGAGGTCTAAGACAGCAGTTGGTGACTGCTGCTTTCAAGCTCATTCAAAGGCAAACCTTGCAAACTTGAAATGGCTTTGCATGAAATAATTAACATACAAATTCTCAGTTATTCTACCTTCTAAATGCCAGTAAGTTTTGTAGCTTGACTACAACGTTAAACACTGTAATTGAGAGGGCCCACAGTGTAGAAAGCAGATAAAAAACAAGACAGCACGGCTCTGGTCTAATCCAATCTGTCAAAACTATTTGATCATCCAGATGGGGGAATTAACCCAAAGCAATTAAAACTCGTTGGAATTACTTATTCTTTGATCCTTAATTACCCTTAAGTACATACCATCTGCAGCTGCCAAGGAAGCTAAATGGCAGAGCCTTCAGGTCACAGCAAAAGAAAACCAACTGCCTAACAATAAAAGCCTTCTCAAAGGCTAAGCCTTTCTTGAGGACATATATCATATGCTTAGGTTGGCTTCCGTGGATAAGAGGAATTCATGGTCATACATGTTTGCTTTTGCAGGTCAACAAATACATGAACAGCCACAATAAAATAGACTGTTCTGGCAAACCAAGTTATTTATGAATTATTCTGAAATACTGTAAGATGCTATGTGAAAACAAGAAGCCACACTGCAATAAGATGACAATGATTCAGGTGATCAATGAACCAATTAAAGTGCTCTACCTGTCACGGTGTTCACAAACAAAAAAAAGCTGATGGTGATGACAAAGGCTGATGGCAGACATGAAATTAAGGAGTTTAAGGCGACCAGGAAGAACAGCAGAATTACAACTCTGAATCTCATGACAGCAAACTTCAGCTTGGTCTGGGAACTGCTTTGCTGAATCCCATGGAATAACAAAGCTAGTGATAGAATTTCTCATGTTATCCTTGTACGCACATCGGAGAAACCTGGATTTGACAGGGGGATTATAATCTGGATAGAAAATTAATAGAACTGCTAGTCACAAAATGCATGATCAGCGGTACGATGTCCAACTGGTGGCTAGTTACAGCTGGTATTCCCTAGGGAACAGGGAATTCCGATACCATTTGACACTGTCATTAGCAGCCTGAAGGGCACACACTGTCTCACTGTCAGGAAGTATGTGAGCAGTAACAAATCATGGGAAGCAGTTGAAACCCAAAAGGTTATGGCTACCATTCAAAGAGACCCAGAGAGACTGAAGAAATGGGCTGACAAAAGCTCCACAAAGCTCAAAAGCAAATGCAAAATTCTGCACTTGAGGAAAAAAAATAAAATATCTGATACAACAAAACAAGTGGGAGGCCTGACTGGATAGAAAGGAGCTTTGCAGAAGACCTTCCAAGGGCTTAGTAGACAAGCCTAACTTGGGTAGATACTTCATCTTTGTGGTGATGAAGGCCAACTTTATCCTGGGCAAGAGCACAGTAATGAGTTCAAGGGAAGCAAGTCTTCATCTCTGTTCAGCATTTGCGAGACCACATCTGGAGTACTCTGTCCGGTTTTGGCTCTCCAGTGCTGGACAGACATTGATACACCAGATCGAGTCCAGGGAAAGACCACCAAAATGGCCAGCAGCTGGACCACAGGGTATATGAAAAAGGAAGCTGAGGGAACTGTGTGTGTTCAGCCTGCAGAAAAAAAGGCTAAGGGGGAAAATCCAAGTGCACTCTTCCAACTACCTACAGAGAAGGGGGTGGGAGAGAAGGAAATATAGAGAAGACTGTCCTTCTCTGAGATACTCTGGCTAAGACAAGTAACAGCAAAAATTCTGCTTATGTATATGGTGGGGAAGAAAAAACAAAATACCATACCTCTTTGCTTCCCATGGGGGGGGTGTTGCTCATGAGCACTCTGATCTAGTATTGAACTTTACCCTGCTTTGAGCAGGAGACTGGGCTGAACAAGCTCCAGATGTTCCTTCCATTCTAAACTATTTTAGGATGCTCTGAAGGCTTTCTGTACCTATTGCTTTCTTTGTTCTTAGAAGGCCCAGAACGAGCATGACCCGTATGTAAAGTCCAAATATTGCTAAGAAAAATAGGAACACCTATATTACTTATGCTAAAGAATTCCAGCTGGTTCAACCTCAAAATTCAGTTTTCTGTACTTGAAACTCTAGCTCAAACTCCCCTCTGATCATCCTTTTCCAGACTGTAAGATTTTTCAAGGTCTGATGTGCATATGCTCGAACACCAGCTTGTTTTCAGATGCTGGAACTCCCCAAGTAATTTTTCTTTTTGTTAATACTACTATTACAAAAATCATCATCGTAGTAGTTTGGACAAAAGAAAAATTAACTTTAGCTCAAAAGTGCAAAGCCGAAAAAGGAATTTTTAAAATACATCTTTGATACACATCTATTCTCAAACAAATATGAAGTTTTTAGGCATGTTTTGGTAATGGCAGCGTTTTGAAATGTTTATGTCTTTAGTTTGAAACTCAAGTATGAACAGATGTTGAAGAGCACATTAGGCTACACCCACACTGCTATCACTAGCAATATATTCTGAAAACTTCAGCTTTAACTGCCACTAACATTACCTACAACCGATGCGCACAAAAATCAAGGATACATTTAAGTTGATGATCTGAGCACGCTCCAAATATAATTATTATTTATTCATTTTAGATTGGTAAGACAAACACATCTTCACTAGTGCCAACAACTTCCAAAGAAGCCTATGGCATGGGCTCTGGTTTTCTTGCCCACTTTCAGTGGTGCTTACTTCTAGAGTAATTATTCTGACTTAAATTTACAAGAGCTAAGCACAGAGACACAACAACTGAATATGAAACACCTCATGGAAGGTAACCTCAGGAAATGATCTCTCCAATTTTGGAGAAAGTCTTGCCAAATAGGTAAAGTAAATACAACAAGCAAGCATCAGTATTTGGCAATTTCACTGGAAACTGCCATCAGAATCATACCCTATGTCTCCTGACATATCTGGACAAGAAATGCTATTGGTAAGAGCGGGGGGAAAGCAAGATGGAAGAGAAACGGAACGTCACTTATTTCTGTTTACCTGGATTCACTGTGAATATGAAAGATGCATAGGAAAGCTCTGCGACAGCTAAACAAGCACAAAACCTAAAGAACTGGTGAACCAAAATAACCAAGAGAAGAACATTGAAATAGATGGTAAAATCAGTTACTTGAATACAAAATATTTATCATGTATTAATGTGTACCAGCTGCTACCGATATCATTCCAATAGAGTAAAGCAGAGTTTATTTTCCAGTCCCCCCAGTCCTTCAAAGCCAGATTAACAGGTTGCAGCAACTTGATCGTTGCTGAAGAGAAAAAAGTAGTCAGGCAGCAGACCCTCTCAAAGTTTAGCTTAACATCTTACAAGGCTATAGAGTAAAACAGGAACAAATAAAATCAGTCTTGCTTACTTTTTATATGATGTATGTTCAACTTTTTGTGTAGCCCAATACTTGTGGCACACTAAAAGGTAAACTGCCTTTTAGAAGTCAAATACAACATTCACAGAACACAAAGAGTGCAAGCAAGAGGTATGA
Source organism: Falco naumanni (assembly GCF_017639655.2). Lineage (NCBI taxonomy): Eukaryota > Metazoa > Chordata > Aves > Falconiformes > Falconidae > Falco > Falco naumanni. The sequence continues at coordinate 6,948,721 of NC_054059.1, forward strand.
GAAAAAAGAAAACAAATGGGAACTCAAATTCGCCAGAGAAAGCATGATCAATTTATCTCCCCCTCACTGTGCCTGGACTTGCTGGGACATCACCCTGAGAATTCTCTGGCTTCACCTTAAGACATACCTAGGTTTCTACTCTTCCTGCCACCCCAAAATTTGACTGCTCTAGACTCCTTTTCCAAAGTTTCAGCCCAGACCTTTCCATGACCAATTTGCACCTGTTCCCTTTCATGCCAACAGGTCAGCCTTCGAATTCAGATTGTATTATTTCCCTCCACAGATGTTCATCATATTTGCTCCACCAACACTCTGCCATCACATGCCAGTTGATGGGACTTCATAAGCCATATTCTTTCAGGAAACCTCTTATACTAATAAGACTAATCAGTCTCTAATATCTCCCTAAAATCATCAAAATCAAATGCACAGTTCTTGATCACTAGCAATGAAATCTACCTCCAGTACTCACGGAAGGGTTCAGTGAAGGCTTGAATGCTTCCCCATCTCTACAAGGACTACCTCCCAGTACACTCACGGTACTTTTTTAGTAAAGCTTTTAGTAGCGACTTACTAATTCTAAGTGTTCCCCAAAATTTTGTCTTGTCTCTGCTACTCCAGTTCCGTGGCAACCTAGCTTTTCTGATACAGAGAAGGATCAAAAAGACTGGCAATTTTGTAGTGACAGATTTCATAGCACACAGTATTTTGTGACCTATCTTGTCTGACTTGAGCAGAAATCTTGTTCATCTCATGCCCGCTTTATCTATACTGCAGTCTTATAACACTTTTAAACACTGAATTCACAAAGCCTGATTAGGATTTTGCCTTCTGTAATTTCCACAGATCACTAGAGCCTGAACATCAGATGTCTGTATAAAAATATTAATTTGATAATATTCAAATAAGTATAAGATTCACTGCCCACCTCACTCCAGGTAAATACTTACCATTAAGCTGTTTCTTCTCTTCAGACAGAGTAGAGGAAAACTCTACAAGCATTAAGAAAAAGCAACAAGCATGACAGTAAGAAGTTACAGCAAAGTACTTGCATGCATCATACTAAATAAATAAGCCAAAGTAAGGATCTCCAAATAAAACTTCCATAACACTAATAGATTGACCAGGATGCTTCAGGTATCAAGAGGTCACAAATAAATGCAGCACTGATTACCACTCCAAAAGATTAGGTATCATTAAAGAAACACTACGTTAAAAATGCCAAAAGTTGCACAGCACTAAAGGATAGGAAACGTAAGAACTCTGGCACTTCAAACGTCACAGATTATCTTGTGCAATTACAAACTTCATGGCTAAGAAGCTCACTAGATCTGTCAGACTTCCAATGACACTTGCCTCATGACAACATATAGCAGGCACTGAATCTGACCAACACAATCCTTGGAAGTCTAAACCCACTCCTTGGCAGAAACCCAGGAAAAAGAAAATCTTTCTATAAGCTCCTTCTGTCAAATGATTTTATTTTGACAAGTTATTGTCTTGAGTTTTTCCTTAAACCTACAGTAAGCTGCAAGTATTCCACACAAACAAATACTACCAGGAAAAAACAAAGATAAAGACCAAGCAGGTGAATTACCTAGCGTGGATTCATATGTAACATGCTCAACTCGAGGGGAAAGGCACTGCACCTCTCAGCCACAAATACTTCTGCTCATAGCAAATCTGAGGGAAACCCAGTCCTCTGGATGCACCCAGGCCCCTTTCTGCCTTCTCTACATTGCACATCTCAGAATGTCTCAATACGAAGGCCCATTTTATACTCTCTTTTATGAGAGCCAGGTTTGGGGAAGTGAGAGAGACCAGTTTGTTCTTCCTGCTCCCTTTTATGAAAACCAAAACGTGAATGTTTTTCCCCTGTTCTAAATCCCTCCTAGTGCTATACATCACAGCAGCCAGTGTCAGCGGGGAAAAATGCCATTGTGAGAGAACTGAAGAAAGGCTACTGGAACAAAGCCCCAAGCAGACAGTATTGCCGCCAATTCACACCACTTCAAGCTTTCTGCCAGGATAGGCAAGTCATTCACAAAAACTTGTTTCTTATTACAGGCAATTTTTTGTGTTCAAAAGGCTACTCTCATTTCACTACACTTTAGCTCACACGCTGAAATTGGCATTGCAATTTTAATGACAGCTTGAGGCATTTTCTACCTACCTCTCTTCCTCAGATGACACCATAGCTCTCAGTCTAATCTCACTGAATTAACAGTAGTACAGCATGTGTTCTGACTCCCAAGTTATGTTACCACTGAGGTAACACAGGACATATACTAACACGTGTCTATGAGAAACATTAGCAGTATTAAAAGATGGTAGATGGCAAACTAGTGCCTGTATTAGTGTTCACAGCTGCGTACCCTGACAGGAAGGCAAGCAGTTTAATGCTGTACAGGTTTGTTGAGGGAGATACGGAAACCATCTCTTACATGCCTGGGTACTGCTGCAGTTACAGCACTGGCCTTCTCAGCAAGTACAAACACTACACATTTTTCAACACACAGCTCCACTGTAACACCACTGAAGGGACACTTCAGAATTTCCCATTAGTGAACACCATGCCATCAAGCAGCATTCCCAAAAGACAAGATGACAAAACATTAACTATCACCAGTGTTTTCAAAAGACTCTTCTTTCTAAAAAAAAAAAACCCCACCCTAGAGCATGCAAGCACAAGCTTCAGATTCCTTAAACAGTTCAGTAAGCAAATAATTGTACCATTTTCCAAAAAACCACCAGAACACAGGAAACAAAAGCTAAGATAAACAACCACAAATCTTCCAGCAATGCCCCGACAAACCTACATCTGCCTCACCCACCCTGTACTGAGCCTGTGGCATCAAGGACTGATGCTTGCCCTACTGCCAAACACTCACCCTCTGCCACAAAGAGAAACCCATGTATTCCATAATTTGAAGTCCTGTCTTTCCTCTATACTTATGGGCCCATTTAATCCTGTATTTAAAACCATGCACCTTAACTTAGTATTTTCTTCTTCTATTTTTCAAATGCAAACTTTGCTTAATATGGTCTTCTGGAACGACGGAAGACTAGAATTATGGCTGGCTGACAGTGAAGTAAACCACATTTTTGGATAATTCAGAAAAGGAGGATACATAAACCTATCAAGAATCAAAGTAAACTAACAACTCTACAGTGAAGAATTTCAGCAAATCCAGTCCCATCAGTTTGGTTCTTAATTAATGAAATTACATTTTTTTCCAAGCCTGAAATGGCTAAAAGACACAAAGGTAACAGAACTGGTTTTATAAAGCCGACAAACTTCATCCTGCAAATATTACTATAGCAAGATAGACAGAACAGTCCTTTAATAGAGAGAAGCAGAAAAACTGAACAGCAGAAAATGGACTGTCATAGCTGGCAGGGGCAAAGATATTTATTTTTTACTGACTGGCTGTCACAAAAATTCCCTCCAGTTGCAGAAAAGTTAGATTAAAGAAATCAGCAAAAGTCAGGGTTACTTTTAAATTGCTAACTCAGCTGACAGAGTAGCTGTAACTTATCTGTAATACCTCAACTCCATGAAGCAGTTACGCTGTCAAGGTTTCTTCATACTTTGCAGCATTTACCTTAAAAGCTCCATACTGGAATTAGCTACCTAGCAACACGGAGGTGTAAAATACTATTCCCCTTCATGTATAGGCCAAACTCAACTGTTAGGCAATGTGATCTAAGCACTAAGCAAGCACGCAGTGCACCTTGTCAGAAGCTGAAAAGCTACAAGACGTGGCTGAATTTGTGAACTAAAGGATGCCACAGAATTTGAGAATAATAGTTGCAGCCATTAATTCTTTAATTTTTTCAGTGCAGTTTTGCTAAGGGTCAATATTCAGTAACAGCATCTGCTTCCTAGGTATAGGAAATTTTTTGCTGTGTCCTACAAACCAAAACAAATACCGAAGGTTAAAGTCTCTGGAAACTACTGCCGGTATTTTAAGACAATATACTACATCTCTTGCTATCCTGACTGGGAGGAGTCTTGTATCAGCAAAATTTTCTCCAAGTAAATTCAAACTAATGGACCCAACAAAGTGTTCAGAAAGGATAACTGTTCATAAAATGTATTCAAATAGCTTAACACATATGCGACCTGCCAAACCCATGTCTGGTGCTGAAATCACCAGACTGAAAATACTGACTTTTATTTCAAGATCTGAGAGCTGCCTACGACAGTTTGTCCCCTGGGATCAGAAGAAGAAAGAGGTATCTTGGGGGAAAAAGAATAAATTTATTTATAGATATATATACACGCATAACACAGACGTGTCTGTTTTCTGATGACTAAGAACAAAAGAAATGTAGCAGTACATTACTTATACAAGTCTTAATGCATAAAATAGTTTCATCTTCAGGTGTCTCCTGTAAAAAGACTGAATATATGCAACAGCCTTCATCTCTATGCAAGAACAGAGACTCTCCTCATAAATAGGATAATTTAGGATTTCTCATAATTTCCAGATAACTTTGGAGTAAAGCATAATAGAATTTTTTTCATTCTTAAAAACCTCACCTTTTGGAGCAGCAACAGACTTGACAGCCATTCTCCCAACAAGACATTCCTTCAGCATCGATTCATAATTGACCCAACGATGAACCTATATTAACAAAATATGTTTTCACAAAACCTGTAATTCTTACTGTGTTGTCCTATGAACTACAACAGAAAAGTTCGTTTTTGTACAGTGGCTAATGTAATTAATTTAGCAGATTTTTTTTTAAACAGTCGTTGTTACATTGTTCAGTACTCATTTTTACTTCTATTCCAGATGGCATGTAATTAAGTGAAAAAGTGATAATAGTTTTATTTATTCACTCTATGCTTTGCAGTATCTGAACATCATAACCTTGAGCTACGGAAAATATTTCAGAAAAGCATTTTTATGACGTGTGCTACACAATTAGCAGAATAAAGACCTTGTCTTTACCACAAGGGTAATTAGTCTTGTTTAGATGCAACTGAAGGGAAAAAGGATAAAGGAAACAAAGATAAAAGAACAGCGGTTTAGACACACAAACACGTCCTACCAAGATGGCATATTTCTGTTTCTGTCTTAGTATCAGTGAATTATTTGGAAATTTTCTATTATCGAATGTCAAACAAAGTGATGAAAAAAGCAACAGCTTTACAGATCAGAACTGGAAAACTTGCAGAGAAAATAGATAGCAGAAAAGCCAATTCTGATAGGGCATCCACGATAACATCACAAGAAGAGAAAAGGAATCAAAGTGCTGCACAACAAATTTGAATGCTATCTAGAGATTTTAAAATAAAAAGCTTAAACTGGACAATCCAAGGATAGGAGATAAAGAATCCCATCCAGAAGTTGTAGTTTCCTCAACAGAGATAACAAAGAAATGAAGAAATTTTGAATGACAGTTAATTTTCCCAGAAATTTGACAAACACTAACAACGTACCAAACTCTTAAAGAGATCAATATCCAACAGACACAAGAGTGCTAAAGCAGAGGGGATAACAACAGAAATGTCTCCAGAACAGGAAAGGCATGTGAACAAGAGTATTTTAAAGATCTGAACACTGCTTTCCATTCCCATGACAAAACAAACAAAAAATAGAATAAAATGTAGCAAGTATGTATCTGAACTTATTACCAACTTGATGGGCTTCCCCAAATACTCCTGATGTCAAGACTCCTGTTTCAGAGTACAATATACAATGATGCAGCCACAGAATTCCAGGCCAGAACTTGATACTGGATGAACTTTCAGGAGAGAAACCCCAAATTCCTTGAAACCAGAGAATTATGCCCAAATCCAGCACTCCATTTGTGAAAGGATTAACCAAAGACAAACTTAAAGCTAAAACTTCACCACATCTTTATTTACCTTGTTAAAAACATTTTTTGCGATTAAAGGCATAACATACTATGATCCACAAACTGTAAAGAAGTAACAGATTTCCTTTCAGAAACAGAGGAGGTTTCTTTTCTGCTCTTTCTCCATTTCTCAGATGAGCCAAGGAGACTAAAGCAATGTCTCTTGCTAAAAACCACCAACTCAGTGTATCATCTTTTGCAGCACTAGGCTTGCAAGTGATCCCTTACAGAAAGCAGACCCTTTACTTTTCGAGTCTTTTCAAAATGTTTTAAAAAAATGGTAAACCAAGGAAAGACCAATCGTCATCTTGTGATTTGTTCACAACCAGTTAACGGCAGCTCCAGCATTTTTTCTTAGTACTTTGTTCACCAATAACGCAGCGGCCAAGTTACTACTACAAGCACTTTTCAAAAAGTGAAAGTTCTGAGAAGAAAATGCCTCTCAAATGGCAGCAATTAGTCCTTACAGTAGTTTATAAAGAGGGCAGTATCTCAAGTTGTTGCTAGCTTTTTCTGCTAAAAAAATAGTAAAATAGTTCAATTGAAGCATCATTACAACAACACAAAGGGAAATTTTCATTATTGTCTTTTGGTACAAAGTTTAAACCACATGCCTCTTTCAGCACATGCCATTCTAAAAAGTTACTCATTGCCTTTCCTTAGACCTGGAAAAGTTCAAATGACTGTTTCCACTGGAATGCTCTAAAAATAATCAGAAAACATACATTTTTCAAAATACCTTTCAGTAAGCAAGTGTCGTTCATAGCTAGCTGTTCTCACCTGGTCAAAGAGATCTGTACCATCAGTTCCTGCTGCCTTCATTAGTTCATCCTCACCACCGGGATGATATTCCATGTACGGTGTGACATTATATACAAATCCTGTAGAAAATTAAATATAAAAACATATGAGCGGCATTTATATAACCACTACAACTGCCCCTATCTCCAAAACCATCAGAAAGTTTGGCTTATATTAAACGGTGCAATGGCAAACAGTAGGTATCATTGAAACAAACAGTATGACTTCAGAAAACCAGAAACATAAGTTATACAATTGTATAGAGCACAAGACACATCACATGGAGATGCCAATCCTACAATGCCACACCACTTGTCCCAGCGAACATCTGAGGAAACCTACAGGGTTAAGAGGTTAAAACTTCAAGCCTGAAGACAAACACGATGTACCCTAGCTAGGAGGTAAAAGAACCAGAGACTGGTTTAAAAGGAAACAAAAAATTGAGCCAGTTAGTGCACAGAATTGTTTTCACTCTCTCTTTAACTAAGTTACCACCCATCACCTACAGAATAAAATGCCTATGGGAATGAACTGTCTCCCATAAGGAAAAACTGCTGCCACAAGCAAAAAAACCTTCCGTACTTCAGATTCAGCAATATAAAAGACTTTATATAGCCTATGCTCGTTAGAGGTTCACAATGCTGGTACCAAATTTGTCCCAGTAAAAGGGCTCAGCATTCTTTCTACATAAGTACTACTCTTAGTATTTCCAGGGAGATAAAACAATGATTCTTAACAGGTCTGAAATTGATAAAGTCTAATTATTGTTGCTATGCAACCAGAGCAATTAAGAGCCTGGAGAATGCAGCTATAAACAAATTTAACAGGACTACTGCAGACCTACCTAGCACAACATTTAAAGATATATAACATTATCAAAATAAGAAGCTACCACAAGTGGAAATGGGCCAGTGTTTTCATAAGCAGCTTCTAACACATTAAGTGTATGTTAATTACTTCACAAGGAGAGGTAGGCATTCAGCACTGAGCCGGGGTGGGGCGGGGAGGGGGGGGGTGAGACATACCTGGGACAATCCTAGCTGGTCAGAACAACCATCCCAGACAACAAAGGAAGGATCTTTGCATATCTTACTGACCTGATCATCTGATGGATGCATTCACTATGCCATCTTGTGTGCAGCACTGATAACTGCACACAGTAAAATACAATTATCTACATAGTTAGGATCTCCTAAATATTAGTCATATGTTCAATTTACCATCAAACTTGCAGAGGCAAGAGTAATTTCATTTATATACCCTTCACACTCTTTTAAACTCCCTTGACAGCCCACTTTATATATAAATTCGTGGCCTATGACAACATTGGTGATCATCATACTGGGGTTTTGAACAAAGTTTGCTTTTGTTCCTCCTTTACTTCACACTCCTCTCACCAATTTCTGCTCTTTCTTATAGTGACACAGTTTAACTACCAACACAGAGACCTCATTTAGTTTTTCCACAGTGGTGTTATTTTACTGCCTGTCCACATATCAGGTCTACAGATACTCTAACAGTATTCTCAGTTATGCTGGTTTTTTTCATCAGTAATCCAAGAAAAAAGGAAAGAGATGGAAAAATGTAAAGACAGATACAGACACAGCATGATGGAATTCTTGTAAAAACCAACCTCAGAGATGCAGTCAAGGGGGAATAAGAGATTAAAAACAAAACAGAAACATTTTTAAGCAGTGATTCTGTCTGCAGTAGTAATGTCCCTTTTTGAGAGAGAGAAAAGAACAGACCTCCACAGTAAAAAGCTTGCTTTAGCTTTCCTCCCACTATAGTTTTGCTAGCATGTGCAAAAGCAGCACACAGAGCATTAACAATCCTATTATTTTCTTCAAAAGCCAGTACTGAATAACATTTTACCCTTACTTTCACTCTCATCCCCTTCAATACCCAATAAAAACGCAGTTGCCCTCACAGAGAAATTCTTAACTTTCTTTTGCTGGAGTTCAGAGATGACATTACGTCAAATATTAATGCTGCTCCTTAACAGATCAGTTGCCACTAAATGAACCACTCTTCCTAGAGAAGTGTCACAATAGCTCCTCTGATCTTCTTAGTCTGCTTCATAGAAGTGACGTTACCTCACAGCAAATTTAAGGCAATATTAATGTATTTTAGCTTCTGAATGATCAAACCAGAGAGCGAATATTTTACTGCTTTCTGCAGGACAACAACAAACTTCATTTTCAGCACTGCAAATACTCTTCTAGCCATGGCTACTGCTCCAAACCACCTCTCACACATTGTAAACTTATAACATATGATACTTCCAACTACTGAGCTGAAGTTTCATTAATACCATACATAGAATAGCTAGTTACCACAGACATTTTTTATGCTAGATCGGGATTACAACTGTTCTATGCAGCCACTGCCACTTGCCTCAGTTTTATGAAGCAATATGTGGGCTTGCACACTTATTTCCCAAAGACCATTCTACAGGTTAAGTAACATTTTTAATATTTTTGTGTCTCTGGAAGCTTTACAGCAATCACTAAAAATGGTCAACTGCTAAGGATAATAAACTCTCCAAGACTGAGGAGTGTAAGTACATGTCAACATTTTTAATGCCTTATTCTTGCTAAGCCCTTGTTATCTGAGGCATCACCTACAATCTTCTACTTTACATCTGCATATAGAAATAATAACATGAGTAAAATATGCCCACTTGGAAGACTTCTTAAGAAAGGCTTGAAAGTAGAAAAAATATTGGTGACAAAATCTTTAAGAACAAAGTTGTGTCCAGTTATATTACACCTGCCCTAAACACAGAAGGCGCATAGTTTGTTCTGGCATGTGGGTTTTGTTGTTGGTAGGTTTTTGTTGCTTCTCCTTTCAGTACAGAAGAGAGAAGCGAGGCTAGAAGCAATATCACAGCAACCAACCTCTTATACATATCCAGCAGTCCTCCTTTTTGTTGTGTTTAGCAAGCTCATCTTCGGTCACTTCAATTAGCCTCCCTTTTAAACCAGTCAAGTCCTTCCCACTTTTAGTTAGTCGAATCCAATCCATAAGACTCCTTCCTGGTTTTAAAGGTACCTGAAAAATAACAAATGTGCAAACATTATTAAACACTAAAGGAAGAAAAGAGCGATTCAATACACTTCTCCAAGCTCCCTAGAAGGTCTCAGACAAAAGAAGAAATAACACAACCTGTATTCTTTGCTGATATTTGGGAGCTTTACTCAGCAGTAAGGGTGCTTAAGGAAGCGTCCTATCTAGTAACCCAGACAAGGGTAAAACTGAACATCAACAAACATTTAGATGACTCTTCCCAAGGCAAACTGCAGATACCAAGTGCTCCTGTGGTGGTAAAGTTTTTGTCAGCGTCATTTGAGATACAGCCTAGAAACCTGCAAGCAACACAGAAGAGAGATTTGAAAATCATGGCCAGATAGGACAAGGTAGGGAAGTTCACCTTCACAGCACCCATAAAGACTTTCTGCAAGCCCTACAGCAACTGGAAATCTCATCCAGAGAAAGCTGGGACTGATGTCTTCCAGCTTACCAGGGACGTATTAGCCATAGCCAAAGCAAGATCTTCAGGCTGTCTAGTACCTTTCTTTTCAACATCACCACAGGCTGGGAATCATCCCTGTGACCCAAACTCTAACACCAGGGAAGAGGGTTAAAGAATCGCAGTCCTACAAAATCGCAGCAAAACCAGAAGCAAGACATCTAAAGAGCACATCGAACCATATTGTGTGATGCCACTTTAGCCTAAGTAGGCCTTTGCTTTCCAAGTGAGGTCTGCAGACACCAAATGCCCCCCAAACGACTCCAAAGATGAAACCCCAACACGTAAAACATAAACTGCATGCAACAATTTTCAGGCTGAAAGTCTCCGTCCCTGCGCAGGAGGAACCCGAGACAGCCCAGGAGGGCAGCGCAGGAAGCGCCACCGCCACCACCTAAAAGGAGAAGCACGAAGCATTTTTGAGCGACGCAGCGGAGTCAGCCCCTCGCCCGGCGGCCCTGCCGCAGCCGCCGCGGCCCCTCCGCGATGCTGGAGCCTGGGACCTTCCGAAGGAAGCGGCCAGAAGCACCCTTGCCCCTGCCCCTGCCCCTACCCCAGCCGCGGCCGGGAACCGCCGGCAAGCCGCGGCAGCTCCGCCGACAGCAAGCCAGGCCACGCAGCCGGCCGGAAAGAAGCGGCGAAAACGCTGACCCCCGCGGGCCGGGGCCCCGGCCTCACCCGCGCTCTCCACACTCCCCACGCCGCAGCCACCGGCAGCCCCGCCGCGCTGCGAGCCGCGGCGCCGGGGAAGGCCCGGACCCCGCGGCAGCGGCCGAGCCGGCCCTACCTTGGCGCGGCCGCCCGCAGCCACCCGCTGCTGGGAGCCGGGCGCGGGGAAGGCCTGCGGCGGCACGTTCAGCATCCTGCCGGCCCGGGCCGCGGCCTGCGCCCCGGCGGGCGGGCGGAGCGCTCCGGCACAGGGCGCAGGCGCGGCGGCGGGCGGGGGCGGGCCCGGGCCGGGGCGCGGTGCGGTAGGGGCCTACCGTTGCCGGCCTACGGCTAGCGGCCCGGCCGCGTCGCCTGGCGGGGGGGTCTCGGTGGAACCCCCCGGGACTAGGCATCCCCGCTGGCACACCTCGGGGCCTGGGGTCCCGGCGCGGGGCGGGCGTCGAGGAGAGCGCGCCGCGCACCGCGCCTGGCCTCCCCGGGGAGCTGTCTTCCCTGGCACTAGGGCCGGGTTTACCTGCAGGTGTCCCAGCGCCGGGCACGGTGCTCCAGCGTTATCCCGGCGGGCACAGCCGGCCGCTGCCACCCGCGCTGCCAGGGAAGAGCGGCGGCGAGCGGGGCCCGCGCCTCCTGCCGCGTCCCCCGGGAGCGGGCGTGGGGGCAGCGGGCACGGAGCCAGCCCCGCCCGAGCAGCGCACACCCCCCAGCATCGGCCAGGGCTGCCCCGGGCAGAAGCACTGGCGTTTGAAAAAAAAAATATATTTTTTTGTTGTTGTTGTTTGTATCTTTAGAGGGTTTGGCCTGCATGATGATTCACACCAAACTTCAGTTATCAAAACTAAACGCACTATCAAACTGACTCACGTTAGACCTTTTTCCTTATGTCTATTTTACAAGCAAAACTGACAGGTTCCACACTGTATTTATATATAACAATGTAGCTCATGTACATCAGAGCACCTGGGTGACACAAGTGAAACCCCTTCTTTAAAAGCAAAAACCAGAGTAGAACTTGGACCCTTCTCTCCATCCGGAAGACAGCTGTATCATTTCTCTTTCCATGTTTGAAACTGTTGTAATAGCTGGCATAACATTGAGGTACTTAGTCTGATGATTCCTTGATACGCTTCCAGATGGAGCCTACCAAATCACAGTAAAAATGCTTTCCTTGTGTCCTCCAACCTTTGAGAAAGTCACATAACCACAGAGCCCTTTAAAACAAGGCATCCATGCTCTGCTCCTAGAATTTATTATATATATTTATATATAATATATATTTATATATAAAATTCAAGACCTGAAGTTAAAAAATACCAATGAATACTGTCCCTGCCTATAGCAGGACAGGAAAAGAAAAAAGGGAAAAGGCTCAGATGAAATTACAAGACATTTCAGTTTTATTAAGAATAATTTACATACAAATAAATTATCTTTAAAAATACTATAATATATTTTTATAATAAGTTTAATTTAAGTCTTAGAAATTGCATTGCCCTTTGCTGCAATCAGCAATCTGATTCTGTTCTTGAATCTTGTTCCAGATCATCTTCATCATCTTCGCTATCAGAGTCTTCATAAAAGGAGATTGTAGCTTGGACTGGGAAGTTCTTCAGAAGTGCTTCAGCTTCCTGATATAAATAATCATAGCACCTTGATTTGGGCCAAAATAGTCTGAAACAAGTACACAATAGGTTTGCTTATTGCTATTACATAGTCTGCTTGGAGGCTGACAGACAAGAAACAGCAGTGAAATTCTGTTAAGACAAGCCCTACAAAGCTTTTCCTCACATGCTCAACTGCTAAACCACTTTCTACATTTAAATAGGAAAGAAAATATTCTCTGAATTCTGTATTTTCTTCTGAATATATAAAGATGCACAAAGTGCCAGTTTTGCAGCACAACTACTCTAATCTGAAACTTCCCACTACAGTACCTTGTTAACAGTATTACGTGGGGATCTGATCCAAGTACTGCCCCCATTGGAACTATTCCTGGGGAATATAATGGGTGTCAAACAGGATCCCCAATATACTTTGAGTTCATTTTGTTACTGAATGTCCCCAGCCTAGGTAGCTGTTTACAGTGGCGTGAGACAAATCTCGAAGTGAAGGGAATGATTAAGGCCTGGGGGGAATCAGACCTTGATATTTCACCCATCTTTCCAAGAAGAATCATCTAACAGATTGTGTTGTACCTGGAAATTAACATAAAAAATTGCTGATAATAACACAGCAAGGGCTATCAGCTAGTGACACATTATACTGTAATTACTGTTAATATACTCCACAGTTCCCGTTCCTTTTCATCTAGCATCCTCTTTTGCTTACAGTTTTGAAAGTAGCTGAAGAAACAGACAGTAGAAGCTCCAAGAGCTAAGAGACTAACAACTTGCAACATAATAAAACACTGATTACAGATTGTTTATAATAGAAATACATTAAGAAACAGAACTAGATTGTTTTCTAGAGATTAAAAGTAGTGCTTCCTAGGCTACTGTTTAACTGTACTGTAAAAGAACACTGCTTCTTTTGCAGCACAAAGTAATTGACACTTGCTTTATAACACGGCTCCATTCCCAGTGTTCCCTGCAACATTCTCTAAGAAATTGTAAAGACTGACATCACTGACTGCTCCGGTGCTTTGGCATGAGGGAGTCTGTGCATCAGCCTAGATTTGGGAGAAAGCTGCATCCCGTCTGGAACATCCACCCATGCAATTACTTCAAGCGCCTTGCAACACCTACTAGTACTTCTGGACATAGACTCCCCTGCAGATGCAACCATAGTTATTTTATTTGCTTTTCAGAAATGACAGTGCAGATACCACCATTAGTTTCACCATTAAAACAGTAGCTACACCAGTATTTTCCCCGGCAATGCTGGCTTGGTCAGCCCATGCCCTCTCCTCCTGCCACACTTTTCCATGCCTGCCCCTGCCTCCCTGCACCATCACACTGGAGGCTCGCACAGCAAAGCAGCCTAGGAGCTACAACCTCCCCAGACCCCCCTTCCTTTTTTAATTCTGAGCATGGGAATGAGCAGCAAGGTGCTCCAGCCAACACTGCCACCACACACACACAGAGAAAAACAACAAGAAAAACACCCAAAACACCACAAAACAAAACAACAACAAAAAAACACAAACAAAAAACACCCCACCCAACACATAACAGTGCGATATGCCCAAGTCCCACACCACAGAAGCACTTCAACGACTCAAAGGTCTGGTAAACCCGCAAGTCGCGGCCCGGTTTGCCCAGGGACCCGGCAGTTCAGCGCTCGCTCCGAGGCACTTTCCCACCTACAGACACGTTATGGGTGGGAACAAGCGGGGCGGGGGGAGCGCGGGGCCCGGCGGCGGCGTTACCTGACGGGGTGCGTGTACTGCGCCAGCTTCCGGGGGGCTCCGGCCGGCCCGCGGGGGCTGTGGGGCTGGGGGGAGAGAGCAGAGGTCAGCCCGGCGGCACGGGCACGGCACCCGGCACGGGGGGCCCGCCCGAGCAGCCGCTTCCCCGCCGGCGCTGCCTGGGCGCTACGGCGGCACTGCCGGCGGCAGGCGCTGCGCCGCGCCGCCCCACTCACCGCCGCGGGGCCGCTCGGCCGGGCCGCCTCGCCCGGCGCGGGCACCCAGGGTCTCCAGAAGGGCGCGGGCCTGCGGGCCGAGGGCAGGGCCGTGAGGGCAGGGCCGGGCCGCGCCCCGCACCGGGGGGGAGCGGGAGAGGGGCGAGCAGCCCCGGGGGGGCAGCGCCGCCGAGGGCGGGCGGGGGCCGCCGCGCCCCGTCCTGCCGCCCTCCATCCTCCGCCGGTCGCGGCCGCTCGCCTGGCCCTACCCGCCCCCGGCCCGCAGGCTTTTATAGCCGGCGGCGGCCGCTGCGCGCCACGGCGCCCACCTCCCCCGGCTCATTTGCCAGCGCCATCAGCAAAAAGGCTCCGCGCGAAGGCGCCGCTGTGTAAACACGGGGTGCGGACGCGTGCAAGCCCCAAATGGCCGGGGGGGGATGTGGCGGGTCGGTGTTAATCGCACTTGAGCCGACACATGGCAGCTGCCGGGCGGGGGGCACCCTGTGGGAACGGGGCGGGGGGCGCGGGGCGAGGCGAGGGGAGGCAGCCCCGGGGACGTGCCCGGCCGCTCTCCCGCCCCGGCGGCGGGGGTCAGGCCGCCCCAAGCGCGGCGTTGCGTTGTTAAACCCCCGTTAGCCGCCCCCTCCGGCGGCACGGCGTGCGGGGAGGCAGAGCCACCGCCGGGCACGGCCCGCGGGCGCAGGGATGCGGGCGGCAGGGACCCCGCGGCGCGCGCGGCTCAAGGGCCCGTCACCCTGGGGTGGGGGACATAGCGACCTTCCTTAGAGGGGTGCTCGTTTCGAGGCGCGCCACCTCCCAACGCTCTCCGTGACGCGTTCCCCTCGAGATAAGACTGCTTCCCTAGCGTAATGGCTGGGGTTTTGTTTGCTGGTTTTTGTTTGGGGTTTTTTTTTTTGTGTGTGTTTTTTGGGGGTGTGTGTTTGGTTGGTTGTTGGGGTTTTTTTTGTTTATTTTGTTGTTTGTTGTTTTTTAAGGTATTTTTACCTAGGAGTCGTGCTGCCAGCAGCAAATGCTGTTGCTACAGGTGGAAGGTTTCGTGCCAAAGTCATCCGTTTCCATGTTCCCCAGCACCGTGGGAGCTCTTTTTGGTTTGGGTTGTTTCGGGTTTTTTTCTCTCTCTTCTTTCGGAGATTGCAATCGCTGATGCATGTGATGGGGATGGAAACAGTGATTGTATATAAGAGTAGTAAACAGTAATAATATCAGCTCTGGGGGTGCTAGGAGGTTGGTGGGATAGAGCTGCCCTAGATGCTGAAGGAGGGCTTTAAACCCACGTAATCTTTTGTCTCTTTAAAGACTCATATTACTGAGGCACCATGAAGACTGAGGCACTGTACTCTTTGAAATAATATTTTTTTCCTTTTTTGAGCATAGCCATAAGGAGTGTGTCTGCCTCAGCACTGCCCAAGAACACCTGCAGATAGGTTACTGGTGTCTTCTCCGCAGGATCTTCAGCACAATCCATTTCACTAAATAGTGTCAGCAGTACCAGTTGTAAAAAAAAAATTTTACATGTTAGAAGCTATTTGGGAATGTAATCAGATTAATAGCATTAGATTAAGAGCATTTTTTTTTCAGATCTTTTAAGTCAAAACCAGATGTAGACTGAATTGCCTTTCTGAAGAAAAGCAGCCTCTTTCTTTGGAAGAGAAATAGGTGGAAGAGTGCATGCATTTAGGCTTGCACACGCTGTTAAGCATACACTCCAGCTTCGTCAGTGGATGTATTGTCATTTTTGAGGTTTCTGCCACTTCATCACTTGAAAAAAATTGATAATTAGGACTTTAATAGTTATTAAAGGAAAATGTATTTCACAGTGAAAAGCCCGATTTAGTAGGACGTTAGGGTTAAGCCAAATGGTTAAAAGAGTAAGATTTCCAGAGTAATTTTACTACACTGTGATGCTTGTAGCTGTTTGCGGATTTTTCCTACCTCATTTTCACTGTGGCCTACAGTCAGATTAATTAAAATCAGGGTGAACAAAAGGCTCAGACTCCCAGTAAATAGTCATCTTACAGTTAAGAAATGGAGAATAGAGCCAAGTAGCTTGTGCAATAAGCTGAGTTCTATCATAAGCAAAATTGTATCTCTTTTTCCTTTGTTTCCAAATGGCTATTGTGAAACCTTGTCAGATGAGGTAAAGCGTAAAACAGATGTTTAAAAGCTGTCTGATGGTAGATTCTTCTTTTGCCTAAATGAAGTGAGAGCAATAATTTTTGTAGTTGGTATTTCTCTTTTGAGAAATATAACACAGGCTGTGTAGGAAAAAAAAAATAGAAGCTAGGTTTGTTACCTAAAAAAGAAAAGCAGAAACATCCTCCATCACATTAGTAGTTACACAGGGCTAAGAGAACAGAACAGCTTTATCTGTTTGATAAAGCATAAAACCGAGTTTCAACATCTACAGTAAAAGCAAAAAAGAAGGGGTGCCTGTAGCTCAGGATTCTTTTTAGTACCTGTCTGAAATGAGAAAAATGGCCTAGGGAGAAAGTGTGATTTACCCATTAGAGAGCAAACTGAAACAGAGGTGTTGAAAGGATAAGGAGAAAATAATGACTAACAGCTGTTGTTCCCCTGCATATTTTCACACTATATGACTCTTCTTGGCTTTACAGTTTAGTAATACGGTCCTGTTTATTGAGAGAAATACAAATGTCTGTCTTTGCAATAATAACTTGTTATCATTGATGCCATAAAAATCCCCCCAAAATCCCTAACATTTTGCCATCTTCCCACTGGCCTTGAAACATAGGCTAGAAATCGTTAGATCAAGGCTAGAAGATTCTTTGGTAGGGCTGTCTTGTCTTTTTCAGTTTGTGCATAGAGCAAGAGTAGCACTAACTGTTACCATCCGAGCCACAGTGTAATTGTGCTAAAACCTTTGTAGGCAGGAGCTACATACAGCTGCTGAGCAAATACTTGGGTCAAACAGGAGTGATGGAACACACTTAAAACCGTTTTTTTACCTATAGTAGTGGAAAGCGTAGTTCTGAATTCAGCATAAAGTCTGATAGAGGCAGTTCCCTCATGCATTCTTGACTCATCTAGTTAAAATGGTATTCTCCTTTCTGTACCTCAGTTCCTGCTTTTTTTGTATTTCAGCTTTTAAAAAAGCAGTGTAACTCCTGAGCGGAAGGTTGTTATTGGTTGTACATAAATAACTAGACTGCCTTTAGTAAAGCAAGGCTGGATTCAAGATCTAATACACTGTGCTTTAAATATTATAGTGAAATTAAACTGAAATATGATTTGCTCTCTTACACAATAATAAAAATACCTAGGCATTCCATCAATTCTCAGCTTCTTGAAAATTTCTCTCAAGATCATTCTTTTTTTAAATTTCCTTATACCACATTCCAAGCAGGTCATAGCTGGCAGTTTACAGGGTTCAACTCTGTTTAGCCACAGTTTGATTTTTATAGAATTTTTTGTATAATTGCAGTTGAAAAATTTCAAATGCATTACAAATATTTCTTGTACAGTCACTCTGGATTTACAGCAGTAGAACCAAAACCCGGTTTTGTTTTCTCAGAATATATACCAAGCAGTATTTATCCAGAATGAAAGTACTTCACTTGGTTTGATTTAGATTGATTAAAAGTGCTTTTGTGGCTTTCTGCAGTATGACAACTCGAAATGTGATGCACTGTTAATAGGATACGCAGAAGAGCAAACACAGAAGTCTGTGCAGATTGGAGTGTGCTAGTATAAACAAAGAAGGTGTTCACAAATGGTTTAGAGCTAAATTTGACAAGACAGTGCTAATCACACATGGACATGGGAATATCTGGACAGAGGACACTCAGCTGGCTTCATATTAGCCTCTCTGAAGGCAGTGACAAGTCTCACTTATTAGTAAAACAGGGACATTTTGTGAAAATTTGCGTGAGTTAATACAGGGAGAGAACTGGATTGGTCTTGTTAAGACTTTATTTTAGTGAGAAAGGCAAGGTCAGACGTGGAACTGCTCCTCTGCTTACTGAGACTGGACTGAGGAAACTGCTTAACAGACAAAATTTGATCTTGAGTATTTTCTAGCCTACCTTCATCTTGATGCTTCCAATTTTGGCCACACTTTAGGGCTGGGTTTTGGAAATTAAGCGTATGCCTGGCTTTGCCATACAGATACTGACTGTATATGCGTATGTTGCTTATTTATGTTTGGTTTATTAGCCCATAAATGGGTCGGGGGTTTGCCAGTAAATGCAGAGTTTGCATAGGAGATTTATGTGCACAGCTTTGGTAGAGGTTCATCTGTGTGCAATTATAATCACTTTACTGGAAACTTTGCAGTCATGTCTTTATGAGGCATCAAGCATTTTTTAGTTGTGTTATGATATTTAGGGCATTTTTTTCTGTTATAATTTGAATGTAAAACATCAGTTTGTAAAGAACAAAGATGGTTTTATCAACCTCCATCCTCACCATTATTTATTTTTTATACAGTATTTTCAATATCACCAATGTACCTGAAAGTGGGCTTGGCTCAACATTTCCACAGCATGATTTTTTTTGTCAGTAAATAATATGTGATCCAAATTAAGTCCTAAGAAATAAAATAAATACAAATTAATTTTCCTTATGGGGAAAAAAAAAAAAAAAAGGAACAGAGCTTAATCAGCAGATTGGTCTATTCACATTACCAATGGCTATAAAACTACTGCTCTGGCTAATAAAGACCATGCTTGTCCTATTGCTGTTGTGTGTTTTTTCCATCTTATCTATATACAAAAATGCAGCATATATTCAGTGTAATTCCACTTAACCCAAGTGCCTGGTGTTTCCTACAGAGGAGTATGTTTGAAGTCCTAAGGATGGAATGCTCTTTCGTGGAGACATCCCACTTCTCACCATCTCTCTGGATTTTGACTAGGCTGTCATAGCATTAGCCAACATTCTTTCATTTTATGGAGAAAATTATTCTTCCCTTTCCTGTATTCAAGTGGACATGAAGGGTTGCAGGAACACTGGAAGGAAAACTTTGTGAAAAGGAGGGCTGCATTTCCAGGAAAGCACGTGTCCTTTTGCCCTCTTTGTGCTATTGGGAACCTAGTTGCTGGTGACTTAGGGTTGGAGGGTTCAACAGCAAAGATGCACAGCTTTGCAGTCCGCTCTGTCACTGAGGCTGAAAACCTCCAACTTTCCCAGATTGATCTCGGCCCTGATGTCATTACAAACTTTGCGGTCACGTGAGCATGTTGGGGTGATCGTTGGCATCTGCTGGGGAATAAGCAATACATTTGTGTTTGTGTGCGTGGTACGTGCACACCTGCTCGAGGCCCCTGCACATCCATGTGGCAAGGTGTTGGGCTTCCGCATTTCCCTCCCCCATTGCACTCCGTTCCCAGGCCCAGGCTGGCAAATGGTAAAGGATAACATATCCACACGGGGAAGCGACACATTAAGGGACTGAGAATGTGTAATGGGATCAGCCACCGGCTACAGGGATCTTTTAAAAAATAGGAATATACTTTGCTGTTGAGTTATGGGCACTTCAAATTCCGTGCAGATAAGGAACGGAGACATCAGTGCTAAACACCAATCTTGTAACTCTTTTTAATAGAATGGGAGTCAGTGAAACACTGATACATCATTAATGCTGGGGCTCAGCAGAAGCGTCTGGCTGGCTCAGCATAATGCAGCATAATGTCACAGCGTTTGCTGCAGTTGGAGCGCGTGGCACTGCAGCGTGGCACTGGCAGGGTTTGCCCCCTTGCCTCTAAAAAGAAGTGAGAGGCAGCCAAATGAAATGAAGTCACTGTTGCTCAACAGCTATTGACAGGAGAAATGAAGAAATTAGATAGTCATTGGAATGTCCTGATCCGACTCCTCTGGTAATACAGTCCCTTAGCAGTGATCTCTCCTGTTGCAATGTTCCATCCAATTAACTGTTTCTTCAGATTTATTGCTTTCCTGGCTAAAAAGATAGCCATGGAAGCAGAGTGGTGGTTTTTCAATTTCTCCTGTGTCTCTAAGACATCAGCACAGCATCAGGTCTCAAAAAGGATGCATGCCACTAAGCTGGTGATGTATATAGTGCAGCATTTAACATCTAGCAGGAGGGAATGAATTCCAAGAACCAGTGATGTGCGAGCTGTACCTCTGACAAACAAGCACCTGAGAAAGGCAACGTGAGTCCTAAGGACAGCAGTGGCAGCGCTGAGGGGTACACACGGTACACTCGTACCGCACTGCGGGGATGTCAGAGCTCTTACACAGGCGCCAGGAGACAAGCGCTGACAGAGACCCCCTAGCCCTGTGGTTCCTCCCTGGATGAGGATGTTTGGAAGCTGCAAATTCCATTATGATGGAATTTCAGTACTTTTTCATTGCATGTTCGCATCCCAGTGATCCTTAACAGTAGCATTGAACACAGGGAGTATAGAGCTTGGTGTATGGGCTGGTAGTCTGCCTGTCTTAATGAAGCTGCAGATAAATGACAGGGGTACCAGAGGTAAATATTGGTGCCGCTTATTTTTAAGGCTGCCTGTCAGTACCCTTAAAACCCGCAATTTACATTGCTTATAGCTTTCCAGATTTTTTTCTTTTTTTTTTTTTTTTTTACTAAATTTTCCCATAGTAGATTTATTCAGGCTTAGTTTTTGGGGAAACTATGATCTAAATAAGATGGCTCAAACTATTGAACCATTTCCAAGAATGAGGGAGAAATGGTAGAGACATCATCTTGCAACATAAAAAACTTACAGTGCCTTTTTTGAGGAGGAGTTTAACAAGTACAGGAGCACTGCATGGTTTTGGACCATGAAGTTTGCTATTGCACCAGGTTTTTGCCTTTTGTTTTTTTCTCTGAAAATCCACCCATATTCAGCCAGTTTCCAGGTCTATAAAAATGACAGTTTGAGTGGCTCACTGAAATGACTTTGAAGAGTTTACTTACTAAATTCCTCGAAGAATTAAATCTGCCTAGGGCTTATTTCATCCAGAACTGACCAAGGCTATCCTTGCAACATAAGTTTTGTGTTGCTGGAGGCTGGGGTAGGTTTTGAAGCAAGTTCTCCAAACTGGGACGCGCTTGCTCTTCTTCTGCTCTCTTCCACTTCCTTTGCATGGCTCAAACACTTGGGCTGCAGAAAGAGGAGGGTGACAGAAAGATGAGGAGGAGGAGAAGGAAGAGGAGGAGGAGGAGGAGGAGGAGGAGGGGAAGAAGTGGACAAGTGCTGTGGGGGCACACACACACTGGGAAGTGGGGCTGAGGTGGCGGTTTGTGGGATACTGAGAATCAGGACTAGAAATGATGTTCAGTGGAGGCAGTAGGGAGGTTTAATTAGCCCAACGGAAGACTAAGCCTGGAAAAGGAGATGAAGAGGAACTGGGTCTGCAGCCTCTCTTGTTTCCATTCCTCTGCTTACAAGAAAAATTTTTTTTTTTTTTTTTTTTTTTTACTTGAAGCAAGCAGCAATACATTGCTCAGGAACCATGGCAGACACCAGTCCCCAGCCATTGCACCTGCAGCCAGGCATGGTGGCTGCTGAAGGACACCACCTGATCGCTTGGGCAGACAGGTGGCCCAGAGTATGGGCTGAGGTAGTTGATTCCATCCTGGCCTGCGAGACCTATGCCCACACCAATGGCCTCTGCAAAGGCCCCAGGGCTCTGGGAGACCCTCTCCCCTCCTGCCCATCTGTGGCAGCTTGCACCCAGAGGTTTCACAGTACACCTGTCCCCTCACAGGGGAATACAACCATTCTGGTAGTGGTGGACCTGTTTGCCAAGGCAGCTCCATTTTTCACCTTCAAGGTGTTACCTGTGGCCCTGTTGACTGCCTGACTTCCTACCACGCTTTCCCGTGACACGGCCTCCCACACTGTATCATTACTGACCAGGGGAGCCTGTTCACAGATTTTGGAAGGAGCTTGTGGGCTTCTTTTAAGGCCAACTCACCTCTCCTACTCACACCACCCCCATCCCACAGACAGACCGACAGAGACAGTCAGATCCTGGAGCAAACCCCCCAGGGTCACAGCAACTTCTTCCATGTGAAGTGGGTCACCCTTCCCTCTCCAGCATGCTCCCATACCTGCATGGCAGAGCCTGTTGGTGCACCCAGAGCCCTGAAACTGGAACCAGGCTGGGTGTGGAGAGAGGTGAGAAGGAGAAAAGGAGACCCGTGTGTGCTGAGCCCGGGGGACAAATGGACTAGGGCTTGAGCTCACGAGCGACATTGTGTCCGGCTGATCAAAGAGCTTAAGTCCTGGGGAGGCATCCTGGAGGAGCTGGCTCCAGTAGATGTGGGGAAAGATGTGGGGAGAACAGGCCATGTTTGAACAAGGAGACTGGATCCAATTCCCTAACGGGCAGTGGAGAACAGGAGGAGGGAAGGAGCAGGACAAGTCACCAAGGAGCGAGGCTGCAGAAGCAAAGCAAGGACGGCTAGAAAAGGAGCTGGAAAAAGAAAGCACTGAGCATGGGAAGAACCATTTGGACTGGAAAAGAGGAATGTCGTGATGCCAGAGAGGAATAGGTTCTGTGTTAAGGGTGAAAGATAGATGGGAAGAGAAACTGGAAGAGAGAAATAGCACTAACAGGATAAGAAGAATGGGGTAAAGGACTGAGGACAGGAAGAGGTCTAAGTGCCGACAAATGGGGAAAAGACTGGGAAAACAGTCAAAGGGCGTGAGACAGGTTCCTCCTAATGAGTGACATTGGGCCTGGATGTCTTGGTCTCAGAGGCAGTCTGGAGAGAGGCCTGTAGAGTGGAGTCTGGGACCTGTAAGTAAGAAGTGAGATGAAGAGCTAAAACTGGGAAGAGACATGACTAAAATATTAATACATTTGAGGGGAAGAGAGAGAAGCAGCAAGTCTGGAAAAGAATAGGTATAGTAGTTGTGGGCCCAGTGTCCGTGTGCTTCCCAAAGCCTTGGGGGCTTTCCAGGGACCTTGGGAGACCCTACCACAGCAAAGCCTGAGAGAGCTGCTGGCAAGGTTCCATCACCACCTAGGGAGGCTCCAGGCTGGTACTACGAACAGTTACTCTGTTAGTTCAAGTAACAGGAGCCTGCATCGCAGACCTGACATTTTCTTATCTAGGTACTACTATTGCATTACCTGATGATTTTTCGCCCCCTCAGTTGTTCTGTTTGCATTTGTATAAACATAGGAATTCACCTGCAGACTGTGATGGGGAATACTTTTTAACACCACAAAGTCTATCACTCAAAAATCCCGAAACTTTTGGAGGGAAAAAAAAAAATCGGTGAGGTTCACATGTGAGTTATGCCTCATCCAATTTAAATGTTCAATGGTTAAACATTATGTCCAACAGCTAAGATCTAAGTGTAAAACATCTAAGTCTAAGACAGTGAATTCAGGATGCCATTAGATAGGAACCTTCAGAGGACAACTGATTTCATCCTAAGATGAGTTGTCTGTCTGAAATGTACAGGGCAGGCAGGATGACAAAGTCTGTGGCACAGTCTGTGTCTCTCTACTGACTCTAAAAGATGACTGCTTTAGCTTAGAAACGTTTAGCTGAACGAGTTTAGCTTGAAAATAGCTTTTAGGTGTCTCAGGCTGGGTGATGTGAATCCCAACGTGTTTCTATATTTGTGTGTCTGATACAAGAGTCTGCAGTACGATTTGTAGAAGTGTTTACGTCCAGCCCTCCCAGGGTTTGAAGTGCAAATTCCCCCTTGCATTTGTGTGTCCTAAATAGGTTGGACACTATGGATCTAAGGCTTACGACTGCAGCTGAAATTAATGAGAATCATGCCTCAACTGCAGTGCTATATAATTCAAGGCTATGGAAAAACAAGATCATCATTATCTCAAACTGGCCAGCCAGGTTTAAAGAGCCTTTTTAACATTAGGATGTGTCCTTAATTACCTATGTGTAAAATGGCAGCAGCAGTAAGGCACGCCCAATCCTTAAAGGCCCTGTGAACTTTGTTCATTTATTCTTGCAGCCACCATGGTTACTGGCACTGCAGAAAACCCATCAGAGCAGCATTTTGAAATCCGGTCTGTAAGTTTTTGCTATGCAAGAAAACCGTTGGAGCGTGCAGGCTGTACAGAGAACAAATGATATATTGAACAGCAATTCAATACATTGTCATCACCTATTCTGGGCACTGCGAGGGGGAAGGAGCTTGTGAAATACAGAAGATGGTGATGCCATTGACTGCCTTAATGCGTATACGCACGTGAACTGAATTTGTGTAGACAACGATGATTCTGGTATTTTTGCAACTTCTTGGTGCTCACTATCACAGTCTTAATAATGTTGTTTTGACACATGATTGTCTGTGAGTGTGAGACAATTGTGTCTCTGGTTTATTCCATCTGGAGATTTTGCCTAAGATCCTCCCCTTTTTAATTTCCCCCAAAAACTTCTGTGCATGTCTTTATATGCCCCACCTTAATATTTGAGATATTAGAGTATCCACAATAAAATATATGAAAATACTCAATATATTTTATATTTGGTGATAAACTATGAGGTGCAATGTTTGGTTTTGATATAAATATATGTATATACCAATTACTACAGGGAAAATTTCTAAAGTAGATAATAGCAAATTTTCTCTGACGGGCATAAATTTGTCATTTCCAAAGAATCCAAAGACCACTATCACAATGTTTTTAAAGCTGCATCCTCAATATTTTTATCAGCTTCCTCTACTCAGCATTTTATTTATTTATTTCCTCTCTGACCTGCAGCACAGTCTCATTATCACACATTGCATTCTTGTACATCCTAGCATTCACGATACGAAGTACAAAATAGCAAATCAGTGTGATATCACATTATTGGAAATTTTCTTGTCTCATTTTTTAAATTTTCTCCTGATGGATTTTCTTCATTAGCGCCCTTTAAGAACTCCACAGATCTCATTTTCCAAGTTACTGATGTGGCTTTACTCCGTGGAACAGAAGTCTCCAAATAATTAGTATTTTGTTAGTCGGCCAAGTATCTCTCTGGCCTCCAGGCATTGCTGGAGCATAAGTATAAAAAAAAAGTCTGAATTTTTTCCATTACATTTACCTCCTGTCTTCTTAAACTGGTTCTTTCACCAAAATATCAGTTCATATCACACACTTTTTGTTGTTGTTGTTGTTATTGAAATACTTTATGGCTATACTAGGCATTGTAAATTCTTGCCTTTTGGTTTTCCTTACCTTCAAAGACCATATATTTATATCTATATCTATATTTATATTTATACTGTGAAAATACATTCTATATAAAATATATATAATATAGATCTATTCTTACCATCTCATAACACACATATATATATTATATAGATAAATACTGTGAATACATATATGGTATGTTTATTTTTTATATATATATATATGAAATACATACTAAATTAACTTTTACCTGAACTTATATGACCTAGTTGGAAACTGACACATAACAAATCTAAACATTGTCATATATCTCTTCCTACGTATGTAAGTTTTGACAAATATATATTTTTTTAAATAGTGCTGCTACTAAGAAGAAACGACTTAAAATGCAAAGTATGTTCAGAGGGTTTTCCAGATGAAATGCAGAGCTCATCATGGAAATGATTGCCGTGGGTATTCATTATCTCAGCACTGCAAGAGATCATTCATATTGTCTGTGACATTAGTGTTCAGCAAATGCTCCAAAATAAAATGTTGTCTGACATGTGCACCAAGTAGGTTTTTGCCTGAAATAAATATTTTAAGTAAATTGAAACATATATATTTGATGGTGGGTTTAATTATTTACTGTTTTTCTTAGAGAGGATTCAGAGGACATGAATAGAGAGTGCTAGGCATAATTTGTACAAACACTAAGTGAACGCTCTGTTAAAGCAATTTCTATACATATACATTCTTAAGTGCCTTGTTGAAACAGTCTTTTTCTTTGAATTTGGACCCATATTAGTAACAGATAAAAACCAGGGCTATGTAGTAACTGCAGAATAGTTGAGGACTTCATTTCCTGGTGCATTTTTTGCCTTTCTCAGAGAAAAACCCTCATGTTGACTGGCAGCACTTTGGCGATCTAGAAGGGATTCAATGGCCTCAAAAGGAAATACGGTTTTAAAGCCTGCCCTGACTCCTTCTGAAACCTGCGGTGACTTTACTTTGAACCGCAAGGGAGTTGTATCGATTCTCAGCAGATGCCGCAGTGCCAATAAACACCTTCCCACTGGAGGGAGGGAGAGAAAGCATGTCTTGACATTGCAAGACCTGGGCCTGCTCAACCAGACAAAGAGAAAACACCATCTTCTGAGGATCCATCCTTTCATTTCAGTTCTTCAAAGAACTGTAGAGCTGAGATGCTATTCACAAGATTGCTTATATACATGAGCGAGGGAACAGTGGAAGAGCTGTGCTTTTTTCTCCCCACACTGAGGCCAAGAAAAAAATTGTTTGAAGAAAAACCGACGGAGTTTTTCTAAAGAGGTTACTATTTTTCTTCCCTTTCCTGCTGCAGCCTGTGTTCTCTCTCACTGCTCTCTTTCTGTGGCAGGAGAGCAGGTGCAAGGCAGACGCTTTGGCAGATAAAGATGTTCCAGTACTATAATTATAATCAACATTTCTGTGTAAAATACCCAAGGGTTTCTGCATGCACAACACACATAGGAAGTTTCACACAGAGTTTTCAGCTCCTTGCTCTCAGTCATCATATCATAAATGCTAATAGCTTTAATCTTCTGGAGAATTCCAGATTTGGGGGGTGTGGTGTGGGGGGTGTGTAGGTAATATGCCTGAGAAGTACTGGCTTGACCAGGCTTAAACCTCCCTTGCATCCAAGATGCCCTTGGCATAGTGGAATGAGAGAGGAAGCACTGGGAATGCTCTGCAAAGACTTGTATGGATGAACAGCCTCAGCCTCCCCAGCACATCCTTTATGTGTGTGTGTGAGGCTGATGGTGGAGAAAGAGCAGAGGCACGCATGGCATAAGGCTTTGTTATTTCGTGGGCTTTACCTGGACATGGGATTCCCTATCACAGGCCAAGCAGCAGGACAAATCTGGACAGATATCAAGGACAGAAAGGAGCAGCAGTGTAAGCTTTCTGGGAGCGCTCCCTGGAGAAGGAGGACGTGGGTTTTGCGTCCTCCTCTGTGCTACACGTGCAAACGATAGTGACAGTCGGGGTCACGGCTTTCTGAGTCAGACACAAGAAATTAGCTCAGTTTAATAGCACGCCTCAGTGATCGCTGGAACTGAGGGTATAATTTTCAATAAATCATTTACTTCAAAAGGTTAATCTCTGTGTGCGCAAGTGTGAGTGTTCCTTTATTTTCATATGACTGAGAACAGGCTGAGAAATACTCGAATATTGTTTATTTAAAAAAATGCATCTCTGTTTTTAATAAATTTGGTTTTGAAGTTCCTCCTAACCATACTGAGCTGTGTCGAGGAAGTCTGTCAGCAAGACGGACAGACTCATCACATCTCTCTGCTCTCTTTGTTGAATTGGACTGCTATGATCAAGTTTCCCCTTGAGGACGTTACACACATTCATAATAATCAGTTAAGATTTCTGTTCCCTGAATATCTCCAGTACTATCTTTGTTTACATAAACCGGCATTCTGGCAAACAGAATAAAGGCAAACACAGCCCCCAGCTTTCAAGGTGGAGTGGAAGGAGCCTCCTAACACTCAAGATGCAAAAAAATATTGTAGGAGCGTTTTTAAATGGAGGACTGAGGACAAGGCGACAGGTGCAGGAGAGCATGCCAGCTGGACTAACTCATTATGAAAAGGGTAAAATTAAAAACACCCTGCGTGCCTGAGAGAAGACGACAAAATCCAGATAGGAAACAATCAAGATCAGTGCAAACGATCCAAAGAAAATAGGCCATACAAAAAGCAATTAGATCAATATACCACATAAAAGCACTCTGTGGGACTGCTGGGAGTCTAAGGATGGAGATTAGTGAACTGGAACATTTAATTTTAAATGTTTGCAATAGTAGGCATCTGCTAGAAAATAATCAATGGGATACTGTAATAGAGTAGAGTACAAATATATCTGAATAACAGAGAAGATTACACCATTAGAGAGAGGAGCAGTAGCAGTTGTTAAGAGAAAGCTAAGTTTCAAATTAGTAACAACGAAAATATGCTGTAAAATCCATTTGGGTTGAAATTCCCTATCCAAGAAGGAGCAGTAGTGAAACACCTGTTGTCCTGTACTCGGAGGTCAGAGCAGCCTATCTAGAAGACAGCCCACCCCATCCCGAGACAGGGCTCCACACAGGTGGAACCAGCCCCCCTCTGCAAGTGCCCATCCCTCCCTGCTGACAACGAGCTCAGGAGCCTGCCTGGCAAGCTCTGAGAAAATGTTTGCCAGTTCAGCGGGTAAAGTTAAGCATGTAAATTCACCTGATGGTCAAGGCTGTGGTGCTAGTGACTTGACTGGTGACAACAGCTGCAAAACACCCTCAGATTAAAGGCTACAAAGGTTGGGTAGGTGCAGTGGGAGACTTCAGCTGTCTGCAGGGGCATTAGGAAATGTTCAGAGCATGGTATTATTTGGACGTGACAGTTGTAGACAGTTTTACTTCTTGGCCTAACTAGTCAGTTGATCTGCAAGAGGAAAAGCCGCTCTAGGTTTAATCCTGAGAAGTCTGCAGGAGCTATTTCCACGTAGGACTACAGAGGAATAACTCTGTAGCAACGAGCCCGAGGTACTCAAATCCAGTATCCCTGCAAAAATGGAAAAGGCATCAACATCCCAAGTTCAGGGAGGGAGCTGCTTACAAATGGTGAAGTTAGTCGAATGTTAATGACAAGAGTCATAAAAGAATGAAGAAAATGTAAATGTTTTATATGTGAAGAAGTAAGCATGGCTTGTAAAGGTTGAAGTCACGTTTCACCAATGCACTAGACCTTGTTTAAGGTATCAACAACTCATTAAGTGAAGATATCAAAATGAAACAAAACCCATAATTATACCACCCTGTGAGCCATTGGTGAAACTGTCTCTTGAGTATTGCGTGGACTTTGCTCCACTGATAAAATATAACTAGAAAAGATACAGAAAGGCAGCAATTAGAATCAGAGACTGGAAACAGTGCCGGGGCAAGGGGACTAAACATTATAGGACTCTTCAGCTTAGAAAAAAGGTGACATAAAGAATTATATTGCATCTCTGTAAATTATTAATGATACAGAGATAGTGAACAGCTATTTCTCATAACCTAAGATCTAGAAGCATCGTATAAAGTTGCATATAGCAGGCTTAAAGTTAACAGAATATGCTTTTTCATACATTGTGTAAATAAGCTGAGAAACTCATTGCCACAAGGTGCCATACAGACCAAAAGCATAGAGAAGTTTTAAAAAGTATCAGACATAGATAAGGCAGCTACATTCCATCCTTTTCAGCATGCACTGTCAGAATCGTGCCTGGACAGGCGCCCTACCTAGCCAGGGGTAGCTGCTATTATATTCTGACCAAAGTAATTTAAAAGTTGGAGGAAAAACCAAGTTATTATTTTCTCCACTTCTACACGTCAGATAATAACCTTTGATTATTGCAAACTGGGCTGGATTCCAAGTGATAATTTCCAGATGAACAGCTCCAGCTAAGTTATCATATCCCAGGGGCTCTCATTTGTAAGTGGAAAATAAACATGAATACCAAGTCTTCCTTAACTGAATGAAGCACAGCAACCCCCTGTCTGGTTATTTCAATGAAGATAAACATCTTTAATTCATATGAAATATATCCCTCTCAATGCACAGCTCAATTATTTCCACCTTCGCATTCTTCTGTTATAGTGAGAATTTGGTAAGAAAAAATGTTAACAGTAATAGAGTTATTTTCAGACCGATACTTCCCCTCGTTGCAGTTGGTTACTCAGAAAACATGGAAAATGTGGTTGTGCTTATCTGCCTTTTTCTGATGGCTCAGTGCATTCTGTGACTTGTCTTGAGACACCATGAGGCAGGAGTGATAAATTTAATTAAGCTCCTTAAGCAACAGTGTTCTGACTCAGTAAACATTAACACTTCCCATTATGCCTGAGCAAACACAAAGATCTGGTCTCAGCTTGGGAATAGCTCAGAGTGCTAACACAAACAACACAGCTTCAGCTATTTTTACAAATGGTCCTGCAAGTTTTTCTAGCAAGTGTTGATCACGCTTCTTACTTAGGAAGGAGTGGAGTGGAATGACTTGTGTGACTACATGAAATCATTTCTTTGGGATAAGGAGGGGGATCTATGCTGAGAAGCTTCTAAATGGTCCTCCCATAATTAAACCAAACCAAACCAAACCAAACCAAACCAAACCAAACCAAACCAAACCAAACCAAACCAAACCAAACCAAACCAAACCAAACCAAACCAAACCAAACCAAACCAAACCAAACCAAACCAAACCAAACCAAAAAAACCCAACCCAAACCAAAACAAGCCAAAACAAACCAAAACAAAACAAGACCCACAATGAAACCCAGCTCCCTGAGTAACTAGAACTTAAGTCTGCAGATATTTCCCAATGACAGGGAGTAGCTTGGATTTTTTGCAGACCCCCTGCCACAGTCTGGAGGAGTTCGAGTTACTTTTGTCCAAGTTTGTATCCCCCCAATCTACATTTTACACAGATATGTAAAAGGCACACGTACACAGGCATGTGCATCGTTATAAATGAGTTTGTATATTGACCAACAGGGGCCAACACTAGCAGAGCAGCGTTTCCTAGAAATTTCAGGTGGCCTTATCAGCACAGGGATTGCATCTCTGTGCCAGTCCAATCACTTGCTCACACTGCCCCAGCAGACCCTCCTCCCCATCTGAGGGGCTGTGTAACACTCCACTCTTCAGAATTCACTTTATTTGTGTTGGTTTTTGAACCGCTGACTGGTGTTTGAGGTGGGCAGGTGGGGGCACAGGGGAACCATGTGCAGGAATTGTCCATGCTGATGCTGTGGAAGTGCCATATGATCGCACAGGTTTGGAGCTGATGGGTCTCTTGGGAAAGGAGGGCTCTGCTCAGGGCGTACTCAGAGGAACGGCATTGCAGCCATCAACTCTTCAACTCGCTCACAAGAAGGGGGATTTGAAAGCAACGATGCGATAGAGCAATGGCTTACCAGTGGCAGCACAGCTGAGGTCCTGTGGGTCTGCTGGAGGATCTGTGATGCTTCCCTAGGGGTTTTGGGTAAGGTAGCTTTGGAGCACTGCGGGGATCTGTGCCTTGCGCGCTGGCCCAGTGATGCATCAGAAATGCAGTAATTTGAACATGGAGTTAATGAGACTGAGCAATGAAGTTGGATCTTGTTTCTCTTTGTAATTAAGCCATGTTTAATCTCAGCAGTGAAAATATGGTAAAATGGGATTTTTGTTGTTGTTTCTTATGCTTTTGAATACTATGTAGAAAGAGAAAGCTCAAGGGGTTTCTAAACTGTCAGTATTTCTGCAAAAGGAAACAAGAACACCTGCATCCATTTGCACTGGAAGACATCAGGCCTTGGCCTGGTTACTTGCCTTGGTACTCTTTATTATTTCTATGTCATACAAACTGGACGCAGAAAAAACAGGTTGACTTGCTAAGTTTTTGTACTTGCCATTTTGTGTTCTATTGCTAAGTGGCAAAATCTGTGTTGTAAAATCTGAAAATAGGGAAATGCTTGCCTCCAAGATTATTTTTCATTTGAAATGCAGGCTAGAAATATATTTAAATAAGTCTTTGAAGTTTTATGAGCACTGAAGGCTGAATTGACCCCATTAATGTTCCATTCAGTCAACACATCATCTAGACCTTACCCTTTTCCTGCCTCCAAACTACATCTTGTTTACACATGCATACATGTTTAGCCATCAGCCTCTCTGGCCTATGTGAATTTTGTGTGTTGTAGGTTCTGCGGGAAAATGCCAGCTGGTTTAAAGGATCCCTATTATTTCACTATCTTTGTTTGCAACTGTGTTTTGTTTCCTCTTAGAAGTCCCACTCTCATTCATCACATTTCTTTTGTTCCCTTTTATTATCAGGCTGTTGTCTCAGAGAACATGAGCTAAACACCAAACGCCCCTTTGTTAGTTAGTTGTCCTTATCGTTATCATCAGGATCAGTTCCCTTTACATTTTCACATCTGACCAGCCTTCCTGAAAGTCCAAATTATATTACAATTAGAAATGCCGTAGACGTAATGTGCACAGGAACTTCCTATTCATATCCACAGAGTTGTGTATCTTGAACTGAACAGAAAAACAAATCGCTGTGTTTGGAGGCCTAAATTCAGGGATAGGGCAGGGTGAACCATGGACTGCTGTGGGATATGTCCATTTTATCTGCCTTGTTTGTCAGCTGAAGAGGGGTTGGTGAGTCTTGTAAACCAGCCGGGAGATCTCAGCCGAGTTCTGCCCCAGGATATATCTGTTTAACTGTTATGCCAGGCTGAAAGAACTGAAGCTCAGGTCTTCAACTTTCCCAGAAAATAGCCTAATCAGGAGGCAACAGGCCATCCTGATGGGGGAGGGAGAAGGTTTCTAACTCTTGTGAGGACATTTTTTCTGTTGTCCAGAAAATATTTCAGGATTCACTGAATCGCATATGATAGCATCCCCTGAATCGCATATGATAGCATCCCCTGGATCTGCAGAGGCGAACAAATCATGAGTGGGCAAGAGGAGCCCAAGCCCTCTCAACACATCAGCTACATCAGCTGGGGACATGGGTGTAAGGAGTGGAACACAGGGAAAAGCACCTAAGGGGGGGTCAGGGGAAAAGCAGGCAGAGAGGGAGCAGAGGCACTGGGCTGGCAGGAGGAGGACACAGCTGTCGGGTGTGAGTGCCTTACTGCTGAAACCTCCGCCTGCAGCCCACGTGAGGAGGTTGCTGTCAGATGCCTGAACGTAATTTATGTCTATTGGCATGATTATCCTGGGAGTAGGAAAGTCACACTATTCTCAAGATCCTCAGGCACAGCTTAGGTAGTTAAAATGTATTTTGTAGCTCAAATATATATATCTATTTTTACTTGGCTTTCAAGGCTTCCTTGTGCAGAAGCATTTCCAACGCCGTCTCTTTTCGTCCTTGAGGACCTCCCTTGTCAACTGTGTCACTGATACAGTGTCTTTCAGCGCTGATTTTACCTCATTCTCCTGCTCACTCACCTCCCCTACGTTCAGCGCAGGGTTTCTGAGTTCCAATTTTAACGCTCCCTGTCGGCATTTCTTCAGAATGAGAATGACCTGCCTTTCCTCCAGAGATCAGCGGAGAAAAGCTGAATGTGTGCTGTCTGAATCTCTTCCCTCATTAGCTCAGCTGTTAGTGTGAAACCTCCCATTTTTTCCTTCTTCACTGTAAACCTTGAGAGTGTATTTTGATAACCTTGGCAATTTTCCGAGCAGATCTGGCTCCACCTTCAATCGACACAATGCACAAAATGAGGCAAGGAAAGCACAGAGTTTGCAGGTGTGATCACTTGCAAGTATAGAGAATTGCTTGTCTTGGGCAGAACCTGTGGAGAGACTCAAGGTGAGCTGTCCTTTAGAGGATGATCTTTACGTTCTCTCCTAACCCACGGAGATTCTGTGTAACTTCTTAGTTATTTCTGTGTCTTCTTAGGCTGCATATTTCCATAATGTAAAATAAAAAGAGGTTGAAAGTACATTCCTTGCTCCAGGTACACAAAAAGCATAGTGGGAAATCTGCAGATCGTTGCGTTGCACCCAGTACCCTGTACATTGTTACTCATACAGCATTTCCTTTCTATTAAATATCCTCTGTGTCTATAAGAAAAGTTCTGTACAGTTATTGATGTTTTGATTTCTCTCTTTCCATTTTTTTAATAGATCAAGGTTAGATGCCAACATTCATAAGCCAAGTTTCACTGCCTTTGCACCTATTGATTTAACAAGAGGGCAGTGGGGGAAAACAGCGATCGGGACTGAATAAGGTCAAGACTTCTTCGTGATGAAATGATATCAAAACTGGGGTCACACCCTGACAAGAAAGCAAATGACATAAGGCTGGTCCTGGGGATTCATTCAGTCCCCAGAGCATCTCTCTCATGCGTTGCCGTGAGCTGTGCTACGCTGAGCAGTGCTGGTGCCTCTCTGACTGGGGGATCCTGCTCCACTGCAGATCACATGCTTCTGCAGGACAGTTTGCACAATCTTACGCAGAAAGCATAGAGCCCAGAATGAAATTTTTGTTCATCGTCTCTGATATTGTGTGTCTCAGTCCTGAGGAGCCTTACGTAAGATATTCAAACACCTTGAGCCTGGTGAATAAACTATCTTTCAGTAAGTAAGGGATGCTGAACACTTTTTAAAAATGCCTGACACAGAAACAGATAAATTTGAGAGTATTTTTCTTATACCTAGAACATTCTGCTTATTCTTCTTATCCGAGAGTGGAGTATTTTACTTTTTTTCCCATTTGATGACTTAGGGCTGACTCTATATCATGTAAACTGAGGAAAAAGATTACACAATGTG
The DNA here is from genome assembly GCF_017639655.2 of Falco naumanni. Taxonomy (NCBI): domain Eukaryota; kingdom Metazoa; phylum Chordata; class Aves; order Falconiformes; family Falconidae; genus Falco; species Falco naumanni. Next base: position 6,983,578 of record NC_054059.1, read on the forward strand.
GTTGCCTGCGTTCCTAAGTCAAAAGGAGTTTTGCCGTCAGTGAGAATGGCTTAATATCATAATTCCCACGACAGACTGTGATGACAAACAGGATTACAATCTGCAGCTTAGTATAGGAAAGAAATAGTGGAAGGAAACAAAGTCTTAAGAAACAAAGATCCTGTTTTCTTTCAGCTAGATTTATCAGCACAAAATAAAGAAATGTCCTGAGAATTTCACTTTGGGGGTCCCTGGCAGGCATTTTTTCCTGAAGTTTTTCATCATCTCACATTTGTCACAATCCCTGAAGATTCAAAATTGGAGTTTGCTGGTTGTTACATTTAATGATATGAAGGAAGATAAACAAGATCTTGAAAAATGAAAGCCTAATAACTAAATCTAAGGTAGAAGAAAAAAATGTAGGTCTTAGACATGTGATTAAATCTCCCCTAGTTAACTTCAGTGGAGACCAGGCCTCACAGGGGTACTGGAGCACCTAAGGTAACAAAAGCTCTGCAATGTCACAAATCAGGATCCATCGTTTTGACTTCTTAGCCATGCAGAAAGCCTCAGAAATACCCACTCAGCCTGTTGTAGCACAGACTGACTTACACTGGACACTTGACTAATAAACCTTGTTAATGGTAATGTTTCATTTGAGCATGTGTTGTACTTTAATGCTTATTCTCTTTTCCTGCTCTACTAGCTGAGACATGTTAGAGAGTAATATCCTTTTTTTAAACTTACTACAATGAAATCTTTGGTTCAGAACCAACTACCAGAGAGGAGTAACTCCTGAGTTAGTCTCATGTCTTTTAAGTAAAGCACTGCCATTTAAATAAGTTGTACCATATTATAGCTATAATTCCTGTGTGGTATACCCTGGGAAAGCATCATAAAAAAAGATATTATTCTTCCTGTACTCAGATCAGCTCACTGAAAGAAACTGCTTTTGATTTCAGAGTTTGCTGATCTGTCACTCAAAGCATTCTTGGGGATTGCTGTTGTTTCAGGCTGAGGTGCTGTGCCGACTGCAGAAGTCCCATGCCCTGTTAAGAGGATCTGGGAGCAAAACCTCTCTGTCACTTGCCATCTTCTGTAGCTCTACTTGAGCACTGTAAATTTTTGCATCCTCCATGCTACCCACATAAGGAAGTAAGTGATGGTTTGGAAAGCTAATTGCATTTCTAACAAGAGGCCAGAGAAATACATATTCTCTTCTCAAACTGCATGGTGTTTCATTTGATATTTTCCTTGTTCCACGGAAAAAGGAGTGGAGGAGCTCCTACACAAAGCAAACGCATTTACATATTTGCTTTATAATAAAAGCAGTGCTTTCCCAGGCATACACTAACAGTTTTATTGCCCTGTGAATGCACGTGTGACTCGTGTTGATGTACCCACGGAATCACTGCTTGTCTAGGGAACCTGCAACTGTCATGTATAAAAAGTGGAGTGATGTAAAAAGGCTTAGTTGTGATATTTAGTGGTTTTGATGCTATGCATCTTTAATATTTTAACAAAACCACAGCTCAGCTGAAAGAAGCGCCAGGCTTCTTTGGTGGACCACTAACTACTCTTAGCCTGTGCACGGATCCAATGTCAGTGACAGTTCCCACCTTTTGCAGTTCCTTGCAAGGCTGGCTTGGTTCCTTTAGGATGAAGACTTCACCTTTATGTTTATGATTATATTGATCTTCAGCTGTTTCGCATGCTTGCCCAACACAGCCAGCATTTAATCAACATATTTTAGCATTTCTCACCTGTACTGGCAACATAGCTATTAATTATAAAAAATAGGTTCATGTTTAATATTTCCCCTTAGTATTATATAACTTCCTTGAGAATGTGTCTCACTTAACATGACTGAGAGATCATATATGAACTCTCTAACACATTAAAAATTAAGTAAGCTCACACATGTATGCCTTCAAAGGCAAGTTAACTCAGAAAGATGTTGTCGGGTAATTGATGTCCAAATTAATGTAACCCAATATTTAAATATATCCGAGCATATCTCTTTCTCTTAGCTGAACATGGTTTTGTCGACCTGCTTAGCTCTTGTGGACAATTTGCTTAAAGCATCAGAAGTGTTTCACAAAACCAACTGACGGCAGAAAGCCATCAGTATTTATTATTAATATTTCAGTTAACACAGCTGGTGCTTAGGTTCACATCCATAGTACACTGAGAACCAAACCAGTTCCTGGCACTTTCATCTCATGCCATGAATTTTGTCCTTCAGGTTAAGCAAAACTTTCTGAAGCTTCTGGAACAGGTTGCCCAGACAGGTGATAGGTGTCCCATCCCTGGAAACATTCAAAGTCAGGTTGGATGGGGCTCTGAGCAACCTGATCTAGTTGAAAATGTCCCTGCTCATTGCAGAGGGGTTGGACCAGACGGCCTTTAAAGGTCCCTTCCAACCCAAACCATTCTATGATTCTATGTAACAGCAAGCTTTTAATTGTTATTTTTCACTAGCAATGATAGTCCAGAGGGAAAAAAAACCACCCAACTACTGGCTTTCATTCTGCAATGTGACAAGAAAGAAACAACTGAAGATGGCTGTAGCTCATGTGGAAACCTCTGGAGTACACAGAGCGATCTCAAACCACTCCAGCAATCACTTGGTCAGGGTTACTGTGGCCAAACTGTGATGTGTCCCCAAAGTCCACTCCAGTGATAGATGTAAGATGGCCATGGGAAGCCTATTTCCACACCTAAGGCAAAGTGATTAAAATCATCTGCTCCAATTTATGTAATGTAAAATTCAATATACTAAAAATGATAATTAGTATTTCGTGCGATCTGAGAGCAAAATGCCCTGCCTCAACAGAGAGGCAGAATTCCCAAAACACAGTCGTCAATAACATCAATATCAGTTAGGGTCTGTAGGGGAAGGCCTGTTATAGGTATCATAAGTAACAACTCTGGAGAGAAAACAAGACTAGTAATGCAATCACGGCAAGATAGATGGTAACTGCTTTGTAATCTGCTAAAATTTGTAGGGTTTAAATGCACCCTGAAGATCAGAATTAAGTGTTGGGGAGCGAAAAGCTGTAGAGCAGGGGGGAAGTAAATGCACAGCATGTCATTAAACTGTAGTTAGAGTACTAAAACCAGAAACGCTGCTTTCTTTTTAACTCTCTGAATGCTTAGAAAAATCATCTGGTGAATCACATTGTAGCTGATCAGGATGTAAATCCAAAACCTGCAAATCATGTAGCTGAAAGGGAATTCAGAAGATGGAATAGCCATGAGTGCTGTGCGTGATGGTGAACGTGGCAGGTACCAAGGGATGTGTGGGGCAGTGGGCAGCCCTGAACACCCCCTGCCACAGTGGAGGGAGGGTTCCCTGAAGCTGCTGCCTAAAAGCTTTCGGGTGAAGTTCTCACATGAGACTCAGATTTGCTCCATAGACTTCAGGGGTATTAAACAACCAGCCCTCTGCTCAGCCTATGTAGTGAAAAAGAAAAACGCAAACCACAGCAACATTTTTTCAGCTGGCACAGAAACTTTCTTTTCTATTTTTATAAAATTAACACAGGAGAACGCAAAGTGGTACCTACTAAAACATTTTCAAGTGGACAGGTCTAGAGATTTCACACCAAGGACTTCAAAGGAAATAATACGAAGAGATCTTGTAACCACTAACAGTAATATTTCAAGGTATTGAAATATTTCAATGTATTCATTTGCAATATTAAAAAGAGGGGAAAATATATGGAAGGTAACAGGCAAAACACTGGAATGATTTCTGTAAGACTGTAGGAGCAAAGAGGTAGAGGCTGAAAATAGAAGTAATAAATGTCATGGTTTCATGGAAGGTAGATCTTAAATGAAATTTCACTGTCTTTGACTCGGTTACAGTTTGGGCAATAGCAACAATGCGTCAATGCAATCTACATGGGTTTCCACAGAGCATTTCTATATAAAAATACATATTTATATTTGAAATATAGTTATTTTTTAAATATATTTTTATATTTCTATTTAGATCTAAAAGCTGTTATCTGGTGAAATTAAGAAGGCAAGTGGTAAATCCAGATGTTCACAGACAGGTCTCAAGCTAGATGAGAACAGAGACCTCTGATGAACCAGGCTGGTTTTGCTGGGTCTCCCAGCGTTCAGTTTCTAGTCCAAGGCTACTCAGCATTTATGTTGATGATTCACAGGGTGAGTCACAAAGCCTTTGCTGACAAGATTTTGGATCTCAGAAGACTGCATCAGTAACATGTACTAGGAATTGGCTACATAGTTCTCTGGATCTGATGCGTACATGGTCCTGATGCAGTAGGGTTTCTTCTAACATCTACAAAAGTAAGAACCAGTTATTGGGGGCAAAAGGGTATTTCTACACATTCTCAGTGTGAAAGAATATGCTGGAAATGAGCGGCTCTGAGGAGAACAAAATGGGAAAGGGAAATGTGGGGGAGAAGACAAATTGTGGTACAGCACTGCTTCTAGAAGCAGCCGCAGGGAAGGAGAGGTCGCCTGGGGAGGGAGGTGGCCTGTGAGTGAGGCCGTACACCTGCCCCCCATGCAACCCAGCTGGGAGAGCACCTACACTGCACCGGCCTGGAGGATAGACCCAGAAATAACACAGAGATTAGGAAAATCCTTTCATGAGAAGAAGCTGGGAGGTGACTCGATAACCTTGTCTCATATGGAGAAGCTGGGATCATTTCATCCTTGGAAACAGGAGCAAAACGCGGTCCAGCAATTATCAGCTGAGCTTAGATGAAATTAAAATATTTTAAAAAGAAAGAGGAGTGAATGACTGAACACTTTACCCAGGAAAGCAATAGATGCTGCTCATGTACTTTCAGGTGAATTAGCTCTCTCCCTCCTGCCTGAGGGCATGGTAGGGAAAGCTGTGTGTGTTGTCTGCACATGTGTGCATTTGAAATCTGGGGCTTACTTTATATACCCACTGGTGATCTTCTACAGAGAAAAGGAAACTCGCTGCTGTGCTCTTAATGCTCATAAATTTTGCAGCTCTGCAATGGGACAATGATTATAATCAAATCTCATGCTTCAAGGCTTCAGGGTCAGGAAAAAGAAACACCCTCCATGCCACCACCAGTACATGCTCCAAATCTCTCTGGGACCTGACTCTTTTCATTTTCCGTGAGCTCAGACGTGCTGGGGACCTTGGGAACTTTCTACCTGCCTGTGCATGATGGAGATGGTTTTACTGCCTGAGATCATACTAACCCACCCCTAGCGCTGCTAGGTTCTGGGAAACGGGTAACACTCAGCCTATCTAAAATGCATCAGTTTGATATTAGGTGTCCTGGGATCTGCAGGAAGGCAGGTGGATTTATCTGGTACTCTGCTTTAGAATTAATTTATGTGAAGGAGATGACAGAAAATAAATTTCAAAATGAAGCGGAAAACATTCTTTTTTTATATGAATATTAATTCAGGAGGGGTCATTGGTAATACAGAAAAGCAAATCAGAAGAAAAAAAGAAAAAGACTGAAAGGTTAAAAGGAATGGAAGGACGGACAAGGTTCAGGGAAAGTTTTTAATTTATAAAATAAAATTGCTATTACGTTATTAAACAAACAGAAAGAAGGATAGAAAATGGTGGTTTAATTCCACCTGGCTCAGGTAAAGGCCAGTCTAGTCATACCATCTCTCCTTTCTGTTTTCCTGTAGTGAGCTGATATTAATCAGCATTTCATTCTGTTGGACAGAAATGTATTTTAAATATGAAAATATACTAATATGAATTGCAGAAAGCTTGTGAACATGGACTACAACTGTTATTTGGACATATCACAGTTATCATGTATGACCAATAGCAAATACAGTAGAAAAGGGATGCTTAGGTTAATTTACTTTGTGCTAAGTGAGAGAAGAAGCTGTGATATCAGAGTCTGGCTATAAATTTATCTATTTTACATATAATTTGTGCATCTGCTCAAGTAAATGTTGGTGTTAATCAGAAGCCTTGAGACAATATTAGCTTTGCCTCCACCACCTGGTCAAAAGGAAAGAAACACATGTCAGGGATGTGAAACATTTTACTACAATGTTGAGACGAGTTGAGCGCAAGCAGAATACAAACCAGAGCAAGAGCCAGACTCTTGAAAGCTGCAGATGTAAAGCACTATCCCTTTACATTCCCCCTGTCCTTTTGCCTTCTCCTAGGATGAAGACCCCATATGAATTATCGGGCTGAGCCAGTTGAGCCTTTTTTATGTTCTAGTTCCGTACTTTGTGTTCAATCTTTACTGAGGCAAAACTCCCAACAGAATTGTTACTGTTTTCATAGCTAAATTGTGCTACAGGATACAGAAGACAATCCTTGATTTCTGGAGCTTATAATCTATGTTTAATGAGAGACCTGTGCTGAACAAAGTCTTAAAAATCCAAATTTGTGTTTGCAAAATAAATTTGCCCATCCTGTTTTCATATCCATGTGGCATTTTCCCCTTTTTAGTCCCAGAAAAGGTCACTCAGTATCCGTCAATGCTCATTGACTAAAATGAAATGGAAATGTAACGAAGGGCAAGGAGTCCTCTCAGAGGTAACACTGCACATCTGAGCTGAGGATTATGAAAGCAGACCTTCAGACCCAGCAACATGCCAACTTCCCAGCCCCTGTTCTTAACTATACACAAAACTTCACTTCAGTACGTGCATTTAAGTTTGCAAAAAGAGTAGTAGAGATAGGCCAAAGTATAGTAGCTATGGCTGGGGACAAATTGCCCCCCTCTGGGCAAGTGAGCACCCAGTGTTGTCAGTACACCTGTTTGTTGGTTAATCTTACTTACTTTCAGTTTCCTCTTTCCAAAATAAGTTACCTATTTCAGAGAGGAGGGATGCCTGCGTGGACCTCTGCAAAGTATTTACTAAGGCCTCCACAGAGGAAAAATATTAGCTTAACTGTACAAGGAAGGCATGGTGAGGGGAGTTTCCAGGTGGCCATAGCTGAGGTGGAGGGAAGGAGAAGGAGGGATGGAGAATAACAGCACATTGAGCTTGAGGGCAAGCAAATGGTTTGAAGGAGGGTGCTCCGGGAAATGCTGCAGGATCACCACGGGGATCCAGTTTAACTGTCAAGTTTGGCGAATGAGTGGGCACCAAGGTGCACACAGCTGCAGGATGCCAGCGGGTCAGGAGAGCATCTGGTTAGCAAGCTGTAGGAGACTGATGACCCTAATGGCAAGACTCCAGGACAACAGGCAATAGCATGAAGTGAATTGAGAAGGGCCTCGGCCTCACACGTGGTCCACAATGCCTGTTTTCTAGCCTTTGTGGTAGTCTCACAATAGGTAGTGACAGAAGCCTCCAAAGCTAGTTGAGAGACGCAATCTCCCCCAAGCCATCTGCACCAGCGCTCAACCTCATTGCCCCTTCTCCAGAGATCTCATCCCCTCACTTCTTTCCTTGCTTGGTTACTCCTTACTCATCTTTCCCCTCTTCTCACCTGGCTCGTGCTCTCCGAATGGCCCTCATCAAGCTGACGTCCTTATAAGCCCTTTACCCGGCCTGCAATGCTCTAGTCCCAGTGTCAGCTGAGCCAAGGAGGGAAAAGCTCTGGGCATATCTTCAGGGTAGAGAGATGAAGGCTAAAAGAGCACATGTCTTCCTCCCAAGCCAGTGAGCCCATGGCTGGGAGTCACGGAGTCTAATGGCTCTGACGGGAAGCTCTGTTGAGCAGGAGGTACCAGGTAGGGAGGAGAGCTGTTTAAGCTAAAGCACAGTGTTGGTACAGGAATGAAATAGGATAATATGTCTGTGAATTAATCTAGGTTGGAAATTAAAACCTTTCTAAGTTTTGGAGAAGCACAGGAGCAAAACACCACCCCAATAACTGTTGTGAGAATAAAAACCAGTAACTAGATTTTAAGATAGAGCTTCATCAGTTTATGAACAGAATTACTTCACCTAATTGCTTACAAAAGCAAAAATTAGGCTTCGTGACGTACAATCCTATGCAGCAGTCTGCTAGGTCTTCAGACCAGCGATGGTCCATTCCTGTGCTCTTTCAAAGTGCCAACATACTACATCCATGACTGTGATAGGGCTTTTTTTTTGTGCTGCTGTAACTAAAGAGAAAAGCTACTAGGGGAGGGATGGTGGTGGTGGAATTAAACAGGAACAAATGATTGTGAGGCTCAGAAAGGCTATTTGATTTTGAGGGGATATACAGGATGATGTCTTGGCAGCAGAAGTTGTGAAATTTCTAGGATCTCATGGCATACAGTCTGTTGCTGGGGCTGCCCGGGGTGCAGCAGCAAGCCAGCAGCCTCAGCCAGGCTGCTCCAGCAGCAGGAAGGGATTGCTCTGCTCGCGGTTGTCTGGTGCCATCTACGGCCAGATACTCGTTCACACATCCCAGGATTATTTTAGGAAGGCAAGCATGCAGATGTGTTTTAATGAGATCAGCAACTACACTGATATGCAATGCATCTATAAATATGTCTATGGATATTCATGTATCACTTCTCTACCAGCTGTTGGATGCTACCAGTGAGCTCCTAAAGGCTTCTGGAGTTGCTAAATACTTTTCAGATTGGCCTTCACAGCCAAGCACAATATATTAATTTGGGGTTTGGAGTTAGGAAATTTTACTGGAGAAGAGGAAACATGGTGCTACAGCATCTGGTTTTGTACACAAATGATGTATTCATTACAGACATTAGTTGCTGTGTCATCCCCTTCTTACTCCCATGCATCCTCAAGGATGGGCACCAGCCAGTGCCATGGCCAGTGGTTGCTGTGTTCTTTTGGGGGATGCTGTCTGGCTGTGACCATGGCTTTGCAAAGACAACTCAGATGCTAAACAGTAGCATAAACAGTAGATGCTCAGTAGCTAAACATAGGCCTTGACAGCATCGTTCATCCCCAACAATGCTGCAGCACATCTGTGTGCCCATCTCTTGGCAACCGGCTCCCTTCCCAGCAGTAGCTCTTCTGCAGGGGGCAGCCAGCAGTGCCAGAAAGGGCATGTGCACAAACTCAGCACTGCCTGGAGAGCTTCTCTGTCCCAGGGAAGAGGTCTGTGTCTCTTCTCTCCGCCCTCTGGGTTCAGCCGCACTGTCTGACTGCATTTGTGGGCAGCTGTGAGTTTTCCCAAAGAAATTCTGGAGAAATTTAGGGCACATCAAGGCTAGGACCAATCTTGGGTGTTGGTAAACAACCTCTTGAAATTAGTCTGTCTTCTAGATGACACACAGTGAAGGATGCAAACACCTGCACATAGATGTCTGCATCTAGGTCTACATGTGGGCCAAGTGTCCAAACTCCCACCGCCTCTGAAGGAGGGCATGAGTGGGATGCAGCGCCCACGCCCAGGCACCTTGTGCCGTTTGAGGTGCCCTTGCTTATCTCACTCTTCCACACAGAGCTGCCACATATGACAGTGGGACCTGCAGGAGTCCCAAACCATTCTGCAGCAGGAGCTCGTGGCCCAGCAGGACAGTCAAGGGATGTTCAAAAAGCTCTAGATGCCTGTGTGGCAACAACAGTAGGCACTTAAATTCAGGTGTGTTGACCTGGAACTGAATCCCATTGAGTGCATTGCTATCTTTTCAGAGCTACTGACAGCACACGACCAGCTGGTGAAGTCTTTGTATAAAACAGACCTCTGAATCTCCTCCAATAACTCATAATATTGAGCCAATAATTCCTACTGACCTAATTAACGGCTGCAATGCTGGTTAGTCAGTTTGGGTTGTGGGAACTTCTACTGAATTTAAAAGAAGAGGATATCTTAACTGATTTTTTAAATAGCCAAATGACTCAAAAATTGTCTACAGATCCATATCTATAGTCTCAGTCATCTGATGTTTACTAATGCAGGGCATCTCCTGACAGCATCAGTGAGGTTTCTGGTGTAGTACTCGAGTGAAGAAGGTGGTGTGCATCTGCATGTTTGTGAGCCAGAGAAGGGGGCTGGGAGATTCATTCCCATATTTTGACTAAGATCAGCTGTTTCACATTGATAATAAGATTGTTCTAGATTACACAAGCCAGAATTTTACTAGCCAGGGGTTTGAAGGCTCAGAATTTGAAAGTACCACACCATTGGTGATTATTACTTTGCTAATAGGCTGTAAATGACTTTGTTGGATTTAAGAAAATGACAATACTTAGAAAGAGGTATTGCTTCCAAGTATTCCAGCATCTGTAGAAACCAAATGTAATGAACCAATGGTAGTTATCTAAACTGTTTAAGGTATATATATATATATATAAAGAAAGCAATAAATGTAGGTGGGGAGTAGGAAAAAAAAAAAAAAGAAAGAAAACAGGTGTGTATCCCTGACATACAAAATAAACAAAAAAATTAAAGAGAACCCCCCCCCAACTGTGAATATAGCATAAGTCTCTGCAGGATGACTGAAAGAGAGTTGAATATGATGAAGCTGTCAAATGGCAACATTGTGCTGCTGGGACCTTTTCTTCTCAAGGTGAGTAGGTGTAACGTCACAGCAGCACTTATAAAGAATTTTGATGGCTTTTGTAATATCAAAAGTACAGGCAATAGGATTGCATATGGCACTGTTAAAAAGTGTCTGAATTTGGTCAGTGATAGTAAAACTATCCCCTGATAGTCTAACAACCATAGCAATTTCTTAAGAGGTCTTTTACTCAACTATCCTCTTACTTTCCAATTTAGGCTGGAGGCAGAAGTAAGGCTGGACCAGGCAGACCTCTCTGACATGCTGTCATTCTCTTGCCACCTGACAGAAAAGGGAAAAACAGAAGAGGGGAAAACAAGGTACAATGAACTTTAAAAATACAAATATTTTCATGGAAGTGACCCAGTTGGCATGGCACAATTGGCATTGTTTGTGGTTTGAGTATGGTGTATAGAAGCCTTAAAGAGGTTTGGCTTTGGAAAATCAAACTGATCAATAAATAGCCAGAGAAATAATGTTTTAAGCTTTACAAGTGCAATTACTTTAAGGGTAGTAAACATTGTGGCCCGCCTCAGCCACATACATCTGAAATGATGAGTTTGCTCTTCTTCAGACGACAGGATTGTAATACTTGGCATTTACAAACGCACTTATTTCAACAGGAAGGAAAACCTTTTATGGTTTTGGATAATGAGATGAAGCGGCACTGACACTAAGTGAATCCTTTAGATCATAGGTCATTTCAGAAAGAGCAATGCAGAATTCATACATCCTGGGTCTAATTATCACGAAAAAACACAGTGATTTTATGCAAATCAAACAGGTGAAAGTGAATGCCAGTATATGAATGCTGTGTTGTCTTCATTTCCCTTTGGATCTCAGCATATTCATACCTTTTTTTTGTTAGGCTGTTCACTGCAGGATAAAGAGGTTCTAAGTCCTTGCATTATAGGTCATAGAATTTCTTTTCTGGATTTATGGCCTGACATCTACATTCCTGTGATTAGATGATAGATTTTTAGCCTCACCATTTATAAGGAATTTATAATTTGTTTCTTTTGCATGAGGGCGTTCCAATCTGGGATCTGTAGCCCCAGCAGAGACTCACAGTAGATCATGCAATGATACAACCTCCATTGGTTCTTTCACGACATCACTTTTAATGAAGGCTACCCCTCTTTTGACCTTTTTTTCACACGACAGTCCCATAAGAGGATGGAGGAGGGTTTTTCACATTGCTTCAGTGCAGTGACTTAAGTTGGCTGTCTTGTCTTCCTAAGCTCTGTCTCTGCTCTGCTGCACCAGACAGGCCCCAGCAGAGGCCAAACTAAGTCACTGTGGACCAGGTCCTAATGGCTTCTGCTTCCCAAGGAAGACCAAGCTTTGTATTTGGATGGCTAAAGCATATAGGTGTATTCACGTAATCTTTGTTCCAGGGTGAGGTTGTTGCAAACTCAGTTTGGAATTTAAGAGTTTTCTGAATGAGAAAGGCTTATATCAGGGACAGTTGATAATCTGGAACCCACTCATTTATGCATTTTTCCCTCTCCATGCTCATGGGAGGAATCACTGTTTTCAAAGAGCTACAGAATAAAATGAATCATTTTTCTTTGATTATTCTGATGGCTTACTGTACATACTCACTATCACAAATCTTTGAAATATTTAATGTTGAAATCCTTTTGGGGGCTACTTCATAGTCTATGATTCTAAGACTTTCTGATCAGTTGTACATTCGTGGTTTTGCCTGTGGGTATGCATCCATCTCAAATATACGTCCGTATTTTACTGGATTGTGTCCATATCTTAGAGGGATCACTTACGTTTCATGATCTGGTGCCTCAAAATGCCAATTTATAAGAAAACAGGAAAATCAAAAGTATGCTTTCAATAGCTGCAGTATTATCGCAGTATTTGTGGTACTTGACCTTTAAACCCAGTATTTTTTATTATAGAAAATATTCCAGCTTTTCTTAACTGGGAAGGGGTAAAATAACTGATGAGCCTTTTATGTGCAGGGTATGCTGCAGAGATAGAAAGGAAAGAAACACTTGCAGATTTGTAACATTTGAACATGTCTTTATTAAAAGAAACTAGTGCATAGCCAGCGGCTTCACTTCTGGCAAAGCATCTAAATGCAGCTACACAAATAAGCCAGTTTCTGAAGTTGAAGCAATAGTCAACCCCACTGAAGCAGAAGAATCTATCTTTTCTCTTGGCTCATTGACAAATATGCGTCATTTCCAAAGTCCAGAATTATCTGCTGCTGTTAATCCTGCTTCCCTTCACTGAGAACACAGATGACCTTCAGTTTGCCCCATCTTTGACAACATTGCTCACCTTCAATTACTAAAATTGCATCCATTCTTTTGGTGAAATCTGAATCACTAGGATCTTCCCTCTCATCTGCTGCTTTCCAAAGCCTGTGATGCAGCCCTGGTTCCCGCTGTACGTGGGGTTGCATCCCAGAAGTGTTCTATAATTAGAACTGACCACACAGATGTGCCTCAAGACTATGCAGCTGAAATGCAGAAAATACTCATTAAAAAAACCCCACAAAACAAGAAGATGGTTTCAACTTACATCATTGCTGCTTTCTGTTGGCAGCTTTCCTCCACGGTACTGCACATCACTCTGCCTCCATTCATTTGAGCAGAGGTAATTAATACCTTTTCCATTATTAAAGCCTTGGGAACAGAAGATGAAATCCTGCCTTCGTTAAAGTCAATGGCAGAACTCCCATGAACTTCAGTTCCTTCAGTATCAGGTCAAAAGGGATCATTAGATCGTCCTGTATATCACTGATGATATTGATATTGTGTTGGACTGCTGCCTATCCTCCAGGTGGCATCCAAGCTGTGAATCCAAAGGGACAGAAAAATCCATCACTATCCTTGGTGGTGACATGTTCCCATGATTAGTTACTATCCCACTAAAAAGAATCCTATCTTCTAGCCTATTAATTTTGCCCAGTTTAAAATTCTAGGCACTGGTATTTTATAGCTTTCCTTCCCAAACTGAAAAGAGTTATCCTACCTATCATAATTTCTCCAGAAAGATGCTGATTCACTGTAATTTAACCTCTTTTTAAAAATTCTAGCAGCTTTAACTACCCCAAGTAAAGACTGCAATTTCTGGCACCTTACCAGATATCTCATTTCTGTGTCTTTTGCTTGCACTTTTTTTTTTCATTATCCCCTGCCTTCTAAAGATGTGTACATAGACTCTGTGTGGTGTTTCAATATCTGCTTCACCAGCCACACCTCCAACATTATCTTCCTACACTTCTGATGGTTGCAACCCCATGCAAGCACACTGTGTGTGGTGCGGGGTTCTCACGGTGAGCTGCTTGCCTGCCGTGGTCCTCACATCCTCTCCTGGCCACACCTCCCTTACCGAGACACAGTCTGAGTACATTGTTCCAAGGTGCGTAAGACTGCTTTGGGCTATATTGAAGTATAATTTGGTGCAGTTAACTAAATTGTTCAGAGCACTGTGTATGACAGCCCAGTCCTCATCATAAGCATATTGCCAGTCCTTGTCCTCCGCAGACCAGGAGTGTTATAGATCTGCTGTAGATTGTGGAGAGCATTGCATGTGCTGCAGCCATGCATCCCATGTAAAGCCCCATTAGAAATATTTACATTTGAAAGTAACCCCCAAGGACAATTCTGAAATGCTTTGTTTAGCTTGCTCTCAATCATGTTTAAATATTATTTATTGGTATCTTGCACTGCTTAACTATACTTGGAAAGCCAGGTGAACGTCTGCCACAGCACTCTCCAAACCATCAAGCTGCAACAAAGTCTTTTACCATCTCACACCAGCATACTCTTCATACAGTCCCTCTGCTGCCTTTTTCTTGTCTCTCCTCACTCATGACACATGTTCTCTCTCCTCTTGCTTCTTCCTCTTCTCTGCTTCCTCCTCAGCTGCTCTCTCTTCATTGGCTCTCAACCACTTAACTTCACCAGCCACAGCTGCACCTTGTCTGCATCGGCCAACCCACCACCCCTGAAGCCAGCCCACAGCTGTATGTTATCAATGCTAATTAACCCAGCTTCATTCCACTACAAATGTCCTTAAAAACGTCTCTCGGGTGGCAATCACATAGCTACATTTATTAACTAATGTTAGAGTCTTATAGGAAAAATGGACTATGTGGGGGCTAGGCTCCTGTAGCCAAGACTCCTACAAAGTTGACAAAGCTAAGGCTATAGCAGTAAATGAAAAAGCTAAAGAATTTGCCAGAAGCAGGGTGTGAAATACACAGAACTACAGTGACTTCTGTTTGGACTCCGAGTCATCCCAGTTAATGTCAAGCTGGATGTATTTACTTGGTGTTCTGGGTAAATGCAGCTCTGAAGCTGGGCAGTGATGCTGGACATTTTATACTAGCCATCAGAGCCTTGGTATCTAATCATCACAGTCAGGATAAGGAGAAATCAGCAATTAAATTTATGTAAGTAAATTTATTTAAGTAAAAAATTTATGAGGACTTATCTCCTAATACATTTATACCATTATTAGTGCTTCATAACACGACTTGGTTGACACTTCTGTTGCAGCACGGTATTGCGTAATGCTTCACACTTCAATAGCACACTCCACCTGAGAATCTGACCCTCTACCAAGAATAATGAGTTGAATTCCACAAAACTACCCTGAAGCAGACCTTGTGCTAGTCCTCAAGATGATTAAAGGGAATGACAGCAAGGATATGGAGTGCCCAAGGTCACTAAGAAAGTCTATGGCAGAACCAGTTGTGGAACTAAATTTATTTCCTTGCCTTAAGCTTTCACTACAAGACAGTTCTTCTCCAGAGCATAACACTAGGGGAAAAAATTTAAAAACCTTTTATTAATAAATAATTTCAATATTTTGCATGGAGGTGCCCCCTGGATATTAGTGTGATGATGCACTAGAGAAGGCTTAGGTAGCATGCCGTAAAAGAAAGCAGAGTTTGCAAAGTCAGGCTCTCAATATCTGGGAAATGCTAGAATGAAGCTTCATGTGCAACTTGGTCTGTTTGCATGATGGTATTTTTCTGAAGATCATTCTTTCTCTGCACTAAATAAGCAGACAGAACTGGATAAAAGCCCATATGCAATCAGATAATTAAAGAGGGTTTTGGGGTCATGTAACTGGTCTAGCTGTTGTCAGTGTGACTCCTGCTTCCCTACCTCCAGAAGTTATGAAATGTGCAGCAAATGAGGCAGGGGACTGCAGACAATTGAATTCAGTCCTGGAGAGATTGATGTTATCCCTGCCTCTGTCATTTCTCATTTTCTTGTGGCCCAACGGTAGGCATCTGGGTCTAAATTAGAAAAGGGCTGAACATTCACAGCTGCATTTAAAATTGCTAGCTGCAAATTGAACACATGGAAAAAAATCAGGCTCTGAGCTTCTAAAATTGGGCACCCAAATTTGCATAATACTTGATAATTCTGGGTTTAACATCTGTTCTTCAGGTCTCTGTCTCAGGTCCCTGGGCATAAAACTGAGGGAAGAGTAACCTCAAAACAGAGCTGCAGGGATGCACTGATTAACGTTGGTAAACACTGATAATATTGCAAACAGTAAATCTCATAAGGAGATTAATAATTCATTAGAGGATTTGAATAATTGTGTTAATAATGTGTAAGTAAGGCCTGAACTTACTGAAAGCTGAATATTTGATTAGCTTGCCCCTCAGTGAGGTCTGTCCATTCTCTAGACAAAATGAGGCAGAAATGCTGTGGGAAAAGGATGTGACTGTGTCGTTAGGTACGGTATTATTAACCATATGCACAAATGAGCTAAATTTGAGTTACTTTTCTAATTTTGGCACTCCCTAACTTTTCAGAGGCTGAATAGCTGGTTAAAAACATTAACATTCTTTAATTACATGCCTCTGCACACTGAACTCTATGTGTACTAATTTTTTAGTATAATTTGGGTGTAATTGCCATATAGCCAGTGGCAAATAGCAGCTCCCATGAACTTGCAATTTATATGACAAATACAGGAAATTATGTATGAAGAAGGTAAGCCAGATTGCTGTTGTGAGCAGACTGAAATATAATGTACAGATAATAATCATTAACTCCCTTTTGTTTTAAATATGTACTTTTTGTGCTGCCTTCCTCTGCTCAGGCTTATTTACTCTGAAAATCACATGTTTCTGCT
The DNA here is from genome assembly GCF_017639655.2 of Falco naumanni. Classification (NCBI taxonomy): domain Eukaryota; kingdom Metazoa; phylum Chordata; class Aves; order Falconiformes; family Falconidae; genus Falco; species Falco naumanni. The sequence goes on from NC_054059.1 coordinate 7,000,107, forward strand.
GCTCTTGAGATGCTGGTATAATTTCCATATGGAAAAATCTTTGGTCTTATGGTGGGAGAGCAGGCTGTTACACATGATGTACAAATACCACTGCCTTCAATTACACAAGTGCCACCTTCACAGCGTTACACACCCATTTCTATAAGGTCCTTGACATCTCACTCGTGGGTTTTGGCAGACTGCAGCCCAGGATTGCCATACCAGGCAAAACTGCCAATTTTAAAGGGTTTTTTGCTGAGAAATGCATGGATATTGCGTTTCAGAATACACATGGTGGAGGGATGCTAACAACTGCTGTGCTGCTGTTCCTCCACCCCTGGAAAAGTCCTTGCAAAGCTTTGCCACACAGGCCTCTCTGACAGGCCCTTCCCATCACCAGGAGGAGTTCCCTGCAGTTTAGGGATGCAGGAATCTCATCCCACTGTCAGAAAGCACCAACACAATAAGGCAGGAATTCTCTTCACTGATAGTCATCAACCTACCTACCTCATTGCCCTTCAGCTTCTGCTGGAAATCAGGGCTACGCAGACCTTTGGCCACAACCGACCACTGGGTACCGTATTGAAGGGACAATGCGGCTCCATGGAACACCACACTTTGGGTTTATCTTCTCTCTAGATGGTAAAATAATCCAAGCTCCGGTCGATTCTTTTGGTGCCACCAGCCAGCTCTCTTCAATTGCCTCCAGGTATCAGCAGCCCCCGTTCCAATTTGGGGCCAGACCTTGCAGACTGACTTCTACATCAATAGGAAATCGTGCCGGCACTTTTACTGATTTGCATCTACCCAAATAAGAACAGGACTTTTTGCTTTTAAAAAGTTTTTTATCCATATGCAAAATTACACAATGACAAAAACTAGAATCCTGTTATCTATTCAAATACCAAACCAGATACATAGTATAACTTAATGCTGATGCCAACTTGTAATGAAATAATCTGTTTTATATTATTTCTGATTTAACTTCATACAACAGATTTTAATAGCGTAGTGTTTTTTTTACAGTATGTGCTTTAATTTGGAGAGGAAGGACTTTTTCTTCTAGCTTCAGAGAACTTTTAAGGCAGTCAGCCAATATAGAAGGTGTATTTGGAAACTTTCCCTTTGTTCAATTAAGACAGCTGGGAGCAATCCAGATTCAATGCAATGCTTTCTTTAACCAGCTCTCATCAAATTTATTATTCATTTTTCTAGCCTAGCTTTCAAGTAAAACTGATAAGGATAAAGTATGAAAAAAACATTCAGATGAAGGACTGACTTCATCTCTCAAAAAGCAAGAGAGCCAAGGCTAAAACTGTCACCACTAGGAGACCTCTATAATATTAGAGACACAATGAGAGCAAGCTAAAAATAGTATTTCAGGATTCACTCCATTTTTGTGTGCTTGTTTGCAGATTTGTTACAGAACCAACTCCCACTTACGTTAGGTGACTGATCTCATTGCAATGTAGTAACTCACATAAGTAAGGCAAATTGGACTTAGCCTTTACTGACTGTTAGCCCCTTGAATTAAATTATAGCTTATATTAATAACTCTTGAAGTGTCTATACTCTTATCTTAACAACTGCACTGATTTATACATTTGATATTTGGTCCTATCAGTGACAGAATGATTTGGATTTTAGAGGAAAAAATCAGGAAGAATAACTGTGTAAATCACGTTAAACAAGCATTGCTTCGCATGCTCTGAGCACTGCCATCACAAGTGAGCCAGAACGCAAGCATATAAAATCAGTGTCATATCCCACTCTGTTCCTTGGCCTTACAGATTTTAATTAAAAAAAAATGGGGGGGGGAGGGGGGAAGATTAGCATCACTTATGTGTGCACAGATTAGGCTGAATTAAAGGTTTAGGGTGAATTGTTCCATGATTGTTTTTTGATAGTAGAATTAGTATTATGTCTAGCTGTGACTTTAAAACCTGTAGCAAGACTGCTGGCTAGCTGGTGATCAAATACCAGTTTGTTCTATTATAGAAACATGAGACAGTAATCTGGAATGAATATGTACCTTATTGGTCATTTTTTAGCATATAAAATAAAAAATTGTCAGAATGTAGAACAATATTTATTAAAGTGTATGTCCCGGCAGTGAAAACATTCCTTTTGTAAACTAAAGTACTGAATACAAGAAATTTATGTATATTTGTCAGCAATCAAATGCATCTTGAAATCACAGAAGGTACTGAATCATAGAAAGAAACATTACATGAAATGAAAACTATTTTCAGTTCTGAAAGATTATGCATCAGCTATTTGTTGCAAAAGTGCTGAAGTAGTGTATGTTGTGATGATCTATGTCTGCCACCTCTATGCAAATAAAAAAAATTGAGGAAAGGAAATCTAAACATATTCAGGATGCTCTCTTAGATCCAAATTCTAAAACTTTTATTCACATCAAAGAATAACTTGTTCCCTTTGTAGTCCCACAGTCAGCACTCACCTTCCACCGTGAGGGACTTTTCAGTAGATATACACACCGGCCTGAATCTTTCCTACCAGTTGCTTCCCCAGTGCTTACATATAAGCGGATCAGATTCTATTCTGCTTTAAGGAAAGATTTTTTTCCCCAAGTTTATATGAGCTTAGAAAAAGCACCAAGGGCTAGTGTGTGTGCACATCTTCATATACTTCCCATGTGCTGTGATGCCTTCTTATTTTGTGTGATCATGATCTCTAAAATTGCCATCGCACTGTGTGTGCTTGCTTGCACACTTGTGAACATGCACAGAGTCTCACTAAATTTTCTTCTGACACCCCCCCTAGCTAAAAGGCACTGGAGCTGCCACTGGGTCTGTCACTGAACTGGGTACAACAGTACAGCATCTTTTTCTAAATTTTGCAGACAGTTTCTTATCCAAAGATAAAATAGCTATGATTTACACTGGATTAAGATCTTAGTGTTGTATTTCTAGTAAGATCTCTCAGAAATAAGTGAACTTGCTGAGGGAATGGAATGGTAATATTAAGGTAAACCCCTTTTGCCCATCCTACACAGCTGCATGGACAGGGTGGGAATAGCCTGTGGGGTGCCTGAGCAGTGCAAGAGGGAAATCCCTGAAACAGGTATGTAGGCAGCTGGATAAATCACGGCAACTTCCTCTGCTCTAATATTACTGGATCATGTAAGTAGTAGGATATAAAGTAGGATATAAAAGGACATGGCACAAACAGGTCAGAAAGTCTTTTCTAGGGAAGCAGCCACTACTTCAGCCCACCGGAGGAGCAAATGTCCTGTTCCTTCTCTATCTACACCTGCAAAACAGAGGGAATTTTCCTCCCTTTCTCTTTCCCCACCTCTCCCATTCAGTTTCAAGGAAAAATGTGAAAGCCCATTCACTCAAGATTTGTGGAGAGCTCTAATTTTGCCCTCTCTAAAATATCTTTTTTTTTTTTTTTTTAAAAAAAAAAAAGGACTGCAGAGGAGGAGAAGTATTTTCAGCAGCTCAGCAGGTGTCAGGTTTTGTGACCTTTGATACAGCCTGGAGCCTTTATTATTGCTAAAGACCAGGTGTTTGTCCCACACTTGAGCAGCCTCTGAAATTGTCAGCTATAAGGAACTGGTAACATTCTTGAAATCCCTGGCAGAATCATATGAAGATACTGAGGAGGCTGCAGTATGTTATGTGATTTCCAGACCTAATACTTGTCAGATGTCCTATCCAATCATCCCTGCTTTGCATCATTCATTCAGGGGTTAAAACAGTGTTAACGGAGAATTAAAGGCCTCAAAGGTTAAATAAATTGGTGAAGCTGTAAGATTTGCCTTAGGTCACTTTAGATGCCCACACCATGAATATTTGTGTGTAGCTCATTACCTGGCTTTCCTTTATTGTTAAAGGAGAGAAATATGTGGGATTCATCTGATCTTTATGAAGACATCTGTTTTATGAAAAGATGGATTGTACCTCAGAATTGCCACTTCTTGGCTAGAAAACAGATAAATAGCTCAGATAGATGTTCGCATTTCAAAAAATGAATCATATTCCTAGAGCTAGATCTCCATCTCTTCAAATTTGTGGTATTGCCAGCACAATGAACTCTGTTGTAATGATGACAGAAGTGTAAATGACAACTAAAGCTACACATAACTTTGAAAAAGGTTATAGAATATGGAAATAGCCAAAGACAAGGACATCACCCTTCTGAGTGAGAACTGAAGAGCAATGTTTCTGCAACGATCCTGTGTTTCCCGTTACAGGTGTCTAGCTTATTTTCATTTTATACCCATGTTTTCATTTTTTATTTGTTTCTCAATGATTGTTTTTCCAAGAAAATTTCAGTTTACTCTTTTCAAGACAATACTTACATGTTAGGTATTGTAAAAAGCAACATGAAAGTGTTCCTTGCTTAGGTAACCCCCTCTCAAGAAGCTACCCCGAAGTATCCTCAACTGATTTCAAGCTGAGAATACGTTATTTAGATCATTATATGTTAAGTAGCTGGTTTTTTGCTTGTCCCTCAAGTGGGTGCTTGAAGCAGGTTCACTGCAGTTTCTTATTATTTTAAGAACACCCTGTTCTTTGATGTGAATTTTTATGATTTAGTGTCGTCCTTTGGGGAGAACAGAAATATGATGACCCACGTTGGAATATATCCAAAGCCACTCAGAAATATTACTTATTCTTTATTTGCTATGTATTTGACATAGAGAAAGAGATGCTTAGCTACCCTTGCTTTAAAAAAAACACAACCTGAAGATGCATATGTACTTGAACAGATGTCTTAGCTATATAATTTTCCCCAACAATACCAAAAGAAGTTTCTTGTTACTGTCGATTGAACATGAGCCAAAACCAAGTTTGTGGACTCCTATTGCTTAGCAATCATGAGGAATCCACCTCATCCAATTGTTCAAAATCAGCAAACAGTACAAAATTTAAAGATGGCTCAGTGAGTTTCAGAGAGAATTTTTATTTGTTTATAGCTTTGTGTGTGAGGGTTGACAGCAAGTGTTTTAACTAGACCTGACTTCCTATTTCACCTGACATGAATAGTGAAATTTCTGAAAGTTTCAATAAACCTCTACAGCAACGCAAATGACAAAACTGTAATTAAAAAAATGCCAAACATTATTGTATCCAGGTTCTTTGGATTCCTGAATTTGTGTGGGATTTTACTTTGTAAAGAGAATGTGCTTGATTTCCATAAAGACTTCGGTCTTCCTTAACCACACTTTGTCTCAGAAGAATCACATCATTCTCACAGAGCCTTTGTGCAAGGTCTTACACTTTGTGTAATTTGGACCATTGACTGTGAATGAAGCTAGTAAGACCAAGAAGCTTTTACTTCTGCATCAACACACACAGAAAATCCATCACATTTAATATTACCCTCCTCTTACATTCCATGCGCTTGTAAAGCATCTATATGAAAACTTTTTATAGGAATACTGGTCCAGAGCATGGCTGAATTGTAAAACAAGGCTATCAGACATTAACCCTCCAAGGTAACTAGGGCAGAGAATTGTAAGTGTGCGAGGGGTGAGTGGGCAAGGCTGCCTGCATCAGATTTATTTGTGTAAACAGGTGTTACCTCAGGATCTTTTGCTACTAGTGCACAATAGAAAAGAAAGCTTGAAGAGTTCTGGTTTTGTTTTCCCCAGGTTGTGAGCCAGTGATACAGAAGCAAACTTCTTTTTCTTTCTTCAGATTTTTTTGAGGCAGTTCAGTAACATTTCAAGGATGTCTGAGGGCAGTGAAGAACCAACATGCTAAAAATCAGAGCATGCAGGGGCACTCCTGCGCTGTCTCGTATCATCCAAACAGTCTAAATGCTATGGTAATCTCTAACAGTTTGAATTAACTCTATAAACTGCGCTGGCATTCTAAATAAAAGCTTACCACATAATTTAGGCCTCGTTTCATCGGTACAGCTGAGCTATGGACTATTTGATGCATTGCAGTGACTGCTGAAATTCTCTTTGATGCCTGATACAGGTTAGAGAAACCATGATGAAGGGCTGCAGCATCCCCATTACTGTCATTCATGGTTGAGATCAGCCACCTTTCCTACTGAATGGCTGGAAAGAGACAGCGTCCCATGCACTTATCGCTTTTATGCCACTAGAAATACTTGTGGGATGATCCTGGTGGGCTTCCAGACCCTTTATGGGGCAGGAGTGGCATGAAAGGGTGGCAGCGGACTGGAAATCCAGCCCCACTATTCTGCTCAGTTCTTTCTTTGCCAATGCAGATCATCAAAAGCTACTTTAATCTTTCAAAAATGGGTGGTTTGAATTAATAATGATGTTGACAAGATGCTATCTAAATGAGTTATTCCACTTCATTACATCTATTCCAAAGTCATTACCAGAGATCAGAATGACTATCAGGCATTCTGGGTATCAAACTTTAATAATGGATTTAGTAAATTACCCAGTGTCAGTCCTGAGAGAGAAAGACCTGTTCATCCCTACCAAAAAATTAATTTCTTTAACAATGATACTACTATTAATGTACATAAAATGCATACATTCCAGTTTTAAAGGAATGGTATGCATGTTCTGTCTTCTTCACAAGCAGTTATCAAATAGCTTTATAATCCCAGTGAAATTCAGTGTAAATAAAAAGCAATATCTAATCCTGCATGTTACACAGAAAAGGCTGTTTATTCCTATGAAACCTTACTAAAGAGACAGAAATGCATACAATTAATTATTGAAAAGACATATAAATATGTTAGCATTATGCAGTGGGCTAGCCTTCCTCTACAGCAGTCCCACTCAAATTCATCAAGACCTAACACCCACAAATACTGAGTGTTCTGCCCTGATCTGCCAAGTCTGACACAGTAAATGCAAAAAAGATGCAAAAAGATAAACTTACATATTCTCCACTGTTAAGTGCAGCAGTAAGACTTGCTAGCTGCAATTTACACAGCTGAAAGACACATATATATGTGTCCACATGTTTATCAATACTGTTTGTACACCAAAACATAAACGGAGTATAACATATGTGTATTTTCTATATGACATCTTGCTGTGCCTTTTTATATTATTTTTTTCACTCAGCTGCATTTTCCTGCACATTTTTAAACTTACTGCCTAGAGATTTACTAGCAGAATTGTTTCACACTGAACAAAGATAGGCCATTATTGGTTTTGCTGCTTAGGTCTCTAGCACCACAAACAGCTTATTACAGAAGGTCTCTAGCAGTGCCAGCAATGTAGTAAACACTTCCTCCCCGTAAAGCAAAGGCAGTCCCTGGGGATAATAATACTTACCTTCCACACAGTGAAGTTGGGAGGTTAAATTAGCATTTGTGAAGTACTTGGAGTTCTCTGAATGGAGGATGCCATAGAAATGTAGGCTAAATCAAAGTACGTTGTGAAGCAAAAATGTCAACAATCAATGCTATTCACTAATGGCCATAATTTTTCTATTAGCAACACAGAAATGAGACTTATGCTAGATCTGGATCAGTTATGATTTTAAACTTAAGTCTTCCATACAGGCACTAACTATATACCCAGGGATATAAATAAGTAGCCCAGTAGGCATGGTCAGATAGACAATCTCTGTCCACATCTTGGTCTTGACACGTTTGCTTCTAGAGGCTGTTCCTCTCTTTCAGGTGTAAGAATTTGTAATCATCTTTAGCCTCCTGCTCTTGCAGGCCCTACTCCACTTTTATGCGGCCTCACTCTGGGAGTACCTGGTTATCAAGCCACTTCTCTTAATCCTCCTAGAGATCCTTTTCCCTGTTCTGCCCACTGGAAGCAGCATTTCTTGATGAAACCATACATGCTACATGTGCAAGTATGCATGCTTAAAAGCATCACATTTTTTTAGTTCTAGACTTGAATCCCCTACTTCACACCAAATTTAGTGCAATATTAGCTCCCACATAAGCCATTTTTAATCTGAGGCAGGGTCAATAACTTTGCGCCTGCCAATCTTTGGATCTTAAAAAACCAACAACACTTTCCAGAGCTGCAAGATACTCATAGTACCATCATTTACAAAGAGAGCTCTGGCACTCAGCACTTATTGAAAACAGTCTGTCTCATCAGACAGTTGAAGATTGAAAAATCTCAATAGTGTTTGGTTCGTTCTTCTCATAGGCTGAACTCAACATAATATCATGAATATCTTTGAACGATGCATACTTTTTAAAGCAGTAATTTATACTAAGATCAGGTCCTGCCTCTCCTGTGGAAATTATGCTTTCTTGTGATAACCTAACAGTGTAGCCTCTAAGGAAACATCCCTACCATGGTTTTAAGTATAAAATGAACTCACCTGTCTACCCAATGCCAAATCCATGACTGTTTTTTTATAGTCCTGATTTTCAAGAAGTTGAGGACTGCTTTTCTGGATTTCTATTCTAGTGTAAGCAGCTTTGATGAAACAAGAATATCATCCCAGAACCAGAAAAAAAAAAAAAAAAAGGAATGCCCCATAGGCAAGCAAACATGTCCACATTACATGCGCTACTGGAGAGAACTGTTGGAGGAAGAGCAGCAGTGAGCGTCAAGGTTGCACTGGGCAATGCCTATGCTAAATACTTACCTTCATGGTGTTCGTGCAAACACAGGAGTGGCCAGTTTTCATCCTGTGCTGGAATATATGTTTTTTCCAAGTAAGTGGTAATTATCAGACTGCACAGTGAGCTAAGGAATGGGCAAGGGAACTTAGATTTGTCAATGTTCATTACAGTTCTCTCTGTCAGGATTGGAGGTTGCAAACACCCTGAGTAGAGTCCTGCCCCTGTGAGAGACAGTGGAAAATCTCTCTTTTGGCTTGGAGGCAGCTTGAACCAACCATCCTGCGCAAAGGATGCATATCTCTCTACAGAAATAGTAGCAACATCTACAGCTGGACAGAAAAAAAATGCCAGAAATAAAATCATATCTCTTACAGATGCTCCTGACAAAGAAAATTATTTGTCCTCTTCCGTTTCCTCTTATCAAATGATTTAGCTAATTTGGAGAAATAGAAAAATTCTTCCCCTTTGTGGAAAGCAGCCTATATCCATGGTCCATATGTCTGTCATGAGGGGATACATGGACCTCTCTATCAAGAGGACAGAAAGAGCTTCCTAACATTAGTCATTTTCTCAAAATTCTTTAAAGAGGGCACAAAAATCAGAACTTCAGTAGTCTTGGATTGCCAGTGTCATCCATGCCATACACAGAAATGAAAATTACACCCCAGTCCTGTTGGTGGTATCTGATTATAAAATTGTAAGTCTGACCAGGTCTTTCCACACAGCATCACACTGGAAGGTCAAATATGTTGTTTGCCTGCTGTGACCCCTAATCCTTTTTTCAGAGTAAAAGCTTTCCAGCAAGTAATCTTATAGGATTTGCTTCTAGATATATGCACTTGACTGTATTAAAGTGTTGGTAACGATCCCAGTTTGCCAAGCAATCAAAAATCAGAAGGCCTTAGTCCTTTGTATGGCTGTTACACAGTCAACATTGTGCAAGACCAATTAAATGTATATGGCATGAAGTCAAGAATAAGGAGCTGACTGACTACATCCCACCACCGCAATGGCCCTTAGGTTGCCACTGGAGGCCAGTACAATCAAAAGCGTTCTCCTGTGGGTGGACAGATTCAGTTAAAGAGCAACTTCAAGCTTGGAAGAGTAGGAAGTGAGAACTTACCAAGCCATACCAGTCATGCTACCACTTCAAAAGCATTGCAGAAGAATTTGGTCTTACATTAGCAGACGGAGCTTTCTGTTCAGAGGCCTTAGCAAAATTCTAATGTGCACTGAAAATACCAGAACTATTAAAAGATTAAGTATTGTAAAAAAATAGGAAAAAAAATCACTACGATATACATATCTGCATATATGTTTCAGCATACATTGATGTATCTAATTGCCTAATCCAGTTTCTTTTCAAGTGGACAGAGGTCGTATTTGGTCATTTATGATTTCAAGCCTCCCCTATTAGATATGTGCTTTTATTTTTGCCTAAAACTTTTTCTACCCTCTGGGTTGCAAAATATTACTTGTATTTGACATATATCTGACACCTATTGAACCTCCGCTGAACAAATCTGTCACTGAAATTATAACTTCAGAAATTTCTTAGCAGACTTTGACAATACTTTGCTGTCACTTTCCTGTGCAGATGTGTATTTCTGAACCTAGAGCAGCAGCAGATGGGGCACATGGCATGTGCTTGAGCTCAGCCCTGAAGTTTGCATGGTAGCACACTTCCACTGACCATGAGGAAAATGCATTATGCTCAACCCCAGCAACCTCTTCCTTGTAGTTGGGCTTCTTTCTATAATACACCAAATTCTTATTTGGTTTAAACCTGCTTCTAGGATGCAGAAAAGCTCAAATAAACAGTTCACATCATCTGGCAGAGCTCTTGAGCAGGGCTGGGGTTGTCCTTCCTGGCCTTGACTGAAGGCCCACGCACGCTCTTAATAGCTTTTGCCTAACACTCTCTGTCCATCAGCTCCTGCAGATACTGGATAACATGTACATTAAAAACATGTTGTAAATGCACATAGTTTACCAAAAAGTATTCAGCATGTTAAAGTTACTGTTTAACGGCAGCCCCCCTTTTGCAGAAATGGACAATTTCCCACCTAGATTTGCTGCCAAGAGCCAAACAAGCAGGTGAGATGCCAGGCTTAGGTTTCAGGATGGTAGCAATGCTTTACTGATTTAGCACGGCAAATAAATGAAATTGCCTTCTCCTGACAGCCTTTTCTTTTTGGAAGAATATAGAGATGTTTTCTCCTTTGCAAATCACTGCTAACTGCCTCTTAGCCATAGTTTGTGCCACTTACGCTGCTTCTCCTCAATGTAAGCTACAGCAGCATAGTGCTTGCACTGGCAGAGCAGACAGAAGTTGGACAAGTGACAGTCAATGAAGCATCCCTGGTTCTGTACATGATGGCCATAGCCAGGCTACAGCCGCTACTGTACTAAAATACAATTACCACAATTGTATAATTATTGCAATTATTAATACAATAGCAATTCACCATTGGCAGCAAAATGTTGGCATTTTGTGAGTATGAATAACAAAATAATACACCTTTACCCAAAAAAGCTGGGTTTGCTTGACCAGAAAAATTCAATGAGCACAAAGCCAAGGTAGGTTAGACAACAGTCTGTTGTCTGTTCCATGGATCACAATTTCTATAGCACATGGAGAAATGAAATTTGGGCTTTATTTCAGGCAGCATTCTTCTCTCTGAGGAAACGATGCAGCTGTGATCAGTGCCTTCAGAGTTACTTTGTGTTCAAAGACAGGACCATCAATTAGTCAATAAGTAATAATTTTTAAAAGTCAATTAGTAGTAAATTATCTGTCTCTGTATGCTGCTGCAAATCTGTTTCATGCTGATGTCTGTGAAGCCTAGCATGACTTCACCTAAATTGTTTGACAGATGTTCCCCTTCCCGCTATCAGCAGCTTCAATGGAATATTAAATATTTGTATTTAAGATAACCTGCGGACTTTCTTAAATTAATTCTCACATCTGTCTAATACCAATATACAGCTGCTATTTCTACATTGAATATATTAGAATACACATTACCTATAGAAGCAGCGAGTTAGGTAGCTTTTGGTACACAGAATAAATTCATAGAATGTTTAAATAAATCCATAGAATAAGATTAACTCTTAGCATAAAAGAAAAGGTAAAAAATAGACAAAAATAAGCCTAGCTCAAGTCTGTTGTGTGGAAATTTATTATATTTCATAACTCCAGACTTTTGCATTGGAGGCTCTACCAAGATTATAAAACGAATGACCAAAATCAATACCAAATAGTGAGGAGTTTCACAGGTACTTTTGTAATTAGAGGACTTTCATCCCATTTCTGATACATGTGTCCACCTGTCCCATTTCTGGTCTGTTAACCTTTGTGTTATTGCCAGACCCAAGCCAAAAGCTACTCCAGCAGCAAAAGTTATCCGTGTGATGTGGATGATGAGGACCACTAACGCATCAGTCAACAGAGGTCTCAGATTATGCAGATATTAAGGTTGTCCTGGTGGGAACCAGCATGCTGGAAAAGGGGAAGGAACACAGCTGGTTGCTCTGTACAGAACAGTACAACATATGCCAATCACCACCTTTCTGTAATCATCAACACTGCAATATGCCAGTCGCTCCATATTCTGCAGAACATGACCTTGGTTTGACATGGCTTAACGACCAGTAGAAGAGCCTGTTAGCTATTCTTTGTATAACTTTCTCATATCAATTCTCTCTCTTCTATAAATGACAAATTTTAATTTTTTAAGTTCTTCAAAAACACAAAAAGGCATTTTCTATGGGACACAGAGTGTGTACTCACACCTCCTAGCCTGTACCTGTACCACCGTGTATTGTTCTCGTAGATTCAATTAGTTTCACAAAATTTAACAAATAGTCTGCTTGGATTGTATGAGCACATTCAGGCTAGGTCTTTCATGGCCCATCATACTGACTGGAAAAATTGACAACCTGCTTTAATTTCTCATTGGTGCTTTTTGTCACAGTAACCAAAGGAACTACTGGAAAAGCTGCCGTTAAAGAGGTACAGAGGCTGAATGAATTGTTGTGGACAGACACCACCCAACACCAGGCGATGAGGTTATATTTCACAGCAGAAGCATAGAAACTCCTGGGTATTGCATGATTTGGGTATCTACTGGTGTTTTGCAACTTCTGCTGCAGGTACCATAGAGGGAGAATACTGGCTCCATCAACCTGATACAAAGTCAGGAGGATGCTCCTCCTTTCAAAAGTCCTTTTCTCCCCTTTCCCAGAGCTAAACAGATCTGTTGAGGACTGTTGGTATCGCTATGGTTACAGCCAGCCTCTCCAGGAGCGCTGTTTGTACCACTGGCCCTGAGAGCATGAGGGAGAAGCAAAGCGCTGGGCCCGACGCTGGCCTGGGCACAGAGGGGATGGGGTCGGAACCTCCGCCTGGGCCGCGAAGGCAGGAGGAAAGGGCATCGAAGCTGGCAGAAGAACTGGAAGAGCTGAGAGGAAAAACTGGGAAATAAAAAAAAGCAGAAATACAGTGAAAGAAAACCCTAACTTAAAGTGCATGAAATAGAGCCTATATGTTTTACATCACCTGAGACATGGGCATCTCTGGTGCAGAATTCAGGTGCCTCTAGACGTGCCTCCTTCCCTCCATGTGGGTTTCACGGAGCCAGCTCACCAGAAAACTTTGCGGGACGGAGTCTAAAACTACCTTGCCAAATGGTTACCCCAAGCCCCTGTCTATTTAGGCCTGCGGAGCTCCCGCCGTGGCCTCTCCTTATTCAAGATGGTTCCTATTTCCTGTGTGGCTTTTATTACAAACCTGAAACCCTGTTTTGTGGGGTTTGTGGGGTTGGCTTATTCTTTTGGATGGTGGTGGTTGTTTTTAAATCCGAAAGCAATACAGCTTCAGTAGAACACATCCCTTTACTCTGAATTGTTAACTCGGGGTCTTGTCTCGCTCTCTTGAAGCGTCTTGGGTTTTCAGAAAGATCGTCATGCATCAAAAACTCAGATGACGTGCTTGTTGAGAATGAGATTTGCCTGAAATACCTCTTGAACCTCTCAGGGTCAAGTGATCCTGCTTTTGCTCAACAAAGTCTTTGTATGTGGCTGTCAATGGAAGTCCATCAACCAACGCTGAGAAGAAACAGAGAAGCCCCATGTAGAGCAGTACTGACCGAACATGGTACAGACGTAAACAAGACAAACTTTCATAGTGGTTTTCATTCATGACACTGGTTATTTGTTTCTGAATATACAAGTAATGGCAGATAAATTAATATCTTAAATTTGCTTCTGTAATTGCAGTCCTGCAATTTGTTCCTTTGCATACTCCAGATCATGACTTTGCCATCTGCTGGCTTAGAACCAAAACACTGGAAGAACTCTGTTCTTTGCATTTAAATTCAGTTTGCAATACATAAATTTTAAGGCAATAGTACAAATTGTCTGGCTTATCTTCTGCTTAAATATTTTGACAATATGAAGATATAAAATGAGCTGAATATTAACAATCATAGTTTCTGGTAACACAGCTGAGAATCTCAGTGACAGAAGCTACTGATAACAATATGGAGTAGTTCAGAAAGTATCCAGACCTTCACACTTGAAGATGTACACTAGTCATTAATAAGATGTCACATCACTAATTAAATACTTTGTGTAGCGAAAAATTGAAAACTATCTTGCTTGTGGCAAGTAAAGCTTCTCTAAATTCTTGTGGGGTGGAATCAGCAAACTCCGAAACAGTGTCTGTATTTTTTCTTCTACTATATACCAGTTTAAAAGAAACCTTCTGTCTTTTTGGAAGTCAAGCCATTCTAAAATCCTGTCAGTATTAGCGAGAAGAATTCAGAATCACTTTTAACGCCGTTAATGGAACATGAAGTATCTGTAGATCCCTACTGTTTCTCTTCTCTGAAATCGATTGGTGCTGTGACCCCAATAACTGACTGTGAAGTACAGAGGAAAAACTGTTTGTGTGCCTCTGCTAAGACAAGCTTTGAGGTCCCCCCAATCACTCCGTTAAAGATGAATCTCTAAGAATGGAAGTTAACATTTCTGTGGTAAATTAAACATGGTTTCCAAATATTACTAAAATTTCTCCGTACTTGAAAAATAGGCTATAGTAATGCTAAAGAACAGTGTTATATTATCTTTCTGTGCAACTCCAGCATTTATCCATTTGCTACCGATTATTGAATAGAGCTGAGAAGCAGAGGCACGTTTGCACTATTGGAATATAAGTGTCTCACTTATGGGAACATTCCAAGTTTGCAGACCCCTCATGCCTATTGCTAGCGTTTTGTGACATATGCTTTACATCTTTTTTGGAATGAAACCCCTCTCTGTATTCAAGCACTGCATTTGAGAAAACATTTGAATCTTGAAATCCAAACATCTCTACCTGCTCTGCAAAAAGGAAGGCAATTGAACTAGTATTGAAAGCCTGAAATTTCAAACACCTTTCTTCAATGTAAACAAGCACCGTTTGAACAGTTATTTTGGAAGAGATTTTCCATAAAATTGGAATTTGAACTTTAGAGCATTGTTTTAACAGGATTCCCAAGCTTTCAGGCTACCTAGGACTTGAAAGTCTCTTTGTTGTTAGGTAAAAAAGAGAAAAAATTAAAGAAATAGTAAAAAAAGTTGCTGTTTCATACTGTCACAGACCA
Organism: Falco naumanni; assembly: GCF_017639655.2. Lineage (NCBI taxonomy): Eukaryota > Metazoa > Chordata > Aves > Falconiformes > Falconidae > Falco > Falco naumanni. Next base: position 7,015,247 of record NC_054059.1, read on the forward strand.
CGGTCCGTTGTCAGTATTCTGCTCCTGGCACAATGAAAATGGTGCTGTATGACTTTGTATGCAACACAACCCAGTTACCACTTCATATGCACAAATCTTCAGCGCTGCCTGTACATCCTGTTTTCTTCAGCTAATTAATAACATGCACTTACACCATCTTCTGAAATTTGTTCTAACGGCAGCTCGCAGTAATTGCTACCAGTACCATTTCCTTTAGACCCCACCCCCTTAAATCACTTTACTCCAAAACTAAGTTCAGCCAATTTATGGTAATATATGTATGCCACATTTCTCAGTACTCCACAGATCACCCCGTTAGGCTTCAACTACACAAGAAAATTGTGTAAAATAAAACAAAATATACCCTCCCTGGCACAGCGCTGTGGTGCAACCCGGACCTTTGGGGTACCTTAGATAACAGAAATAAACCCCCTCCGGAGCCATATTTTGGGTATCTTTGATAACAATAACAACATCATGAAAAGATTCTGGAGAAATCTAGTGTGTGTGTGCAGTTCCGGGATCCCTCGGCGCGTTGTTTTAGGCGTTAACGGCGGGACCGCGCTGCAGACAGGGGAAGCACCAGTGGCTCCCCCGTCCCCAGCCTCCGGGCCCCGCGGACACCCACCGGGCTCCCCCGGTCAGCACCCCCGTGGGAGCAGCTCCGGGCGGGAGGCGGGAGGCGGGAGTCGAGGCGGGGATGGGGATGGGGATGCGGGTGGGGGTGGCGGCGCCTCGCCGCACACCGAGCGAGGGCGCGGCGGGGCGGGGGGCTCTGCCCCGCGGTACCGGGTGGCCCGGCCCGGCCCGGCCCGCTCGCACCGCGCGGGGTCACCTGACTGCGCCGGGCCACCGATCTGCGGCGGCGGCGGCGCTCCGCTCCGTCCCGCCCTCTGCACCGGGGTAGGGGGCGGCGCTGCTGCGGCAGTAGCGCGGGGATTAGGCTGCGGGAGGATTAAGCCGCCGGCTGGAAATAGCAGCGGCGGCTGCCGACGCCCAGCGCATCCCCGGCGGCGGGAGGGGGCAGCCCGCCCCGCACCTGGGGCTACCGGGGCCGGGGGGAGGGAGGGGGGGGCTGCTGCGCCGCGGGGGCTCCTCACCGGCGGGCAGCGCGGCGGGCCGGGCTGGGGAGCGGTCGCGGCGGGAGGCGGGGCGCTCTCCCCGGAGCGGCGGCGGCAGGAGGCCGGCAGGGAAGGACGCACTGACAGGTCGGCCGCCGGCGCTCGCTTCGTCCTCTTCCCCCGCCCCGGGCTGCTGCATGGCGCTGGGCGCCGCCGCATCCAGCGGTGCCCCGTTCCCCATCGCGGGGGGGGGGGGCACCGGGAGGGCATAACATGGCGCAACGGTGCCATAATCCCCCACCGGGGAGGCGGCGGGGCGGGCGCTGCGGCGGGGCCGGGGCGCGGCGGCGGCTTCTCTGCGGGCCGGCTCGGGGGGCGGGCGCTGCCGGGCAGGTGGGGGGGTCCGGGTCCTTTCCCCCCTTTCCGGGGGCTCGTACGTTGTTTGTGTGCCTGCTGCCATCGTTATTTTCTCCTCGTCCTTTCCCTGCAGCGTCTGAAATACCCTTCTTCTTCTTTTTTTTTTTTTTAATTTTTTTTTTAATTATTTTTTTTGCCCCGGGCGGCTGCTAGGGAGGCAAGGGTTTACACAAGGGGGCGGGGGGGGGCTGCGCCTCGGGAGGGGCCGGGCGGCCTGGCGGACCATTGTGCGTGTGGCGTGGCCGTGTGTGTCCGTGCGTGTCCCTGCCGTGCCACCCCCGGCCCCCCCTCCCCTCGGCGATAAACCCGGGATCTCCCCTTCCCCTCCCGTGTTTTCCGCAGAGCCGAGCAGGCAGCAGCAGGCACGCCAGGCGAAGATGTCGGGTCAGACGCTGACAGATCGCATCGCAGCTGCTCAGTACAGCGTTACGGGATCAGCCGTAGCCAGAGCCGTCTGCAAAGCCACCACGCATGAAGTGATGGGGCCCAAGAAAAAGCACCTGGACTGTGAGCATCCCTTTTTCCTTTCCCCAGCGAAGGCCCGGGGCGGCGGGGGCAGCCCGCGGGGCTCCGTGCTGTGCCTCTGAGCCGTCTGGCCGTCGCGCTTGCTGCCATCCAGCTTGCAAACTGGAAGGTTTATGAGATGTCTCCAGGAGAGGATGAGTTATTGTTGCATTTCGTCTCTTATTGCATAATACTGCTCTTTCGGCCATATTTTTTTTTTTTCCCTGATGACCTCTTGCCTTTTATCGAGGAAGGCAGTGCGAAGGGTGCCATGTGGAGCAGGGGCTCGGAAAGAGAGGAGGGAATTGGACACAGGGCAGAACGGACATGCGCTTGTCACTGTCTACTTTGGTGAGGATTACACTAGGCAGAGACATAAATGCTACGCCGGGAGCTGGCCAGGCGCTGGTGGGAGTGTGGCCATCTCCACAGCAGACCTCTGAAGGGGTTTAGATGATGGTGTGCTTAAATGGCAAGGCACTTGGATAACGCTATGCTGTAGGTTGGGACAGCCTTTGGAGAACGTAAGGGCTGTTGCTGAGGTCCCAAATATCTGACAGCGACTTCATGAGCTGTCCGATAGTTTACAACATATTTTGTTGAAGATGGCTGGTGACTTTGTCTCATAGACTTATGATCTATTCTGTACTGGCATTGGCTAGTTAATGCATGAAACAAGGCTGAAGTCAAAATGTTTCTTAAAAAACCAATGAGCTAGTGATGTTTTGTCTTGACAATTTTGTTTCTTTTCAACCCACTCAACTGTCAGTCCCTGCTTGGAGACACCAAGGAGTAGAATGGTGAAAGAATTTGATTGCATGAGGTTAATTGGCCATGTTTACCAGTAGTAACTCTGTCCAGCATTTAACTCAGTAGATCAACAGCAGGTTTTAATGTCTAAAATTAAATGTTTTTTCCCATTCTTTTTTGGGCATGACAAGAAATGCTTTCAAGTAAAGATCAGCAGGTTTTATACCAAGCGGTCTTTTGGCTGCTGGCTGTTACTAAGTAATGCTGGTGCAGGTGCATGTAAGTACAGTTCTGATGATGATGTATTTATTAAAAGGAGGTACTATTACTTCTGGAAGATATTCCAGATTTCCATTCTAATGACTTCTTACCTAACCCTTGAAGTGGCAAACAGCATGCCCATCTTCCAGTATATCTAAGTACTCTTGTATATATGTCTAAGAGATGCTGACATAAGCAGCATTGATTGAAGACTGACTTGAGTCTAAACCATTGTTTAAATAGATCAGTGGTCTTGATAGATATCCTCTCCTGTTTTCTTGTAGATTTTAAAAAAACCCAAACATCTTGGTTATTGATGTCTCCTATGTTGCTGCTTTGTAGCTGTCAACACTTCTTAATCTGTAGGTTGTGTCTGGACTGTCCTACTGTATCTGTTACTCAGCTTAAAAAAAAAAAAGCATAGCTCTTGTATGTAGTAGCATGCTGTGTCTCTGTGTGTATTCTTATATATATACATATATATGTGTATATGTTTATATATATAAATAAAAGTACTATCTAGAATAGGCAAGATTAAAGTGAGGTAGAAATTATTTACTGGTGCTATATTAAGGTCTGGAAAGGGACTGCGTTTGGATATCGGTGCTAGTATTACTCCTTCAGAAAATGAGCTTGGGGGAGACTGAAGCTGGTAGTATTCCATGTGATTTAATACCCGCCTGCGTGTAAGACACACAAGAGGAAGAGAAGTGATCATTTCCTGGGGACATCAATAACTATTAATTTTTCCTTCTATTTTCCAAGCTTATATGTAATAGCTGAGAGTTTAAGTATCTGGTATCGTTAGAGACAGAATCTTGTTGGTGGGAGATAGGCACGTTTAAAATTGTGAACTAAAAATGAAAATCAAGCTCATGTTTTAAAAGAAAAATATTCTCAGGCTCTTAAACCTGAGGCATCTCCTCATAACTATGAATTGATATACAATTCCTTGAACTTTGATGTATGTCTTGTGAACAAGTGTTGAAATGGGCTGTATATAATTGTAACGAGAGTAAATCACAAGTTCATCCACGGAAAGAGCAATGCCCCCACGCACGCAGGAGGTACTGCTGTGTGGAGGTAGATCAGAGGCACATGGCTGACTGCATTTCAGGGTGGGTAAGTAGCATTTGAAGATAGGGAGAAGGGAATGAAGGATAACACTTGCCAATGCCTTAAGATAAGCTTTGAGTCAAGGTGTGAAGGATTTAGCTAATTAAAGCTTCAGGTACCAGAAAGCGATGGTTGGAGCGGTGCTTTATGAAGAGCTGTAATTCTAGTATTGGTGTGGGAGTTCTGAACCCTTAGGGAGCTTCATAATTTTATTTAGTTTCTTAGTGGCCAGGTGTGATGTCACACAACCTATCTTCCACTGCCCTGTATAGCAACTGGGCTTTGTAAATTAAATGGAGAGATCAACTATTTAGCATGAGTTAAGTAGTCCTGTGAGGATGGGACACAATCGTGCCTGTCCTTAATGTTTTTTGCAGGAGGTATTAGTTACGGAGGGTTATAAAAAGATGATAGGTGACAAGTTGTGGGGTCATTTTTTGATTTGGTTTAGTTGTTTTTTGGTTGTTGGTTGTTTTTGTTTGGTTTGTTGTTTTTTTTAAAGTGAGTACTACCTAAAGGGAATTTGCTCTGAGGAATAAAAAGCATGATCTGGGTATGAGTGCATGTGTGTGAGGAAGGGAGAACAGAATGAATGTCTTCTGTGAACAAAAGCTGAGCTGCTAAGTGTTTACCTTTGTGTGGGTTTTCATACTTGCATAGCTTTCAAATACAGGCTTTGGTATGGATGTTCTGTAGCGTCTGTCCTTTGGCATGGGCTCTGGGTACCGCACAGGCTTGTCACGTACTGAGGTACGATTAGGTTGCTATCATATACTCATTAGTGAGATTTACCATGTTCTTGAATGCCAACTCTCATACTAGTGAATTTCCAGCAACTGCTGGGAGTAGTGTCAGATGGCATTAAATGCATTTTGCAAGTCCCTGTGGGGAGAAAAGGAATGTAAATCTAGGATGTTCTGATAGTTTGGGGCAAGCTGTTGCAGTTGGCATGTTAGAGCTCTGATCCTTTTGGACTTACCAAACTGGTATTATCTTAAAGTTGTCTTGAATTCACCACAGTGGTATGGATTCATCTCCCTCAGCTACCCACACAGTATTAAATAAATAACAATTAGATACAGCAAATGAGGCGAGTATTCCCATGAAGAAGTGGGGGTTAGCAACTTGATTTTGATGCAGCGAGAAGAGCCATTGCAGAGTGGGTGAATGAGATATATGGGCTACTTCAAGGTGTGGTAAGTAGTTCAACTGGGCAGGCAATCCTAGTGCACAGCATAGAATTTTCATTCTCAGAATTGTTGTGAAAGATGTGTTAAGGCTTCACTGAGGGTTTAATTGTGGGGGGCAAGTGAAAGGCAGCTTCCAGCCTTGAATGGGGGTGACTGATGGTATCAACAGGGAGAAGCTTTTGGAGGAGGGAACCAACTTGACTTTCAAATGTTAAAACACACGATAGATGAGAAGAAAATAGGTAGACTTGAATTCAGCTCCTTTTATAAAGGTTCTCACTCAGAAACAGACTGTCAAGCTCTCATTTAGGGAAGCGAGTTGGAAACTAGCGAGGTTGTTGCATCTGCGGTTGGTTGTAACAAGTACGTGTCTGCTGAAAATGATCAAAGTGGCTGGGATTTTCCTTGACTTATTTTGTCGAGTGAACTGTTTTGCAGCAGGAGGAAGTTCTGGAGTGTGTATTCTGAAAAGACCATGTGATGCCTGCTTACTTCTTCAGACTAATTCTCGTAAGGTAGAAGGCCCTTCTGGAGGCCTGAACAAGAGCTGAGAGATTTTCATGAAATGTGGAAAAAAAAGCAGATGAAAATCAGAACTTGATTTTCTGTGGCTGTGGAGATGACCTGTGTATCTGTAGTAACATCTTTCCATCCCAAGTCTAATTTTGCATATTTGTATGTGGCTGGCAAACAAAGGCTCTAAAAAGAAACGTATAGTTTAATTCATGCTGGTAACTGAACTGCAGGGCTGGTATCAGTATTTTACTTATACAGACACTTTAGTTTCTGCAGTGATTTGCCTTTCTTCTACAAGCTGTGGGCATGACCTGAAGTTTGAATCACTGTAGTATCTTGTGTTGAAACAGGAGTGGCTGTTGGGCAAAATCAATGGGTTAAACTTTTTTCCTAGTCTCAGTAAGGATAAAGTTGCTAGTCCCCACAGGTTAGTCTTAGAAACCTCTGTTTCATTCCTGAGGAATAAGTCTGTCTCTGTTTTTTGGAAGAGGGGTGTGTGGAGGGGGGTGTCAGTGGAGCTATCAGTGGAGCTATCTTGAGTCACTAGATTTCAGCGACTGTTAAGGTTAACTTGGATGCATATTTCAGAAGTTGTTTGCTATTGAAGTGATCTGGGGTGTGTTCCAAGTCTATTGGCACTTGGGCTACTTTCCTAGCGGGAGTAGCGCAGACGTACGAGTACTGCATTGCTCTGCAGTCCAAGTGACACTTTGTCTTTATGGCTGTGGAAGTACCTTCAAGAAAATTGCCAAGAATGGAGTCTCTGTACAAACAGGGCTTAATCCTTTGCACTTTACTAATGAAACTACTTTTGTATGTTTCACTGTATTTTGTATTGCAGCAATTGTCACAGTTTCCAGGTATGAGAGAACCGACTTTAAGTTAGCATTGAAGATCAGCAGCAATACACTGTTTTGGTGTTTGTTATCACAGCTGGGGTGTATTCTAAATTGTGAACCCCTTGTGACCCCAATGGATCTCTTTCAGACCTGAAAAGAAAAAAAATCTAAACAAGCAATTCTTTTCTTTAATTCATTAATGGATATTGGATTAGCACATTTATTTGTGTGGGTGTGTATGTATCTAGGGACTTGTCACTGGCCTTTATGAACAGGTCTCTGTTTCTGTGGGCTTCTCGTGTGTCCTTTCCCAAAACAGTATTGAAGACTCACTTCATTTGGAAGTGTGTTGATCTCTGAATAGGAGTAGAAATGTCTATCATGGGCAAGGGGAGCTAGTAAGAAGGCTTTTTAGATTAGTTGATCTTGAGTATTTCAATGGCATTAACTTTCAGTTCCCCCTCTCAGCCCCATACTGTTTTTACGGCGTGTGTTGTACCAAGGGAAGGCTGCCTTTTTGAGTAAGCTAAGACTTGGCTAACTAAAACTTTTTCAAAATATGCTTCAAGTTGAGTAGAGGTTTGAATTCGTGTTAAGATACGAAAGTTGAAACATCTGAACTTTCTGTGTTTTAAGTTGTCCTATGGTACAATGCCTAAGGAAAGGAAAGGGAGGATGAGGAAACAGAAGGGTGGGTAGGCAGTGTAATATTAAACTTTCTTTCATCCAAACAGTGTAACTTGATAAAGCTAGATTGACTCGTCCTACCCTCCCTCCCCTTGTTTTTTCCTCAGCCGAAGGCATGTATTCTTACTCCGTTTTCAATAGTCATCAAGATCCTTCTGTTAGATATTCTTTGTCAAGGTCATGGGTGACACAATCTGGGACAAGTCAGGTCTTTCTGCTGTACTGACTACCATGAGTAGACCTTGATAATGGAGTAGCTGTGTCTTTCTCTGAGTCCCCCTGTTCATGAGATGGTCAGTATGGCAGTGATCAGTCCACAGTTTTAAGAATTTCTATTTAGTAGTTCAATATGTTTCATAGTAATCTCATAGTGTTACTCCCTTAGGTCCTGGATGGCAGCAATTGAACATCTTTCGAACAAACAAAATAAAAATCTGCGGTTTGATTTCCTGTGGTTTGATTTGATCTGTGCCTCGTGATTTCCCAGCCTGGTTCTTAAACCCATTATCTTCTGTGTGTGCCTTACCTGGGCCTGTCCTAGTGAGGAGTTCTGTGAAGTCTCCAAGAAAGTGCTCTGTTGGTGTGGTTGGTCCATGTTTCTGTGTCTCTGCCCGCTGAAGGATCCTTTGAAGTGCTTAAAAGTAGATGACAGCATGACTCCGAAGGGCATAGAGCATTTTGTATGCTATTAGTCTTCCCTGCTTCTTGCTGAATGGAGAAATTGGTAGCCAAGGAGGAGAATTTGCTGCCCTCTTAGTCTCCACTTCCAAAGAAATGCTAATAGAGCAGAAGTGCACCTGCTTCTAGTATTTTTTCTGCCTCTTAAAGATACTCAAGACTGCTTTGCTCTTCCTACCGTACTTGCCTTTTCCCCAGTCCTGGGTGTCCGTGGCAAGGTGTTGGCTGCAGGAGTGGCCTCTCCGAGGAGAGACCAGGGCATGCACTGTGCCAGACGCAGCCAGTGGCACAATGGACTCTCCACAGGACACAGCTGAGCCCATCCACCAAGCTTATGCACTTCCAGGAAAACATACTTAAAGGGCAGAAAACACGGGGCAGGCAGAGGAGCAGGAGGAGGGAGAAAGCGAGAAATGGCGGAGGGAACACCAAGGTCAGAGGTAGAGCAGGATTTCCATGGTGCTGGAGCAGATACCCCCTGCAGCCTGTGAAAGAACCCCTATTCTCAAAGATCACAGCTGCAGCGTTCCCCTTTGCTAACAAAGCCTTGCTATGTGCTCCCAATATATGCCCTGCTCCCACAGAAGAGAAAAGGAGAGACCTTCTTCTGTCAGCTGTGGACATGTGGTATTGCTGAAGGAGCTGGCTCCAGTGTTTCTAGGGGTGGGGAAATTTTTTTTTTGTGGCGGGGTCAGGGGGAGTAACATTATATTCCCTCCCTTAGTCTTACTGTAGTCTAAAGATGAGTCAGTGGTACCAAACAGTATCATGAAGTTAACATCCCCTGTTCCTTTTTGGAGCTTCTTTTCAAGGCTTGTATCAGGATGCAGGCAGGTGTGGAAGAGCACAAGTTCTGATGTGTGCCTAGGGGAGATGCAGTAGCCTCACCAGTGAGTGTCTGATGAAACCTGAATCTCCAAACTTCAACACATGGCATGTGGATTAGGAGCAATGTTCTGCCTGGCTTGGAGAGAGGAGTTTCAAATACCATGAAAATTAAAAAGCAAGGAGTAAAGCAACCCAGGAAATCAGGGTCTAAATCTCGGCACAGGACATCTAGTGTGCTGAAAGAATGGGTCATCTAGCATGGGGCTGAACCCTGAACTCAAACCAAGTGATATGATAGAAGAAGCCTTCCTAGCAATTTTGCGGGCAGTGATCTGTAGCACAGGGTTTGCAGCAGTACTTTGTTCTCCTGAGTCAGCAGCACCAGCAAGATTGCAGTATGAAGCTTTGCTGGTAGGTGGATATTAGAGTATCCCAGACTGTCAGACTCAGCATGGTTGCTTGATTTTCCTACTGGCCAAAATTTTTCTTGGATGAGAGCTTGGTGTCTTAAATAAAAACTGAATAAACCAGATGTTGGCAATTGATGGAAGGCAGTTGGAATACTAAGCAGAGACTAGCTTGTCACTTTGTAGAGCATGGTTAAGTCTGCTTTTTCTGGAGTCTTGCAAACTGCTTGCTAGTCCCTTAAAACTGTTTCTAATATTTTTAATCTTGCTATTTTGATCATGGTTACTTCTGCAGAGCTGTTTGAAAACACTGGAAGTCAATGCAAAACAAGCTTTACAAGAGTGAGCTCAGAGGTATATTCAACAGTCATAGCTGGTAGTCAGTAAGATGCTCGTGTTCATAAAAAATTCTTCTCTTTAGGTTGTGAAACACATTTGCTGAAGCAGCTGAAAGTTGTAATCCACTAGGAAAGGGAGTATACCAGCAATCTGGGCTAGCACCACAAATGGTTATTGGACATCAGTCTTGAAATGTCACTGTGAATGTAGGTGGAATCCTAGAACAGTTTTTTTTTCTAGGCTACTGGCAAATGGTGCATCCACTGGGCGGTCTGAGGCTTGCAGTGTAGTTGTAGGCACAGTATAGGAAACGGCAGTGCACTGTGTTACCACTGACTTCTGGATCAACCAAGTCTAAGTACCTTTCTGTTCCTCCTCCCTGCCCAGGATAATGCTATCTCATGCTTCGTTTTAGATTATATCTCTATCTTAACTTAGTTTAATGAAAGGAATTGGATGCTGAAAAGTCCTGGTGTCACGCTGACGTTGTGTGTTTGCGTAATCTGTACTCTGGCCATTTGAGCTGAGGCAGTGTGTCAGTCAGTGGCCTTTCCTAGAGTCTGTTTTTTCTAGCTATTAATAAAACTCAAATGTGTTACGATATTTCTTGTAGAGGAGATTTTGTGAGTACATAGGCACGACCATGCTTGAAGACCACCAAGAAAGCACACCCTGCCTCTTGTATGTACTGAGAACTGCAAGCTGCTGACAGGACGTGTCTGCAGGTTGGGTATGACTCGTGGCAATCAACTCTTTGTCTTGGTTGTAAGCCAATATGCGAAATTACCACAGGTAGAAAGCTAGTTGGCAGGAACTCCTGTGTCATAGTTGGGCCACAGAGCCCTAACAAAACAGTTGAGCCTTGTGCTTTGCCAAGGTGGCTTCACTTTTGCAAAGGAATGAAAAAGAAGGCCATGTTCTTTGGTGGCTGGTTCTAGGTATTTAGGAGACTAGGCTGTGGCTGAGGTGTGAGACACCGGTAAGGGTAGGTTGGAGAGTTTGGTGTTCAATTGAGCCAAGATTGTTCTACCGTATCTGTAAAGGAAGAAAGAAAAGTCTTTTTCAAGAAAGTGTCTTAAACTTTACTGTCTTAAAGAGGTGGGACGAGACTGTGACTTGACTACTGACCGTGCAGTCGGTCGCTTCAAACTGGCTCACGGCTTGGCACGAGCGCGGATGACACAACGGCAGCAGGTGCTTCCATAACAGATGGTCAGCAGTGAGCCTGCAGAGCCTGGCAGGCTCCTACTGCCTCGGGCATAGCTTTGTTACATCTCTTAAGTATCTCTGATAGTTTACAGAACGTTCTCAAATGGTCCTTCATAGAAGTGAGGGGAAGACATGACTGCTGAAAGCATGACTAAAACATGCTGACTTGTCACCCACATTCTTAGAACGTATGTGAGGTTACAAGTTTAGAGGAAGGTCTGCAAAGTAGGCAAGTGATTGTTATCTTGCCACAGTGCAGGACTGCACGAGCTAGCACATACATCTTTACACATAATTGAAGAGCCCACATACGTGCACTTAAGTGGGAGTTCAAACGGTTTTTAAAAGAACTCTTCCTTTCACTTCTTGTTTCAGACTTATATGAAAGGGGGAAGCCAGCTGGCCTGTTTGCTCGCTCTGAAGGCCACTGTTTCTCATTATGTAGAGGTCAAATATAGATGAAAGCTTTAACACGTCATTGCATCAGTTCTTTAGCAGCCCTGGAGTTTTAAAATCTAATGTTTTCAAATTGAGACTTGGGTTTGGATCTTGCTGCCTGACTCTGTATGGTTATTGTGCCTGTAGCTCTTAATTGAAGTTTTACAGCTATATCAAAACCTATTTATAGGAGAACGTACATTCTGCAAAGGGGCAGCAAGCCAGAGGAAGTCAGCATATCTAGTGTGCCAGTGTTTTGAAAACATGTACGTTTTATCATCAGTGATGTTTCATTACTGGCATCTGAAGCAGAATGCTATTTTCATATGTGAGCCATGCCTGTGACTTCCTGATCTGATCTTTCTTTCTAAGCCAGGTAGACTCTTCCTAGTTTTGCTAAGCTTGATTTAAATTTCGATTGCTCTGTTATTTGTGAATGGCAAGAGTATTAACAGGCAAAGTTTGCTGTGTTTGGAATAGGTGAGTTTAAAGAACTTCCTCTTATCAGGAAGCTGGAAATTGCTTAGGCTGCATTATGAGAAGCTACCTTTCAAAACTTACCTCCATATCGTGCTTTGGACTTTACTTGACACTTCTGGCTTTTCCAGAGATGTGACGTTGCATGAAGCTTTGCTGTGTGGATGTGAGCCTCTGTGATTAATTCCAACTTCCCCAGTCATCAACAGCTTGATAGGAGACTTCGCTGCCAGTGGCAAACACATCTTCCAGCGGCATTGGTGACTTTGAACTGTTAGGTAGCAACTTAAATACTGTCAGTTTTTTTTAAAATGTTAGTAGTCCTAACTATCTTCCATTTCTCAGGTGGGTGTTCCATTGAATTTAGCAGAATTCTTTTGCAACATCAAGGAATCTGCAGTATATGAAAGGCTGCAGGCTCATGTTGAAGAGTAAAGTCTACTGGTAGTTGGTGTTTTTTCAAGTGAGACTTAAACTCACCTGTCGTGTGGCAGATGCAAAGGATTCTTGTTTAACTGGTGTAGTACAGGGGAATGAACATAAAGGAATTGCACATTCTTTTTTTTATTTTTAGCAAGGAGAGAGTAAAGCTCTGTCTAATTGTGAAGGACATCAGTTAGTTTGTAAAAAAAAAACACAACCCAACAAACAAACACAACAAAACCACAAAAACCCCACAAACAAACACAACTACCCCAAACAAAAAAAAGGCCTGAACAGCAACAACAAAACAACAACAATAAAAAAGAAAAAAAAACCACCCAAACAAAAAACCCACAACAAAATCCACCAGGTTTAATTTAGGGACTCTTGTGGTCTTTCTGTTGCTTTATAGATATACAGATACAAGACAAAATGGATTAAAATGATTGCACCCGTATTATAAAGTACTTGCTGTGTAGTTGCAGCTGCTTCGGTATACTTCTAGGAGGCCATGCTCTTGCACCAGCTGCGTAGACAGGTTTGCATTACATTTGTTTTCTTCTTTCCTACAGATATGTCCTTGTTTTCAACAGGACTGACTGCATAGTTGTGGGCATTTCATTCCCAGTATAAGAATTTCAACCCATGCTGAGCTTGCGGTGGCTTGTCAGCTTGGCCGAGTGCGTGGGCTCTCTGGCCTTGTTTGGTTATTTTTGAGGCTGACCCTACTCAAAGTTGCGTTGTCATGTGGCATCCACTGACAAAATCGCTGGGCTGTCAGATGAATTCTGCTGAGAGACCAGGCAAACCGTGGACCACAGTCTGGATGTTGAAAGCTGGGTACGTCACCTGCTGAGCCTGCCTACTCAGCTGACCTGTTCCTAGCGTACAGGCTGTAGCTAGCTAACGTGTCACTGAAGTTGCTTGCCTGTTGTCTCATCCACACCCTATTTTTTTATGTGTTCCCAACACCTAACAGTTAAGTAGTGCAGCTGAAACATCAGGCTGCTTCCAGTGTGTTTTCAGTCTGATTCCCATTTGGAGAAGATTACAAATTGCTGTTCTGGGCAGAGTTGGTAGGCTAGTTTCCTTTCAACAAGTTTATTAAAAACAAACGGATTTCTGAAGAAAGTAGATCATTTCGGGGTGGAAAGCACTAACCAGGGTTCATTCTTCTCAGAATAAGAACCAACAGCACAGCAACTCAGATAGCTCATGTGTCCCACCTCGGTTGATTACCACTTTCTGCCAGGTATGGCTGGAGCGTAAGATCAGCCCAACATGTAAAGGCTGATTAGAAAATGCTCTAGTAGAGAGGTTACCAGAAATGACCCCATGCTGCTGTGGCAAACACGAAATCCTTACTTTTCTAGTGTATCTGTGCTGTTCCGGACAAAAGACGCAGTTGATCCTGTTAGTGATATTCCAGTAAACGGCCAAGTGATGAGAGTTATGAATGGTTATAACCGACAGGTAGTGTTAGGGGTTGTTCACCCTCATGGAAGCGTAATCATAAGCCACAGCTGGAATCCTGGTATCTAGTTGCAGTAGTCGATTAACTAGATCTTATTGACTTTTATCCTTCTAAGCAATAATCTTGCAACAATATATCCCCTTTAAACTTGGTCTGTTTGCAGCAAGACCTGGGATGCAATGAGGCTGTCGCTTTAATGCTTGCATGGATGGAGAGAACAATAGTACCCCTTAGAGGGAACTGCGTGAATGCTTTGGAGGTTTGGCAGAAGATTGGCTGGTGGCCGCAGTTACGTATTTCTTCTCTAAATTAATGTGTATTTTGGTTAAGGCATCCAGGTTTGAACTGCTGAGGAAATGGCTTGTAGAATGAAGTCGGAGATTCACCATATGGGATAAAAGTTCCTTATTACAGGATATCAGATAAAAGTTATTGGTCAAATGGTTAACACAAATGCTACCTGTAGTGCTAGTAGGGTTTTTTCCACGTCCCTTCCTCCTCAAGGGTTTGGCATCTGAGATGCCATATTACAATAGGATGGGGAATAGCATTTCTCCAAGACAATTGCTTTTATATTTCAGCCTTATAACCTTCAGTTGGTGTCCACCAAATGCAAATGGCATTTTGTATATCTTAAACTATTGAGCTGTGCAAAAATGGTAGTACAGTGATGATTTGTGGCTCAGCTGCTATTTGCAGTAAATCAGTGAAATAGAGAAGCGGCACATCTCACTCCAGAACTGCTTGATGTTTCATATCCACATAAGCAGAACTACCCAATTCTTGTCTTTGAGCAGAAAAATACACGTTTCTGTTGAGCTAGTTGTGGAGCAGGATTTGGGTGGAAAAAGAGGTCTGAGATGGGGTCTCTGAGTGAGAGGAAGGGATCATGTAGAGTCGTGATTTCTTCTCTTTCCCCTGTTTTGCTGAACTTGTATTCTTGCCTGAGGCAAGTTCTTTGGTATTCAAAGTGAGTGATGTTGGTACAGATGAGGTTCAGGACTGAGCTTCTTACTACTTTGGACAAGGGAAAGGTTCTATGCTTAGTAACTAAGGCTCTTCATGCAGTGGAGCTGCTTGGAAAAACTATGGTGGCTGTGGTTGGGAAGAAATCAGGCAGGATTCTTTGACCATGGGGCCTTTTCCCCTTTGCTTAGTGTTCTGGCTTCGTGCGTGAGGCTAAAAAGCTGCTTTCCTTACTATGTTTGTACTAGGGAGTTCGTGTAGCTCATCTTCTGCGTGACAGCTCTATTGTTCCAGATATTTAATTCCTGAGTAAAACTGAAGCTTTTATTCTTCTGAATAGTTGGATCACACGTGTCAGTAAGGTCTCAGACCGTCCATAAAATATATTCATCATCAATTAATTAGCAGTCTTAAAGACAATTCTTAAAAAAACCCCCGTATGAATGCTGCTTAAACTTGAGCTGGCCTGAATGTCATCTCTCAGTTGTACAATGCTTAAGGAGAGAACTCCAATGTAAACAGTACAGTTAATGCACATTATTGTCCTCCAGAGGCAGTGGAGCAGTACGTTCTGGGAACTTTTAAGCAAAAAAGTATTCATAGTTCATGGAGCTTGGAGTTGCTTATGGCAATAATTTATTTTTTTTAACAGAGTATGATCACACTTTCCCCCATTATTAGTACTTAGGGAGACAGTTGCCTTGGTTGCACCCTTTCAGATCTAGTAGAAGACTACCTGAGAGTCGGCTTTTATTTTCACCTTTCCAAGAGAGCTGCACATGAACCTCTCAGGAGGAAGAAACGTATGATAAATCATTAAGGACCAAAAGGGATAAATCCAACAACTAGTTTAATACTGCGCTAATGAGCTGAGGTGATTTTTGCAGGTGACTTAGAGCAAAATATTTTGCCTTGATTATGGTGGGGAAGGAGGGGTGCAAACCATATGAAAGTGCATTGGAATAAAATCCAGCAATGTAGCAGATTTTTCAGCTTTGTTTCCAAAACAGGTATTTGGTGATATAGGAAGTGGTGCACTGTTGTATTTAAAAAGTAAAAAGAAGCAGTGCGATAATAAGATGATTTTAAGGCTAAGTAAACTTGCAGTTTGAGAAATGGAGGAAGCTCGAACAGAAATTTGCTGGTATTTGAAGTCATCTGCCCTGTCTTGCTGCAGACTTTTCTTGCAAGACGTGCTTGATAGGGAAGAAGCATTTTTTTTTCTTGAGTGTATATTAAGTGCATAAACACTACTGCGCGTAGTACAAGTATGCCTGTGAACAGGCAGAGAGGAAGAAACTGTATATACAATGTTGTCTTGGTGTGGGGTGCAGTTGTGTAGTTCAAGGACTGACTGCCATGACCTCTCAGACTTCAGGATCTGCAGTAAATATTTGTCCTCACAAGAGTCTGAGATACATTTGAGGACGGGGTGGTCTTTGGAGAGAGGAGGTAACAGTCTCCCTAGTTATTTGTAGTCACAAGGACTGTAGCTGCATTACTGGGAAAGTCGTTGAAGTACCTGGAGAGCATGCACTCTGTGGAAGATTGTGTTAGGTTTGTTGAGCTGGCGTAGGCATGAAAGTGCATAGGCAATATCTGGAACATGCCGGACTTTAAAGGGTAGACTTGCTGGAGTCAAGGTGAGATGTAGTAGCTCTTGAGGTGGGCTTTTGGGGAGGAAGGAGGAGACGGCATGAATTGCTCCTCTGCTTGGGGAGATTATTGCAAGCCCGACTATGATGCATGTTGGTGGAGACAGGGCAAGCTAGCGGTGAAAAGAGTAGATGGTAAACTTTAACCCCACAAATAAATCCCCAACTCTTGTTTGTGGAATTGCTTGATAGTCAAAGCCAGCATCATTAAAATCATCTAACATTCTCATGAGCAATTATTGTAGAAGCAGAAACTGGTGACTTTGTTCTGCTTTTCAGTACTGTTTTGTGGTCAGTCTTCTGTAGACCTGGAAGTTCAGTCTTGCATTGGTTAGCACAATGATGTAGTAGCTTCCTCATATAGTTCTGCATCTTGCAAGGAGGACTTGTACTGTTACTTGCCTATTTAACTTTTTTGGTTGAGTGAGGCTTGTAAACTTTTACTTTAAGCCACTTCTTTCTGTTCTTGACTAGTCTGGATTTGGAACAACCCTGCATTTCGTTTTCTATAGGTTCAAGGCATTATTTAAATACTTAGAAGAAAGAAAAACTTGTGAAGACTATTGTGTTCAACATAATAGTGAGGAAGGTCTGTTTACTGCTGCCAAAGAGATTTGGCAAAGTGTAGGAACTGAATGTATGACACAGCTCAGATGCTAAGGTAGCTCACATGTTAATTCAACCTGGAATAACAGCTGCTCTTGGCTGCTGGCAACAATATCCCTGTGAACGGAGAGGTCTTGTGCTCTGCTGCTGTTCCCCTGCATACTGAAATATAGATTGTGAATAATTAACCTTGAACTGAGGAATCCCAGATCTGTTTATTAAAGAATTAAGTTAAAAAACCTTAAAACAAAATGGGGAAAAAAACCCTGCCCAGATCCAGAATACAATCTGAAAAGGTAAAGGAATAAGAGAGATTCTTTAAAGTGTTGTATAATCTTTCATTAAAAAAAACCCCCTCTCAAAACCAGGAAGTGGTTTTTAATGAGACTGATGTCTGAAATCCTGAAACTTTCTTGCTGTTCACTCTTTTTTTTCTTTTTTTTCCCTTTTTTTTTTTGCTTTTTCCCTTCCTTATGCTCTTAACAAACACCAAAACTAGTCACATCTTTTAGTGGTCCCTTTAAAAGGTCACGAAGCACCAAAGTGTCTTCCTCACTGAACCCTGTACTGATCTTCAGTTTTTGTATCCTTTTATTAATGAAGGTGTTAATCATACTCCAGTTCTGCTTCCCTAATTAAGTTGCAGATGTCAGCTGGGTGTTATGGTTTAACCCTGGCTGGCAACCAAGTACCACGCAGCCGCTCGCTCACTCCCCCCTCATCCAGAGGGATGGGGAGGAGAATTGGAAAGGGATGTGAAACTCGAGGGTTGAGATAAGAACAGTTTAACAGGTAAAGCAAAAGCCGCGCACGCAAGCAAAGCAAAGCAAGGAATTCATTCACCACTTTCCATCGGCAGGCAGGAGTTCAGCCATCCCCAGGACAGCAGGGCTCCATCACACGTAATGGTTACTTGGGAAGACAAATGCCATAATGCCAGATGTCCCCATTCCTTCTTCCCCCAGCTTATATATGCTCAGCATGATATCATATGGTATGGAACACCTAGTTCGGGTCACCTGTCCTGGCTGTGTCCCCTCCCAGATTCCCGTGCCCCTCCAGCCCTCTGGCTGGCAGGGCCCAAGAAACGGAAAAGTCCTTGATTTAGTATGAACATGACCCTGCAACAACCAAACCCATCAGTGTGCTGTCAGCATTGGTCTCACACCCAAAACCCAGCACTGCACCAGCTACTAGGAAGAAAATTAACTCTATTCCAGCTGAAACCAGGACACTGGGTCAAAAATTTGGCTGATCTAAGACTGATGTTTAAGTTTTGGTGTCAAACAGTTGGCAACCATTTATTTAATCTTTGTGCATTGGTTTTGTATTGCAAAACTTAACTAGAAAAATTATATTGAAGTCCAAATTATAATTTAAACAAGGATCTCTAGACTGAATAAGGCTTCAAAATAGCAGCTATCAAAATGCGAAGAGAGGGAATAGGAGAAATCATGTACTGTGACTTGGCAATTATAATTTAGTCCCACAGTAAACAAATAGATTCAAATGAAGGGTATATAGGTCATCATACTCCAACTACTTGATTTCTGTGAAAGTCCTGATGAAAGCACTTGCTGCTACTGCTGTACAATTCCCGATCTCTTACTCTGCTTGGAATCTGTATTTGAGCTCAGTTTCTGGGTTTGGGGATTAGCTGTCAGTATACTTGACACGGATGCCTGCAGTAGCAGAAACTTCATCAGGAGGTACCTTTAATCCTTGTTTGTCCTTCTTGTGTGTACCCCAGATGGACTCAACTTTGTAAGATTGCTTTATGTGGCTTCTGGGCTGTTCTTCATCTGGTACTTATTGAGGTTATCTGCTTTGTGTTAACAAGTCCACCTGTGACTTGTGTGGAAGACTGAATGTCATTGTCTCTTTCGAAAACGAAGTTTCTGTCCCACCAGTAAATGTTTGAATCTGTATCTTTTGAAAATGTAGTTTTCTTTTTCCTTGTACCTACCCTTCCTTACCGCAGTCAAATTCATTTTGCCAAGTCTTATTTTAAAATTTAGCTCAGCCACCAAACTCTGCTGCTCAGAGGTTGTTGAAGTTAGCTATGCTTGTGAGTTGCTCCAGATGCTGATGATTGCTGCTTAAGCTGAGACTTTATGGTATTGGGGAAAGAAACCCAGGAAGCTTGAATACCTTAACGTTGTGGTGTGACTTAATGGGGAGCAGCTCTGCAAAAATTAACCCCTCGTCTTTTCTTTTCCCCTCTCAGATGACAAGTGAAATCTTCATGTGTGGTGTAATTCTCTTCTGTGCACTGAAAGTAGTAGGTTTAAATTTAATCATACCCCTCTGCTCGGCACACTGTAATTACTTGTGTCCTAAAACATTCAGAGCTGCAGGCTGATGTGCTGTACCTTCCAGCAGTCTGGAGAGGAGGCAGAAATGCCTGAGTGATTTTTCGAAGCAGTGCTGTAGTAGCATATATGAGTAGTGCTTTGTAGCCTCCGTTGCTGGCATTGCTGTGGGTGGACGACTCTGAAGTTTCATTATCTTAACATCCACCGATGGAATGCACAACTTATAGCACCCCTCTTCATGATGAGCTACATACTCTGACTTAGGACTTGCATGTTTCTTTATATTGAGGACAAATGCTGTCATCTGCAGTAAAAGCTCTGAATACAGGGTAAATGGTGAGCAAGCCACTTGTGACTTGCTTCTAGGCTTTTACAAACCGCTGTCTTCTATAGTGCATTAATCAGCAGTACGGAATAAAAGTTTATTGGCCTGTTTGTACAACGATATCGAGGGGAATTGTTGGAATTTTGTGAGCTTGAACAGTTGTCATTTGATAGCACGGCTTTACTATGGTAATGCTTTGTCTGCAGAACTGCCTCCTTGAAGAGCAGTACTACTGAGGTTATAGAAATTAACTTAGGCTACAGAAGATCTTCTGAAAAAAAAAAAGACACACCCACAACCAAAACAAAACCACACCACAACAAACATTTTAAAATTGAACTTAGCAAACATATGTAATTTGTCTTCTGTCTCATTACAGAAAATCATTCCACTGACCTGAAACTGAAGACAACTTGTAGCCCTTGTGCACTTATGAAAGACTGTTATAAACACAAGCACTGTATTTTTCACAGGCTTCTGACTCTGAGCTGTAGACTTCTTCTATCTTAAACCGGTCTCTTTAACAGAAGTAAAACAAAAAAAAAAAAAAAAACAAACCCCCTAAAAATCACTTGCATGGATTAAAAAAAGAAAATAAATTACTAAACTTCTGAATGCTTCTGGTACAACGGTGTGGGTTTCTGAAACATACCTGGTGGTTCTCAGCAGCTGATGTCACTTACCAGTCTGTTTAGACAGTCCCATCCTCTGGACTTTTCCTGCCCGGCAGAGGCATAATCAGTGGTTTAACACAGTCTGTACTTGACTTTCTGCTATTAGCAGTGTTAATACCCCCCATTGTATGGGGTTGTGCTGGGGAGGGAAAGCAGGTCTGTGGTGTCCCTGCTGCCCAGGTGATCTGAAGCCCTGTAGGGTGTTTACAGCAGACTCATAGTTTAGGTGTGCAAGGATCAGTCAACAGAATAGCCTGTCTGCTTCTAGGGAAGGATATCTGTCCTCACAGAATGACTTGAATAGTTGGATGGACATCTCTAGCCTTGGGGCAGGGTGGAAAGAAATACATGGATGATCATTAACAATGATACTGTCTTCTCAGGGAAAGTAAAGATGAGTATATTTGTCAGTAACACACATAATGCTTAGTCTAGTAATTAAAGTTTTTAACTTTTCCTACTTAGGTCTTCAAACTTTAAGCCTCAGCCCTACAACTAGGTCTGTATTCTGTGCTCTTTGTGTTGCATGAAGTTGTCTCCTGAAATCGTGCTGGGGTTGTGTCTGGCATCACACAGGTTTTGTTCATGTAGTTGCAGTATGCAGTTTCCAGCTGTGTCTCAAAAAGAGGCGATAGCTTGTAGAAGGTCGTTGCTGGCTGCTTAGCAAGGGTCTGTAGGTAATCACCTACAGACATCACCTGTCGTATGTCAAAAATCCTGCCAGTAGATGTGGGACATAGATGCTAGTAGAAAGGCTGCTGCCCTACTGCTTATGATTTAAGTATTTATCTTAATTTTGCGTATTCTTCTGTGCAAGTCTACACCTTCCTAATGCACAGGACATAAAGCTGTATTTTATTCTTGTACCCTAAGACAGTCTAATGGTTTATTTCTTCTATGTAAGGTGCAGTTGCTTGCAGAAGGCTGTTACTCTTCAGTATAAACTAATGTCTATCCTTGTTCTTTCCTACTGTTGAAGAGGTCTTAATGCATGCCTGAATCCACCTTTCTGCTGTCTAGGTCTGTAGAGACTATGAGGTGTGCTGTAGTAGTAGATGAAACTAACCTCTGAGATAACTGGAGCATCTGTTTCAGTTGGTAACTCTTTTTGCTGATGTGACTGGGTTCAGTTTGTGCTTGACATATTACTTGTAAGTGAAGGGTTCGGTAATACTCGTTCATCTAACCCAGAGGTAGCTGGGATGAAGATGGAGTAAGGCTGGGGCGTAGCTCAGGACAGAATTCTTGGAAAGCTAGTACTGTTGGACAGAAGAGTCAGACCAATGTTGCTGTCAGCGTGTACTAATACAGTCTCATTTTTTGAGGGGGTTTTGTTGTTTTTTTTAAACGTGGAACGCAAGCACTGACTTGCTGTTAGTCACAGCTATGGCCTGCAGCCTGGCGGGCTGAGAGCTTAGTCATGCTGCAAACTTTTTTGTCTTTCTTGTAGCATCTAACACCTTCCTTTTCTCTCTCTTACAGATTTGATCCAAGCAACTAACGAAACAAACGTGAATATTCCTCAGATGGCTGATACGCTTTTTGAGCGAGCAACAAATAGTAGCTGGGTGGTCGTATTTAAAGCCTTAGTCACCACACATCATCTAATGGTTCATGGCAATGAGGTAAGTGTAATCAGCTTTCTCTTGAGACCACATTGGCACTGAGCAGACTCCAAGCCAAAAACGTTAGTAGTTCAAAGGCATCTCTTCTGAACCAGTAATAACCTGGCAACAAAGGGCAAGAGTGATTCTTGATGAGGAGCAAATTTACCTTTAACAACGTAGTTGAAGGCACGCTGATTATCTGTCTCTTTATTTACAAAACCATAGCATAAGAGCGAGCAGCAGGCTGTTCAGCAATGCTGGCAGTTGATGCGCTGTCTGAAAACAGAGCTACGCAGGATTAAAGACTACCTGTGACTTTTTGCCTGGCATCGAAGTTGATGCTCTGGCACATGTGTACTGCCATCCAAACAGCTGCCCTCTCTGCATGAATGTTAAAATCTTCCTAGATCTGCAAATTCAGCTTGATAGTCTTTTGGATTGTGTTTTCCTTGTGCTTGCTTTTCATTGAGCTCTATAGACTCGTATGTCTGCATAAACCCAAAAAACTTACTTAAAGAGCTTTTGTATGCCTGTGGAACAATTCCTCCCTGGCTGTATATGAAGTGTTTTCATGCAATGAACTTCTCCAGTGTCACAGCGTAAATTTTTATTCCTGTGCTATTTTTCTGTTCCAAGTTTTGGCCAATGTTCTGATTTGCTTGCTGTAACTGTTTCAGGCTGTTAGTCCTTGTACTTGGTGTGGGGCCTCCTTGTTACTAAAACAGGCCCTTGGCTTGGCTGAAACTGGGGGCTGCTGGATTGAGAAGTCTTGGACTAGCCTGGATGTGCTGCTTTGTAAGCAGATATATCTTGTGCTTCCTCAAATCTCTGAGAATTAACCACTTTTATTGCTCCTTCCACAATCTGGTTTGTATTCTGCACGAGATCTATTTTTATGCATATAGTAGGATGTTTTGTAGAGATTCAGGCTAAATGCAATTAATATGAATGGGTGAAAAAGGTTTTGAGGAAGGTGCTGCAGACTAGAGACAAAAATCTGGGTTTTCGAGTGTGTCTGCTGGAACTAGACTGGTAATCTTCCCACTAGAAGGTACAAAGCCTTCAGATACAGCCTGTGATAAGAAAATAACTTTGTGTTGCAGAGATTTATTCAGTACCTGGCATCTAGAAACACATTGTTCAATCTCAGCAATTTTCTGGACAAAAGTGGATCTCATGGTAAGCCTACTCATGTCTATAATCGCAACAAGATTTTACATAAGATACTATTGTTAGTTTGCTCCTTCATTCATAAAATGCAAATAATATAAAAATGTGCTACTGAAGCCATTTATAAGTACTTAAGGAATACAGTAGCTCAAGTGAACTGCTGAACAACTTCAGAACAGTGTTTCTCAGTTCATGGAAAAGTTTTAGCCAAAAGGTGAAACTGTGAAACTCCCTTAGAAAGTGCTGGTTGAAATCTGGGCCAAGTCAGCTATCTCCTTAGCTGTTACAGGAGTTAAGGATGAAATGGATAACTTTCCATTTAGGTTTTTGGTTTTTACTCAGTCTTAAATGGTAATTTGGTTGCCTGGGGACACTGCTTTTCTTCGGAATTATCTACAAGTGTTTAACTGGGGCCGGGTGGACACTAGCTGGTTTTGGTTTTAGTAGTGAATTTAGAAAGGTCTAGGCAGAAATTAAGGAGTTGTTCCCTCTAAAGCTTACAAATTTTGCTTTTCTGCTTTTGACTCTGGAATTATTAGTGACTTTTCCTGTTCCCTAACTTAACAGAGGAAAAGCTGTTTCATGGTACTTTTACTAGAGAAGAGAGAAAACTCAAAATTCTGCAGCTTTCAGAGAGTATTTGCAGACTGCATGCAGAATGTGGGAATGCTACAATAATGGGCAGGATCGAAGCGATGCCGCATTACTCCATCTCTCGATGGAGACATGTGACACCAAAAAGACTTGAGCGTCTTTCAGAAGTGGTAACATGGGACAGGAGCAAAGCCAAACAAATATTAAAACTGTGTATGTCTAAGAAAAACATGCTACGCCTGCTCAAAGATACTGTCATTTGGCAACAATGAATTCTGTTAAATGCACGTTTTTGTTCTTTGCCACTTTCTTTAAACTTAAATTGCCATTTCATAGCTAATACACAGTGTGTCACAGATAATGAGGTATCAGAGTTGGTAGTGTTAAGCCTGAGTTGGCAGAGATACTTCATGTTGAGAGGTATTAAAAAAAATATGCAGTCAATGACTAAGTCAAGGGGTGTGGATTTTAGCGAAGGTAGCAAAAAGGGAATTGTACTGAAGAGGAGGATGAGTTGGCTTCTGCACACATTTCTGTAGCTTAAAGGAAGAAACTTTGAAATTAATACCTGAAGGATAGACTGTAATACTTGAAGTTTGAGGCTTCTTGTACAGTATTATGCGCCTTGAAGATCTCTGGTGTGATAGTTCAAAGAAGATGCTAATCTCTGTGAATGCCATCATAATTTCTTTGTTATGGTAAACCTAGTCAGGGGAATTTTGAATGTCCCTCCCTATAAGAGTTGGAGGCACTGACATATATAAAATAGCAGGAGTGTTTTAAGTTGAAATCTATCTTTATCCTGGAAGTCAGGTACCAGTTCAGTAAAAACTTTTTGTAAAATTGACATTTTTCCCCCATTAACAGAGTGGTAAAAATTTCGCTGTCAAGTTATGTTACCACATAACTATGTAAAAGCCACTAGCAGGTTTCTCCAGGAACCATGCCACTGGTGCCTTGGATGAATCTGTTGGAAGCAGAGGACACCAGTAGACTGTTTTGTGCAGCTTTTCCTTCAGAAGCTGGAAGATGTCTTGTGATGCCTGTTCTCTGTGTGGAGATGTGTAGTGCAACAGAGATCACCTTAGGGTCTATTGACTGTATATTATCAATTAGTAAAGAACCTCCAAACAAGCATGAAAATGAAATGTAAAATGCATAACTGTTTTTTGCAGGTTATGACATGTCCACCTTTATAAGGCGTTATAGTAGATACTTGAATGAAAAAGCGTTTTCCTACAGACAAATGGCATTTGACTTTGCAAGAGTGAAGAAAGGGTAAGCAAAATTTTAAGTATGTAAACTGATAGGGTTGTCTGACCCATTAAAGTCTCGTTTGTGGCACTGCGCTTAATTTTAGTGTTTCAGTGACTTTGCTCTTGTTAACCCAGGCCAGCGTAGTATGTTGGTATTTATCAGAACATTTTTTTGGTCTCTGACTCTTCTAGCTGGAACGTTAATGGCTCAAGATTCTCTCTTGAAGCACAGACAACACAGCAAGTGGTTTAACACCCACTGAAGGTGCAGCTTAATTGACTGCATGCTAATGATGCTCCTGCTAATCATGAGTTGTGTACAGGATCCTTCTGGCAGTTCCAGTGTATTCTGCAGCTTGGGATTCTGAGCTGTTAATGTAGGCGTTGCTGCCAGGCTTTCCTCTTCTGCTTCTCAAACTGCCAGAAGGTATAGGGCCTACAGCTTTGCTGTGTAGTTGGATGCCATTCTCATAGTGGGGACCAGAGTAGTTATCTCTTGAACCTATCTGGAATAGGAAACACTAAGATGCTTTTGATAGGCAGACTGGTAGCTAGTTGGGTTGATATTTCTGGCAAGCTTTGATCCAGCAGGCTGCTGTAGTGCTAGCATCTAAGTTCCCTTTGTCACCTAGTTCCTTTGAACACTTCATGTTAAATAAACTTAAATTTGGGTTTCTGGTGATCCTTATATTCCTGCCTTGCTGTACGTTCTTGGAAAGGTTTTCTACGTGTGTTATTTGTGGTGCTCGAGACAAGGTGCTGCCTCAGAATATAGCATACAGTAACAATAACGGTGTGCGTTTCCAGAGAGGAGATGCTGTACCTGTCAGCAGCCAGAACGGGGCAATGCATCGTGGTGGTTGTGCAGGTTTGCGATATTCAGAATAAAAACGGGCATGCCTGAAGACAGCCATAAGACTATGGGTGGCAATTAAGGAATGCCACACATCCATGACTGCTGTGTGATCCCATCGGAGTAATGGTTCAGGACTGATAAGGCAGGTCAAAGTCAGTGGAAGAGCTCTGAAGGGGTAATGGAATTAATTAGTACCAGGAATACCGAGGAAGGGAACTGTAAGCAAAGATTGCCCTGATTTAAATTGTCGCTGAATTGGCATGCATATATTGTGGCACTTGATGGGAGAAGAAACCAGCTTATGGAGTGTTTTTGTCTCCAGTGACCACAGACATGTCAGCAATGAGTTGTCGTTAGTTATTCTTAGCAAACTTAATGCGCAAAGACTATCAGGTCTCTAAGTACTTCTGTGACAGTATTTCCTGTCAAGTTATTCAAACTCTCAGTGTCTTCATTCCATAAAGAGATCAATCTCTTCATTCATCACTCTAGCACAAAACCTTGCCTCACCTGCTGTCAGGGAGGGTGGCTGGATGAAGTATTTTTCATGCCAGCTCTCATGATAATGTGAGAAGCAGGAGAATCAGACAGTGCTCCAGATGTTTGAAATGGATTATAGCTGCTTTAAAGTTAAATTTATACAAGAAATCAGTTTAGGGGAAAGGAAAGGGGAAATGCCATGGCTTCTAATCTGTATTCCCTCTTGCAGAGCTGATGGTGTAATGAGAACAATGGCACCTGAAAAGCTGCTGAAGAGTATGCCAATATTGCAGGAACAAATTGATGCACTACTTGAATTTGATGTATGTATTGAAGCTGACCCAGCATTCACATGGGGCAGTGACTTACAAATGCTGTGTTGTAATGAATACATTTCACCTTGTAGGTAATGCTTTGCTGATCATCCTTTCGTGTGGGCCAGAAACCCCTCTTTGCAGTGTCCCACTGAGGTAGTGCGGTGAAGGATGGCCCTTTCCTATACATGTGATTTGTGCAGATTGCACTACATATTTTTTTTATGACAGTATTTTTTTGTAGAGAGGGTAGAGGAGCAGCCTGAGAAGTGAGGGGCATTGAGGAATGCTGACTTGGAGTTGGGAGTTTCATCTTCTGCATCAGCAGTGAGGGGAAGAAATGGACAAAACAAAGGAGACTGAAGAATCTTTTTTTCTCTCTCTTGGCAGCCAATTTATTTTTGGGAGAAGGGAAAGAGCAATTAAAATACATGTGCATTGGCTTCCTCAAAATCTTCATCTGGTTTTCAGCTGTAAACTAACTTGACTAAACTTTTAATCTAGACTCTTCATAGAAATAAGTGTCTACAATGTATTTATAATGTTATGTATGTTGGTCAGATTGTTTGTCTGCCTTAAGGATAAAAACAGGAGTCAGTTGTTGTAGGAGGTACAGTGTAACATTGCAGAGAGGTCTTTGAAAGAATCGGTCTTGAGGTTCTTCTGGTTTTTGAGGTTCTTCTGTTTTTGGTGGGCAGAAGGACACGCTTCCAGGTGGAAGACAGGGCCTATTACAGCTTTCGGAGGAAAGCCTAGTGGGTTTTTTTGTTCTTTAAATAGGATAACAATAGTGATAGTGGTCTCAGAAGAGGAAGTG
Source organism: Falco naumanni (assembly GCF_017639655.2). Lineage (NCBI taxonomy): Eukaryota > Metazoa > Chordata > Aves > Falconiformes > Falconidae > Falco > Falco naumanni. The sequence goes on from NC_054059.1 coordinate 7,042,496, forward strand.
TTTTTAATCAAAGAAAGATCTTTTTTTAAATGAGCACTTATGTTCTGCCTAAGTTAACGTAGGAGTTGGAAGTGTCTCGACATCATTAACCCGACTATTATTTTGTAGACTGCTGAGGTTTTGGCAAGCTCTGCCGTGAACTGACATCTTTTGTCCAGTTTCATTAAAACTTTGTTAATAGCATTTCTGCCTTCCTCCTCTTTGTGATAGGTGAAGGAGTCAAGACTAAGGTGTTTACTGTTGATGGGGATACTCCTGTGGCATGGTGCATTGTTTTGGAGTGGTGAAGAAAGCAATCCGTGATCTGCTAACTGAAACCTTCATTTGGTTTCTTTGTGTGAAAGCTTGTATTCAGCGCTTGATTCTGCCTATAACAGCATCAGATACCTGGTGCAAGCTAAAAAATTCTGACTGCAATCAATACATCTGTTGTAAATAACTGGTATTTTATTTGTAGGTTCATCCAAATGAACTGACAAATGGTGTCATAAATGCTGCGTTCATGCTTCTGTTTAAAGATCTTATCAAACTTTTTGCTTGCTACAATGATGGGGTTATTAACTTACTAGGTAAGTAACCTGGTGTCTATATCTCACAACCATGTGCGAGTGAAAAACGAGTTTCAAATCTGCTTCAGATTTTTGACTTAACTTTCATTAAAACTACATTTTTCTTGATGGGTTCTATTCTGAAGTGAGAGAAAACTTTAAGCCCTAACCTCTTACGTTAGTGTTTGTCTGAGGCTGGATTTTCATATGCTCTTAAAATTGCACAGATGTCTACTTAAAGACTCTGCGCTTAAGAAATGTACAGTGCTGTGTGAGCTTGCGTAATATATCCTGCAAGGTTAGCAAAGCAACTTTTACTCTTTGATTGCATTTCTAAGATGCACAGATTCTTCTCTTTTATATGCTATGTGGTAGCCTTAGATGAAGAAATATGCTCCTGAATAACATTCCCGATCTGTCTGAAAGCGTGGCTGCCAAAGCTGGATCTCCTCCAGAACCCTACCTACTGCCAGCCTACGAGGTCTATAGAAGGCTGTGAGCGTGTTGGTGATCAGACAGCTTGGCATGATCACCAGCATAACATACCTTAAGCTGTGCCTGCAAAAGGCTTTGTGATGAAGTCTGACACCAGGAGTTGCTGTAAACTGCTGGAAACATAACTGACCCTGTAGAAAATAAGCTTCAACTATTAAAACTTTTGAGCACCTCAGTGGGTATATAAAGACAACTGAAAACTGAGATTGCTTGGCCAGCATGACCGACCTAAAACTCTGGCTGCAACTAGAAAAGGAAGAAACAGAGAGGTTACAGGGACTAGACAGTCAAGAAGATTTTCCTGAGCTGTAAAGCTCAGACAGTTTTTTTGTACCCATGTTGCAACACTTTCTGGTGGTTTCAGAAAAGTGTCTTGACTGAAACTATAGGCATGGGAAGCTTATGGAGCAGATAGAAATGTGTTGGGCATAAAAACTGGACTGAGATTTTGCTGTTTACTGCTACTTAAAGCGTAAGTTCAGGTTGAAATACGTGGCAGTTGTGCTTGATAATGGGCACAAACCAACTTTAGAGAGCTACTCAAGTAGAGAAAGTACTGTTCTTTGGCCTAAATACAATTTGGGAGAGGATGTATTAATGTATGTTTAAGTATCCTTAATTACTTTGAATTTAAAGTTTGGTGGCTACTTCACCTCCTTACGTTTTATTTTTAAAAACCTGGTTTACATCACACACAATGCTACAGCTGGTTGGGGTGCAGTTTTCCAGTCTATATAATTCTTTAGCAGCTCAGCAAGCCCAATTTCTAAATTCTGCTAAGGACTAGGAACACCACTAGATTAGTGTCGGAGTAGAAAAATGTTAATGGAGTGCAATATTCTTGAAGTGTGATTTTCCTGAAAACTAGAGTTGCTGATGAATGCAGACCTAATGTAAGATAACTTAACTGAAATTTGCCAAATTGTTTCTCTAGAGAAATTTTTTGAAATGAAAAAGGGACAATGTAAAGATGCTCTTGAAATCTACAAACGATTTCTTACTCGAATGACCAGAGTATCAGAGTTTCTTAAAGTTGCAGAGGTAAGTGACTTCCAGTCTTCTGGAGTCTGACACTTAAGTATTTTGTGATTATTTTAGCACTGATATAAAATATTAATTGCACTTGTTAAGCATCTGACTCACTGTGTACAGATGTGAGGCAGTATAGAAGTTCCTGGATCTGATTGTTCAGCTCTTCTTGAGGTAGTTAAGACCTGCTTAGGACTTCCACATCTTTCTACTGTGCAGCCAGCCTCAGCTTTCCTGGTAACGTTAACAGATGACATGACTTCAACCATATCAATATTTCTTGGTAGCGTTGCAATAAATGCAGGCTTCTAGGACAGGGTTGAACATTAGAGGAAGATAGAGCAATTAGGAATAAAAGTGCAATGATTTTATAACTCTGCTTTTTAAATCTTCGCAGCCAGCTGCAAGTTAACTGGAATGTGAGATTTTCCTGATTCTGATCTTGTTATCATCCTCTTATGTGGATAATATAAATGTTACATGGTTACTTAACTCTTTTACTAGGCTCTCATTTGTGGTAGTTGGCTCCTTGGCACAAAATGCACATTTTCCATGTTTCATGCTTCATTGTAATGGACAGCAGTAATGAGCTGAATAAAAAGATTCTTTCTTTGCAAATTTGCTTAACTATTTATGAGGAAGCCTGCTAGACTCCCAAATGGCACGTCATGTCATCTATGAATGTTGAACTTTGCGGACTGAAGTACTTTAGACATCTATAGGTCAGCTTTGCAGGACAGGGATTGTAGTGACTGTACTTTGGGATGACTAGGTGCAGTGGAACTTGTTCTTCTGCAAAAGCTAAACCAAGAGGCACTTCAAAGAGCTATGGTGAAGCAACAGGACAACTAATAGAAGATTTAAACCTCATCTTGCTGTATTTGAAAAGCTAGGAGAGAAGGGTGGAACAACAAAGTGACTTGAGCATTAGCATTTTTTGGTGATGCCTTCTAGGATTTGTGTACTGGCTGAATTTTAGGGAACTTCATTAGGATAGTCAGGTATCTGGACAGCGTGTGTTTGGCAGTTCAGTAACGCTGTCTTCTGAGACAAGACTGTATGACCAGAAAGCCCTACCTGACTTGCAGTATGGAATATGCACTTTACTTGGGTGGAATCAAACTCGCTTCACCCCCCCACCTCCCCCTTTTTTTTAATGGATGTTTAATTTGTTAAAAAAAAAAATAAGACTGCTGCAAGTTTTTGAAGGTAGTAGCTACTGGAAAGATGGGCATCTGCACTTGCTAACTTTGTAGTCTTTTTTTCTAAAGATAAAGTGCATTAAAGGTTGAAGAGCAAGAGTACCACAGTTCTAGTCAAAATTAGCGCCTGCTGCAGTTGAATAATGCACTTAACATTTTACTTTTTACATCCACAGCAAGTTGGAATTGACAAAGGTGATATCCCTGATCTTACGCAGGTAAGCTTCTCTTGTAGTCTTCTTGGGTCTGTGTAATAACTGAAAGTTCTGTAATTAGGAAGCATACCAGGAATGTAAATGTTGGTAGGAAGTCATACCACCTAACATTTTAAAGCCCTCCCAACTTGCAAATAAGAACTGCCCAAAGCTATTTTTTAAGACTGACATAATTAATGTCTTTCATTATGACTTCCGACCTGTAGTTGAAGGGTGGACTGTTTTGCTCTTTCCTTGCTAAAGGACGGATTTTCACAGCTTGTAGCTCAAGTTCATTTTTGACAATCGACTGTGTAGAGACTGTGGAGTGACTTGCTTAATAATCTCTCCTTGACACAGTCTTGGTCCAGAGATGAAAGTCAGAGCAGCACTAGCACTACTGTCTTGCTCTAGGTACAGTGAACTTGAAGTTTAAATGCAGAAGTTGTGATTTGATTGCTGAACTTCTCTGTCAGTATGCACCAAAACTTCTAACATCTGTCAGTATGCATCACAACTTTTTAACATCAAAATTCTCTTATGCTGTAGCTGCTTAAATTCTTTTGTGCTGGCCCATTTTCAATATTGCTTGCAAATTGGCCTGAGTGCCTGGCTTTGTGTTTAATGTGAAAAGAATATTTACTTGGAAGAAGAGATCCATGCTGAAGACTCGTGGCAGTGTTGATGCCAGTAAAATTGGAACAGAAGAGCAGCCCAAACTGCTTAACAGTTGTAAATCCTAACTTTTGAATGCGTTCGTAACTTATGTACGTGCAGTTTCTGAAAGCCTCTTGAAAGCCCGGTTTCAGTCAGCGTTGGAATAGTGGTTGTCTTGGTTAAAAAGGCAGTTAAATTCTGAAAGTGAGACATGATGTGAAGGTGGAGAATTTTAATCTTTATGAGTTTCAGATGCTACGGGGATATGAAGTCCAGCCTGTCTTTAGCAGAGGAAAGCTTAGACTTCTTGTAGCACGTAGAATATCAAATCCAATTCTGAAACAGCTGCAGCAGTACGTTCACCTAACTGTACCTCAGGGGCTCTTTTTCAACAGGGTCCAGTCAGTCATCAACTAAATCCTTGAACCAGAAGTACTCGCCTCAAACTCAGTTAATGAAATATGCTTTATAAATTCCTGTAGCACTTCTGTCTGCATCTGTTTGTGTTGCATCAGTCTGCTGGAAAGGCTGCCTGCTGGGACTGCACAAGCCCTGTTCTGCATCATCAGTCAGTACCACACTGGCTCGGCAGTGCCTTAGTTACTTTTGCCGGAGGGTCCCTTTCACCTTATGAACCAGCACTTTAAAATCTAATAGAATAGTTCCTTTGGAAGGAAGGGATCTACGACGGTTGTCTAGTCCAACTGCCTGACCACTTCAGCGGTCTTCTCAGGTAGCCGCTCATAGCTATATTCCCCCAAAGGCTGCTTGGGACTCACTTGGTAAGGCTAATCTGCAACATGCTGCAGATTGCGTACAAGACCTAGGCAGTGTATCTCAGTGAGAAATAAATGCAAAGTGAATCATAAAAACTGAATCTCAGCTAATAAATAATATATAATTGTACATAATACCAGTGCTATACCTAAATTCCTAAAGCAAGTCATGCCGATATCAGTAATATTGCACAAGAAGTTGGTTGTGCTGACGCTGGGTGTGTGTACATACTCTGTAAATCCAAACAAGTGGCTGCAGTACTGAAACACAGGTCAATAGTTGTCATCTTTGGACTTCCAAGTTTGGCTGCAAAGTTTTGGAGGCTGTGGAGGCGTCTTGGCAGCTGAAGAGCTTGGCTCATTTGTAGTTATTAGCAATTCTTAAACTATGGCAGTCTTGCTCCAAATAGCTGGTGGGGAACCCATCTCTAAGGTTCTACCACAGTGCTGACTGCTAAATTAGTCTAATTTTGAAGCAGTATCTAGAAGAAATTAAGCAATGTTCAGTGTTGCAAAATAGATACCAGACAATATTTAACTCCCGCATTGTTGCATCTAGGTAGAAATTTTCTGAAGCTTCCTCTGTGAATTGTTTGATAGATGAGAGTTTCCAGTTACCTTGTTGGCTTTTAAGAAACCTGTGAATAGTATATTGGAAAGCTATTTAAAATGTGTAGAGGTAACTGGTAACAGGAAATAATGGATTTTTAAAGGAGGTACAACTTGTATCTTACGCTGTAGCCTTTTTTAATATGTAGAAGTCTGTTTTTTTTTTGTTATTTTTTTTAAGCAAATGGGAGCCTTTGTTCCTGTTTTTCTTGCTGCTGGAGAATTCTTGTAACTAAGTTACTTGTGTTTAACCGGATTTTTAATTGTGCTCAGATTAGTTGAACATGAATAAATATGCCTAAAAAAGCAGCAATGGTTAAGATGTTCCTGCATTGCATATGTATGTAGGACATATTTAAACTCAAGCCATCATTTAAGGATTTTTTTGAACATTTTAAATTTCTGCATGTGTTAAGTTACCTTACTGCTTAGTTTTAATGTCAAAATTAATATGCAGATGCTGTAAGTACAATTAGCTGTCCATTGGTACCAGCAGGTACTAAGCATCCTAAAATGTCTGGCTTAGCAGGCCAGCTGGTTTTCAGCACACTGTACACAGGAGCAGTGGATAGTCTGTTTTCAAGCATCTCAGACTGACTTTTTTCATGCATATGTGTACCCTGAAATTAAAAACATTATTTATTAAAAACACCATAGGTATTGCTGTCAGGAATTGTGGTTGATCTGAAAGAGACTGATAAAGAGAATTTCCCATTTAAAGACTGTACCATTGATGAACCGGTAACCCTGGTGAAATACTTGACTGTTATATGCTACTTTATCTCTCAAGGGTTTCCTCCTTGCTTGTTGATCTTGTAGGAGTCTACTTATCTGGACTCTACACTGGAGTAGCTATGCACACTGTTTGCATTTACAACTGCTTCTCCTATCTGCCATTGTAACAGCAAGTGCATGCCTGGGGGTATTGCCTGACCACAAAAAAGTTGCTTAAAACGGATCTTAAGATCAGGGAGGCCTGGAAAAGCCTGGGTTTTGTCGATGTCTAAAATAATAATCTTTCTGAATTGTGAGTTTGCTGCTGGGCTTAGTAACCTGTGGTTGGCTGCCATTTGGAGAAGAAACAGTTTTGTGACGTTGGGAGTCTTGAACCAAAGGGGTTTTTGCTTTGGGTATGGGAAAGGACTTTTAGTTTGTTTTGTTTAGACTGCAAATATTACCTAACCCTCTAGTCATGAAAGAGGTGTTGGGAGGTCTGACTAAAATCGAAACTGAAAGGATGACCTTGAACCTATAACTCTTAAAATTAACCCTGTGGATACCTGTGCTGTTGTCAATGTTTGATACTGACTGAAAGCGTGATGAGCAGCACACCCTGGATTTAAGGCTTCAGGTGCTATTTAGCAGAGGTAAATGTCTTCTCTCTGCAAATTTGGACACAGTATTATCTTTCAAAAGCTGTCTTTGCCTGAATACTTCTAGCATGGAAATCCACTGTTTTCAGTAGCGTAAATAAAATAACAGCATGAGCATGCACATGGTGGGCTTCAGGGAAGCTGGTGTGAGATTTCAAAGTATCATTAGGTCAATGCAGCGTGTTTAGAAGCGTATCTTTCTCTTTGCTTTCAAGGCTCCTAGCAGTCTCATGGAGACCCTTGAGCAACATCTAAACTCACTGGAAGGAAAAAAACCTGGCAACAAGTAGGTATATATGTTATACCATGTATCAAGGCATAGTAGTAACAGTGTGAGACCAGCTGATGTTTAGGTTTGCCTCCCCCAACCTCTTTTTGTCACTTAGTTGGAAAATAAGCCGTGCTAGGACTAAGCTTTTCCTTTCTCTTACAAAGTCATCTTAATGGCAACCTTTTTTTTTTTCCTTACAGGGGTTGGAGGGGGGCGGGGAGGGCAACAACACACTGAACAACTACACATTTCCCCAAATTAAGTAAAATTAACTCTGAAAAACTCCTAGAAGGAACTGTTTTTCCCTGCTGCAAAGGCTTTTATTATCAAAATTTGTTTTCTAATGGCTCTGCATCTTCTTACTAGATACTTGTCATGGCTAAGTCTAGGAAGGATTAAGCTAAACCTGTGTTTTCTCTTTTACTGTTGCGTTCCTTGCAATTTAGCGAAGGGTAAGTACATATATTTGCATATCACTTGCATGCAGATGTGATGATGTTTGGGTTTTTTTTAAGATAGCTTGAACACTTAGAAATAGATATCTTCTTTAAACTGTACCTAAACTGTTGCTTGCTTTTTTATATAGTTTTTTATATAGTTATTAAGTATAACTATATTTGTATATAGTTATTGAGTTACTTTTGGTCATTTCTGTCATAGCTCTGGATCTTCTAATCAATTCTACAGCTCCTAGGACTTGCCCAATTCAAGCCACCTGTAGGATGGATGCTAGTTCAATATTGGTGCAGTTTTAACGTCAGATCCTCCTTTCTTTTACATCAAAACAACTCTAAAAATATGTGGCAGTATTTTCGTACCTTATAATGACGAAAGTAAACAAATGCACCAACGTACATTTTGACTTGTGATTAAGGCCCTGTTGGTGGGTGTTAGTGTGATTTTTCTTGCATGTGGGAGAACTTTCAGCTTAGATTTCCAGCTGTTTCCATACTTATAAATATCATTATTTTAAAGTAACTCTGACTTTCTTTAAAAGAACAGCAGACTGAAAATTTGCTGACACTTGTTTTGTAGAACTGCTTCCATACTACTGGTGTTCTGCTGCTGTTGCATGGTTTTATAATGTGACATTATGGTCATAATGGTGACATCTTGCCCTAGTAACTCTTTCCTACTTGCTCCTGTAGGCCCAACAGAAAGACATTTGCATGCATCTCTGCCTTTCCTCCATTTAGTAGAACTTACTTAAAAGGCAGAATAATCCAGTGATACCAATTAGCTTAAAACATTAAGATTTGAAATGAAAATTTGCAGTAAGATTTGCAGTCCTTGTCTAAAGTAGCACATGGAATTTTGAGAAATGGCGAGGGCATGCAATTGTAGAGAAGTCCAGAAAGCTGTCACACTTAGGTTTTGGTCTTTTTACAGGAGTTTTGATGACCAGAAACATAGTTTCAAAAAGTGAAATATCTGAAAATCCCCCCTTTTTTTTTTTCCTAGATCTGGGGCTCCTTCTCCTCTGAGCAAGGTAAATACTGCCAGTTGCTGTAGTTAATTCTTGTTTGGGTGATAATGCTTTAGAACATCTTAATAGCATAAAGAATTCAGTTTCTATCTCCTGATCAGCTTTTTAGACTTTGCCATCTAGGCCCTATTTAATTGACAAAACTGCATCTTTTAATGGCCTTGTAAATAGTAGCCCCATAAAAGCACTTCACTGATCTGAAGGACTATAGTGCTTATACCAGTGCAGGATGCTAAGCAGCTTTGCCAGGATTTGATGGTCATGCTTTGTGAAAGCATAAAAGAGGCATATCTATCTCAACTTTTTTTTTTTTTTTTTTTTTATTTCCCCTTAATCCTCATGTCAGTGAAAAACTTACTCCGTACTGTTTCTCCTCCAAATTCTTCACTTTATTTGCAGCTTTTTAGGAGGAAGTTCTGACTTTTTCTTTCTTGAAAGTAGTCAGAATGGCAAACATAGGACTTGTTTTCGTCCGTTAAGAAAAGGATCTCTCTAGCGTGTGAGATGCTGTGACAAAGCTCATAGTATCTTTTAGAATTAAATTGATACTCTTCAAGGTAACTTGAGTCTTCAAGTGCACGGAAGAGTTGCAAAATGCTCTCCTGGGTGTCTCTCCTTGCCATACTTAAGGTATCTTCATCCAGAACTGGAGGAGCTAATGAAGCAAAATCATAGGCTGAGGTGTCCTTTACATCTTCGCAAGGACTTAACTGTTAGCTGTTGATGGCTCTTTAAATTCTCTTCAGTTTGAAGGTTTACGTACACAACTTTTGACTCAGCTTCTAACCGTATCTCTTCTCCCACCATTTCTGTGGTTACAATACTAAGGTGATGTTGGGGATGAACAGATATTTCATTCTGAGGACAAAACGTAGAAACAAACCCACAGAAATGTTTTGTTTCTCCCATCTTCAGGATGGTCTTAAAACTGAGAGGAGGGAGTTTGCTGGGGAGCAAACTATTTTCTTGGAACTTGCTGAGAATCCTTTGACACATAGGAACTGTTAGTTACCCTAACTGGGATTTAAAAGGCAGGTAAGGCAACTCCAGATCACAAGTCTGAGTCAGTTACTTAGGTGTTGGGTGAGTCTTCAACATGAGGGACCAAAGCTCATATGAGACTGTCCACTGGTGTCTGCAGGTTCTCTGAATGCATGCAATAGGCATTTTGTCTTGAGCCAGGCATTGCTAGGTGGAGTCACCTTGGAGTTTCTCAGCTCCACCACCCTCTGAAAACTTAGCCCAATCATCCTTACATTCTTTCAAAGGGGGGAACAGCTCACAATAAGAAGACCTGATGTCAAAATTAGATTTTTAAAGCAAGTGAATCTATGCACGAGTTACCTGTGGAGAAATGTTGGTATATTGAATGTATATTTAAAATATTTCTCCAGTCTTCGCCAGCCACAACTGTTACATCTCCTAGTTCTACTCCAGCAAAAACTATTGATACATCTCCTCCAGTTGATCTTTTTGCAACTTCATCTACAGCTGCTCCAGTCAGGTAAGTTAAAAAGCGTATTTGAGTTACTGAGCTTGGGGTAGGTGCTGAAGTCACACTTGTAACAGGAGGCTTGCCTGCAAGATTTTGTGTACTTTACAGGTAATATACATCAGTATTGAGTGGGCTACATTCTTCTACCAGTGTAGATCACAAATGAGCTGTAACACACAAAAAAAATATATAATAATTGTAGCCACTGATTTGCTTTCAGTGTACTAGTGTGTACTACCATTCCAAACAAACTTTTAATTTAATAGAGTGAAGTAAAGTGCAAATCCAAATTAGTTTTTACTGACTTTCAGTTTTCTGTTTCTAAAACTGCTGGATTAAGATTCCTTTTTCTTGCTGTTCAAATCACTTAACGAAGCACAAAAATAGTGAACTTTTGGAGGTTAAAATAAAAAATAAACATTTGACCAATGAGAAAATCTGAACAGTACTTTCAAGTTAAGACCAGAACAAACTGCTGTTGTGCATTGTGATGAGCAGAAGTGAAAGAACTCTAGAAATGTAAAAGCTCTAAGCTTGAACCAAGAGTCTGAAGACGTGACTAACTTGAGTTAAATTTCAGCTGAAGTACTTAACTGAAGAAAGAGCTTCTACTGTTTATTATTTAAATGTTCTAAAGGAGCAAGACCTTGTTTCCTAAGCATATATCTGACTGGCTTAGGTTGTAGTTTTGCCAACTCTCTTCTGCCTAATGCCTATTTATTGCCTGGAAATGCAGATTCCTTGCTTTCTGATATGGCACAATGAAATATTGAAGTAGAATGGAGCTGTTTTCAGTCACAGCAGTTATGTGCCCTGTTCTTAGGGGCCACCTGAGACCTTGGTTTTGGGTGGGTTTTTTTTTGTTTGTTTTTGGGGGATTTTTAGGATTGTTAAAGTCTCATAGATCTGTTATAATGCCATTGTCAAGTAATGAAAGGAAGTTAAGGTTCCATCCTAGGGTGTAATGTGTTCTCAGCACTTACTGCAGTAGAGGTGTTTATGGCCACTGCTCTGATCCCAAGGCCTAAAAAACCCCAAGTGTCTCTCAATGATTTCATCAGTCGTACAAACAAAGGGTAATTCCTACAATCCTGTCATGATTGTGTTTCTATACTTGATTAAAGTGGGCAAATTCCTCCAGTATTTAATAATAACTCTCTTCCTTTCCTTGGCAGCTCTTCCAAACCATCCAGCGATCTTCTGGATCTTCAGCCAGATTTCGCCGCTACTGGGCAGGCAGCTCCAGCAGCCCCTGCTGGAGCCACTTCATGGGGAGGTAGAAAAACCTCGCTGTCAGCATCTGTTCTTGCAGTCTCCATCTTCTTGCCTGGCTGAACTGAACCTTGGCTCTTTCTCTGCTAGCACAGGATGTGCCCAGCTCAATCCCAGGCTTCTGCTGACCTGACAGTCAGGCATCCCTTCGCAGCACAAGGCTACTTCTTTTTCCAGGGATATGCATAGTGGTATAAGCTGCTTATAAGGGCCTGACTGCAAAGCTGGGAGGAGCCAGGATTATGTGACTAAAAGTGAGCAGGAGGGGGATGGCTGAAGGTGAACAGGTAGGGTAGGCACTTTAAAACAGAAGAACTAGAACTGCTCGTGTTCATGGGCAAGGTGAGGGCAGGAGTCGGCTCTGCTGTTCATAAAGCAAAGCCCACAGATCAGTAGGGGGAGAGTCAAAAACACCTTTTAAAGCAGTGATGCATCTAAAGCCAACGGTGACAAATTAGTTCCGCTGCAAGTGTGATTACCTCTGACAACCCCTAACACGTTTTATTAAAATCTTCCTTGTCCGCTTAGAATAATAGTCTGAAAACAGAAGCAGAGGGCTGAGTGCTTTCAGAGAGGAATACCTAACCAGTCTGAAAGGTGAGCTCTGTGGTGAGCTGAGCCTGTTGTTCCCAGCAGCACTGGCAGCTGCCGAACTGGAGAGGACCGCAACACATGCAGGCAGTGTTCTCTCCTGTCCTGTGAAGGCAATGAATTAGGCCAGTAAATGTCATTTAACTTACACAGTTGTAAACCCACTGCGGTGTAATGTTAAGAAACCTGGTGTGGCAGCTTAATGAACTCATCAGCGCTCTCACGGTAAGAGCGGTACACTGAGTCACGCTGGCTGCCGAGAATGCTGATACTGGGTACTAGTGGCTTCTGCATGCCACATTTCTCTTTTTAGCTTTAGTTCATTAAAGGTGACATTGTATCTCAGCCATTTCGTAATGAGAGGCTAGCTACGGCTGTCACACAGACCACGTTTTGCATATTCCAGTTTAATCTGTTGAATCGATTTACTTTATTTTTTCCAGAAGTGTCAGTTTTATTAACTGAAGTATAATCTTACCCAGAAAGCAAGACCAAAAAGTCATCTATTCTAGGATGCCTGGGACTAATTATTCTGCAGTTTTTGATTGCATCCTATTTGTCTTGCTTTGTCATTGGCAAGTACTGGAACACAAACTTTTGAGATGTTCAAAAGAGCTCAGGCCTCTCAGTTAATTTTTTAGGCAGTTGCACAGTTATGCAGAGTAAATAGCCATTAATATTGTAAAATACTGATGCACATTGCAATTGAAAGCAGATTTATTTGGGTTTTTTCTTTGCTCTTTTGAACAAAGCACCTGTAGCTTGGAACTTAGGTGGTTTTGGTTTTGGTCTTCTGAATTACTGAAAACTAAAATTGAGTTGTAATGCACCTAGTCCTCTTACTCCACAACAGAAAAGGACAGCTAACTTTTCTTCCTTTGGTCAAGGTTATCACTGACCTCAAGTATACTTCAGTCTTGCCTTTCAGAATAGCATTTTGGTATCTTAGTAAGCTTCAGGTTTGCCTGCTTTACTGCTGGCAGGAGTCCAGGTATGATGACCTGTTACTACACCAGAATCTTGCCCTTTTAATTTTCTTTTTCTTTTTTTCAACTGTTTTAAATAATTGCCAAACACCATATCAGACGTGCATAAATGGAGAACTGGAATGCCTTTGTGGTGAAAATACTGAAATTTCCATGAATGTTTCATCTGGTAATGAGAAATCCTTTCAGCCTGTGTTAAGGTGTTGGGGTTTTTTAAACTAAATCTGGAGGATGAAGCCACTAGTCACTACAAATTGCACAACCTCACAGGTACTACAGAGCCTTCTAATTAGTGCAGGTGAGGCCACATCAGGAATTCTGCATCCAGTTCTGGGCTCTCCTGTTTAAGGGAGAGGGGGTTGGCAGAAGACTGGCAGGACTCCGGGGATCTAGACCACATCTCTGCAGAGAGAGACTGAGGGAGCTGGGCTGCTGTCATCTGGCAAAGAGGAGTCTAAAGGGAACTCTTACTAGTGGCCTACAGCTACTTGAAGGGGAGTTACAGAGCAGAGCCAAAATTTGGTTGGAAGTGATAGTTGATTATAATGAAGGGTAACAACATACTGCAGCTTCAGAGCTAGACTGGACGTGGGGCAAAATTATTTCACTTGGAGGGTAAGGCAGCAGTGGAGCAGGACCCCGATGTGAGCCAGTGGACTCTCCATTCCTGGAGATTCTTCAAGACCTGACCTAGGCAAAGCCATTACTGCCCTGATCTGGTGTTGGGTGTAATGTTGTTCTGAGCAGGAGGCTGGAAAAGATGAGCTTTCTTCCACCCAGGACTTTTGGGAGAATGTATAACAGTGCCTCCCTGCTACTTGAGCTTCTTCCTCATCTGCAGAACTCTTCTGGCCCACAGCAAGTTAACACAGCAACTTGTCAGAAAGTAGTAGGCAGAGGAAGCTGGAAGAATTGCTGCAGTTCAGAATAGCTGGGAAAATGTAAATAGCAAGTACTTAAAGATGCAACATCAAAATGGCACTTTACATGTCACATAAACCTCAGGAATACATCACCAACAAATGATCCTGCTTTCTCAATCTCACTGGCAGTGTAGATTCCATGTATTCTGGCATACACTGTATATTTGGTATAGTACACTGTGTATTTAGTGGTATAGACAGTGTGCTGTGTATTTTGTTGTATAACTAGTATATTTCTGAATACAGCGTAAGTTATCTGGCAAATGAACTATAACGTGAAAATCTACACTTTTGTGCTAACAGGAGATGATCAAGGTAGGGTAACAAGTTGCCTGCAACATACCGCAAGGTGAATAGATAGGCATTTGGCAAGCAAATTTGACTTTAGTATTACAAAAAATACAGTAGGTCAAATTCTGCATCCTCGTGAGGTTTGACTCTCAGATGTAAAAGCAGACTGACTTGTATTTCTAACTACTGAACTAACTACCTTGCAGTGTGCATTAGAACATGGATTTTCTATTAGTATAGTTAAATATTACTGTACAATAGAGCATTGGTTTTAATCCTTCCCGTATTAAGAGTAAAGGTAGATTGCCATGCTGGATAATTGTAATTTCACTGTGTTGTGATCTATAACATAATTGGATAACAAAAATGCGTTGAAGAAGAAGCTAATAGAAGGTAAGAGTTTGCCAGCAGTTGCTTGTTTTACGTCTAGCTGTGAGACATCCACCTGGTGTGCAGTAATGAAATACCAGAGTGCTACATCTCTAATACACTGTTAATGTTCTTTCAGAATGGTGTTTTGACTTACCTCGGCTTGTTCAGTCAGTCTCAAGTAGAGTTCTCCCAAGGAGCCAATTACGAAAATACCTGCATGTGGTTCCTTGGTAGCTTTTTAACAAGTACTGTAAAATAAAGACAAACTTGTGAAGATTGAGCTGTGCTTGCTCAAGTCATTTTGCTTCCTCCATACTGACCCACAGTAAAGCATCTGGACTGCTCACTGTTCGGTGTGCCTCAGATGAAGCCATGACTCTGTTACCTGTACAAGGAATCTAGGAGCCACGCCGAGCTACTGGCTCGTAAATAGGCAGTTGTTGAGCTCAGACTATTCTAACTGCAGTATAAAAATGTAATAGGCCAAACGGGTTAGTTTTCACAGATTATTTTTTTTTTTTATAGCATGTAGTTGGGGTTTATGTAGGCAAAGCTCACTTTGAGCTCAATCTGACTAATCTTAGAGGACATCAATTTGTGGGGAAGTCTGTCATTAAAGATGTTTCACTGACTTCCAGAAACAGTTAACTAAGGAACCAAAGTTGGAACAGAGCCAACCTGCTTATATTGTCAATCGGTCATGGGTCCTCATAGCAAGCGTTAGCAGAGGTGGCTGTTTCTGCTTGCTCTGTTACAAATGCAGGAGAAGCTTTCAAAGAGGAGCCGGTCTCCTGTTTTTTCTTTGCTAAATAGTTGTCTTGAGTACAAGAACCACAGCCTGTTTGCCTCTCGGAATATACTTGGGGCAGGAGGGATGCCGTGTATTGTATCCTGAAGCCACTGAACACTGTACTTGCAGGCTGCTCTCGGCTAGGGTACCCTGGCTTTGGTGCCAGTTTTGTGAAGGGCTGTAGGGCCGATGGGTGGATCGCAACCGCTCACTTCGGCGGAACGATCAGCTGAATTCTGCCTACTTTTAATGACTGTCATGTTGATTTTGACTGCTTTCTAACTACTTTGGCCTAGAAAATACGTGCAACTAAGCAGAATTATCTTGAGATTCTCTTTGGTACCCAAGCATGTTCTGCTATTAGCTTATTGATTTAAATAAGCTTCGACAGTGCCTGTTTACTGTACTTGTATGGGAGCACTGGGATTCGCTGGGGCTCACTCTCCCTGTGTACACTCTTACTCGATGAAAGTCTTGAAGCTGTGTGCTGTTAGGCCCAGGAACTTGAATTTAAAATTCACAGTGTTCTTGGGGGATGAGAGCTGCTCATGAACTTCAAAGAAGTCTACCTTACTTCTGGTCTTACTCTCCACACTGCTAGGCCAAATGCAAGAGAGAAGTAGTCTAGTGATGAATCGAGCTTCTAAAGAAGTGGTTCTTGGGTGTACCCTGGGGTGGTGAAAGGTACTACCCTTACAGGCAGCTACCTGGTTCTCTTTGTTACAGTTTAAGCAAAGAAAGCCAGCTGTATAAAACAGAAGTGATAAATACTACCAGTGTCTGAACATCTTTGCTGATTAGATATTAAAGAACTTAACACCTCTGTGAAACTTACATACTGGTTCTGTTTTGAATAGAGTTATTGAACAGAATGAACTTTTTCATGTAACAGTAACTTCTTGAATGCTGGAAGATCAAGTGCAGAAATTGTTTAACCTAGATATGTCACTTAAAAGAATGAACATATGGCTAACGAACATCTTCAGTCTGGCAGTTCTACTAATTAGTCTGTTTCTTTATTCTGCTGTCATTGTAACGGACAATCACTAGACCTCTTGGGAGAGGGTGAGTAACATTTTTGATTTCTAAGACTTTTGAATGTTAAGACTCCTTATTAAAAGCTCCAGCTTTCTGGAGCTGAGTAATTGTGGTCTCTCTCCCTCTTCCCCTTACTTTTCCTGTTTGATCTTCATTATGTGGTTGCATATAGATAATCTGGCTGCACTTTCCGGTGTTACCTCTGAGCCACAGATTTCAGATCCATTTGCCCCAGAGCCTAGTGCAACTACTGCTGCAACTACTGATACTGCAACTACTTCAGCTGCCGCTGCTACAACCACAACTATTACTGCTGCCACTGCTGAAGTGGATCTCTTTGGAGGTTAGTTTGGTTGCTCTAGTGCTCTATGCCAGCTCATAAGGTAGATGAAGCAATACTGAATTCAGCTACTGTGTCAAGGCCTCTGATTTAATCAATTCTGCCAGAGGTGCCTGTGTGTTGGATGCTAGATGGAGCAGGAAATGTAAACTGTCCAACTGCCTCGTTGTTTGCTGTGCTTTTAGTTGATAAGACTCCTCTGCACGTATATAGAAATGGAAAACTGTGCACGCTTAAGACTGAATTACTTTATGGTTGAACAGCAAAAAAAATTAGGTTTCAGGTGCACACCCGGAGAAGCAGGTATTCTTTCCACATTATTCAGTAACTACGCACTGTACTCCAATTTGTGGGAAACGCAGTTGTGCTTTCGTAGTTGCTGAGGATGGATGTGGCAGCTTCCTGCCCCTTCATTACATGTGGCACTTGAGCTCTGTTGTATTTCTTCTGAGTCCTTTCAGTAAATGTAGTATGGAGCCAGCAGAAACTACTATATTACAGTGTTCTTGAATCTGGGTTTTATTTCATGTAGCATTAATAGTAAATTCAAGTGGCAGTGAACTCGTACTAAATGCCAACTATACAACTGATGTGTAAGAAACATATTCTTTGAGTTTAGCTATGCTCTTTCAGTCTCTCATGGTAGCTGCTAACCTCATGAATAAGAATAAATTTCCCCCTGTATGTTGTCAGTTTTCTTGTCGCTCCCATGGAGCAGGAGGCTTGTCAGCAGCATGTCAGAAATTACCGTTTCTTTTCAGCACTATACCAGCCCAGGTTAATAGAAAAATTTTCTGATTTACAAACTACTAACATGTTTAAGATCACCTGACCACAGTATTTTTGTAGGTTTCTCTTCCAGTATGACCATGTATGTCAGGAATTAGTAATAACATCCTTGCTAGCAAAACTGAATTCCAGTATGTTCTGAGTGGAGTGTGGTGTTTTTATCGCTTCTACTGACAGGAGTTCTGGAGAGGTCTCACACATAAACAGGTGTTTCCTAAAGACTCAGAGTTCCCGGTTAGAAGTTTTTTAGGACTGACTTAGACAGACAGCTCCAGGATATCCCCAGGGGAACTGCTGAGAAGCTGTAAGAAAGGAGTACAGCTGCTACCTGCTACTTAACTCCCCCTTTTACAAAGATGGATAATAGGTCAAGCGCCACAGGGTCAGGCAGTTCAGAAGCAATTTTAAAATAGTTGTGGGCAATGGTTCTGGACACCACTAGGCGCAAGAGAGATTCTGATGTTCGTTACCCTCAGAAGACTGTTGCAGAAGCCGAGGCCTGTGCTTGTTAACACTGCTGCAGATGCACAGCGCATGACACTTCTGGTGTGTAGATGTTGGGGTCGAGCCAGTCTTGGATACAGCACTTTCAAATTACATTAGTAATTTAGCATAGATATATGACCTTTAAAAAAAATTAAATGATAGTTAAATGGCTAGAAATCACTGTAAACTTGCAACAGGATTAGAAAAACACCTACTGTTGCATATTCTTCCAGTGCTACTGCTTCCAGCAGCAAGATGTACCCTTCCTTTTTTCTACCTTTTGCACTATTCTGTGCCTGGAAAAATGGCTGCTACCAAATCAGTGGCAAAGAGCTGGATGCATTTAGTTTCTAGAGATTTAACTGATCATTAGATTACTTAGTGGCACGTGTTAGCAAGTGGAGTTGCCTTCATTCTCCAGTGTGGAAAGAATTATACTTTTGCAGCATCCAGACTTCTGTGACTTGATCAGTTTTTTTTAAAAGAGAATGTATTTTCTTGCTCGAATACTATAAATCTCCAGTGGATTATATAGTAGATGAATGCTGACTTTTTCCTGGAACGCTTCAGGACAAAGCAAGGTTTTGTTATTTACAATAGCAGAAAACTTCTGGTTTTCAAGAAGGAAAAAATTCTAAACACACTCAGCAGTGAAGGTACTTTTGCAGTGCCTTCAAGACACCCGCAGGCCAGACCCTTTTATGATCCTGGAGTCCATATTGAACTTCCATCTCTCTGCTTGTGGTTTTTTTGTTTGTTTCTTTCTTTGGTTTTTTTTTTTTTTTTTTTTTTGTTTGTTTGTTTGTTTGTTTGTTTGTTTTTTGTCTGACTCCTGTGCTGTAACTGGTATCCCATACCAACATTCCTTTTTACTTCAAGACTACGTACAGTGCAAGAAGCGGTAGTCTGGGGGCAGACACTGTCACTCTAGCTTTTTTGGTGCCAGGAAAGCTTACAGTTAATCTTAAAGTAGGTATTTGATCTTTGAGGTCTGCTAGAGATACAGTCTTCAAGGTCATGTTAACTTTTTGCAGCTTGCCAGTTCTTAGTTGCTTTATGCAATCCCTTGTGGGGAGGTGTGGTAGGGGAAGATACAGGACCAGTGATCTTGGGAGAAAGAATGTAGAGTCTTCAGGGAGTGGCTGGGTAGGGAAGGGAAGCTGAAAGCTGCAGGAGAGAGGCAGCCAAGGTGATGGAAGAAGCAGAAGAGGAGACTTGGCAGGAATGACTGTTGAATTCTCTTGCACTGCATCGCTGGTACTTCAGCTGATAGGAGCCTGCATGTTGCCTGGGACTGGGCTTTGTCTTTAAGAGGAGAAGCAGCTCTGCTTTATGTCTTCATGTCTTAACATGCTTTTGGAAAGCAGATGAGAAATGCAGGATTGATCCAGCATAGCTTTTTTGAAGAATTCAGTCTGATTAATGGGCAAGCTTTCAGTTACCTGGGCCAACTTGAAGAATTCCTTATCTTGTTTCCAAGATAAACAAGAGGAGGCTGTTTTCAAAGTGCAGCTGGAATCATTCCTGAGAGGGGGAAATGTATAGGAAAGGCGAAAGATCTTGAAATGCCATGTACCTCAATAATAGAATTTGGACACAGTATTTTTGGATGCTAATAATGTGTTCTTGAGTTATATTTTGTTGTGCAATTATAGTGTAAGTGGTGCAAGTAAAAATTCATGGCAGACACTGTGCAAATGTCAGTTATTAAGTATTCAGTATTAATCACAAGCAGGCAGGGAACTGTGGTTTTCCCTTTAAAGAAACTAAAGGCAAAGTGATTGAGACTTTTTGGCACTTGGCAAATGAATGTCCCTCATGCTGGAACATGCTTGTAGCAAACCAGCACTTATTTTAAAGTGTTTTAAAATTATTTTAAAATGAAAACTTTTTTTTTAAAGTTTTAAAAAACAACAACAAAAATCCCATAATTCTTACTATTATTTCCTAGCAGTGATCCTAGTGGGGTGTTTCTTGTTAAGGCAGGTTTTCCATGCCAAAGTAATGAAGGGTGACTGAAGAGGAAAAAAAATGTGGAAACAAGAAAAAAATTCTGCTCACCTGTACACTTTAGTTCTGTGATCTTTCAAATACTTGTGACTTGCCATAGGGTTGTTTCAGATGTTGCATAATACATTAAATGATTATAAGTCATACATAAGTATCATCATACGTGAATAACTTTTGTTGTATATTGATGCCATGGTGTCAGATGAAGCCTGAATTTATGAATTTATGAAATTAAACAGATCGCTCTTCAAGAACACTTACTTTGCTGCAGACAAGATGTGTTGAAGCACTGCTTCAGTGTTTCAGAACTTAAAAATGCCATTGTTTGCACATCACTTCAATAAGAACTGATTTTATTTAACAATTTAAGTGTTTGCAGTACAGAATACGTAGCTATCACTCCTAACGGCTGTTCCGTGTAGTGTGAACTTGCAAAGGTTTCAGCAACATCTTAAACCCAAGCGAGGATCATGTGCTACTTGATTCTAAAAGTCAAAAGCTAGATTCACTTCTGAAGCAGAAGATGCACAAATGTAAAGAGGCATAAACTGAGTATATACAGTAACTGCTGTAAAGGGAGAAGATCTCTTACAGTGCTGGAAATGCAAATGTGGGGTTACCGTGCCAATATGGAGAAACAAAAAAAGAAACATTCCAATCTGTTTTTTAGTAATAAAACATGCAATACTTAATTGTATCAATTTCTGCATGTCATGCTCGATTTTTAGCAGAGGGCATCTGTGCAGGTGCAGCACAGCCTTTTGGAAGGCTTCAATGAACTTAATAAGTATTAACTTAAAAAAAAAACCAACCCAGCAAACCATTGGTTTGAACTGTGAGCTGTAGGGTCACCTGGTTAGGTTGGTTTGTCTCTGTGCTTATATAAGTTTCTTGAACTTCTCGGAGTAACTAATATTTAAAGTTTTTTCTTTAGATTCCATTATGAACTTAGGTGTTTATCCCACCTGCTATTTAACCCAACTATGATGCTAAAGAATATGATACGCTTGGCAACAACCTATTCGTATTTGGAAGCGGCAATAAATAATAAAGCTGATGCCACGCTAGCCATTCCCTTCCATCTATGGACTGGAAGGAATTTGTGCCCACCTGAATTTCTATGGCTGCTGTATGTGGAACCTCAGTAGTTCACATCTGGACAGGAATGGGTGTTGCTCTGAGGCTGAAGTGGTCCCAGCATAGAACTGGTGACTTAACTGTATGCATTCTGAAACACCACTTCATATGAAACCTGGAGGCTATCCTTTCATTCTGGGAGGTAATTATAAATAGCATTGACCAGCTTCTGTGCTGTTGATGACCTACAAGCTTGTGTGGATAGAAATAAGCTTTTTTGGAAGAGCGCAGGGTGACCCTCTATCTGAAAGCTGGCCCTGTAGAGCAGACCCCAACACACATGACCATATGCATAGCATGTTCTTAAGCAGTACCATTCAAAACTCTTCAGTCCAGTGCTGTGTTGAATTTCTTCTATAGGATGTATGCCAGTGTCTGGTGTACATACAACACTGTGATGTTTGACAAATTACGATTTTTTTTACTTGGACAACTGCCATCCAGTTTTGTTGTTGAACCCTGTTATGTGAAAAATAGAATTGTATTTGAAATGGCTTATTAGCAGGCCTTTTTTTGCTACTAACTCATTTTAATTCTATTGTACAAGGCTTTCATCTCTTCTGTTGAAGTTTCAGTGCATGTTCTTTTGAGCTTTTTAGATTAAGTGGCACAAACTTGTTTTTAAAATGGTTGTTTTCATTTTAAAATTGACACTCAAGTTAAAGCATGGTAAGCTTTTTCCTGTAGTAGTTTAACAGTGCAATTGCAGTATTCCCCAACAGATTTTATTTTTTTAACTTGCTAACTTTGTAGCAGTAGAAAAATGGCCTTTATGAGCATCTTGAAGCATTTGATCTTAATTGTGCAGTCTTTTTGTGAAGAAAATGCTTGCCTATGAGGATAGTCCAAATGGCGTTGTCCATTAGGACTACTTCATGGAATTAAGAGCTACAGATGGTGGTTTAAGCCTAGGAATAATGCTGTGAAAGTTCAGAGCTTAAAATTTAAACATACCACTTAGCAAGTGGCAAGGAAAAAAATGGTCAAAGAAAACTCATGAGCAAGTCATTCCAAAACCTCCAAACAGTTGTTTTCCCTGACTCGGTTGGTTGGCCTAGAGGTGATCCTAAAAGGAGGAGAGACACACTATGGCTGGCCAGTAGTTAAGATCCTTGATCTGTCAGAAGCAAGCTGAATAAATATAACCTATGCGTCAGGTTATGGCTTCAGAAAGATCCAATTGGAATACTGTCAAGAAACAAGTAAGTTCAATTTCTCAGATGTTGCATGACTGACTTGGCTCAAACCTGAGAAATGGTAGATGCAGATCTCGTGCTGATGTAACTGGACTGTTATTTGTGATGGTGCTTAAGTTCACAAAGCACTGTGCGAGTAAATTCACAGTTACAGATCAATAACACGTATTACAGGCTTTGAGCATGCAAGTTTTTAGTATTTTTGTAAACACCAACTTACTGCCATACCTCTGCTCGCTCTTCAGTTAATTTTGGGTAGTACATGAGCATGCTGCTCTGAACCCTTATACAATGAGAATAATGCCTTATTTTACACTCACTGTACTTCCTGCAGGCAACCAGAGAAGCTCTATCTTCAAACCCTGTCTAGAACCTGCTCATGTGGGGTTGGGGGAGAGGCAGAGCGTTTTGTGCTGCATGACTTGTCTTGCTGTCAGAGTAAGAACATTCATGTTGTATAAGGGGATCTACCTGTGCAATTTAACTTGGTTCTTTTACTATATTTTTCTTCTCTTTATCCTTTTTCCTTTTAATTTCTGTTCTTAAACTGCACCCAAGATGCCTTTGCAGCTTCTCCTGGGGAAGCCCCTGCAGCGGCTGAAGGGGCAGCAGCACCAGCTACCCCAACCCCTGTAGCAGCAGCTCTTGATGCATGTTCAGGAAATGGTGGGTTTTATGTCATTAGATAGTCTCTTGTTTTGCTGGCTTTTTGTTTAAACTACATGGCAGTGTGTTTTTCTGAAATTTTCTTAGTGTTTGCAATTGGTCAAAAACAAATGTTAGACTGAAGAGCATGCCTAACAAAACTGCCTGTTACTGAGTCCCAGTAACTTTGTACTTATTTGGTAGTGCTAATGGACAATTCTGTCAGTGCTGAGTTTTGTAAGCAGTAACCTGCTAAAGTGGATATTCTTTTGTCATATTTCTGTCTTTTTTTGGCCTTGTCAAAGAGCCTTTGAAAGTTCTCCCCTTTAACTAGCCTGCTCAGCCCTTCAGGTGGTCTTTATTTTGGAAAAACATAAGTAACATGTCTGAATAAGTAAGCTAAATGTTAACGACCTCCTCTGTGTGCGTGCGTGTATTTGCAGTATGTGCATTGCCTGTCGTTGCTTTGTTCTTGACTTCCTCCCTCGCTGATCCTAAGTACGTATACACAAATATTTCCCCTCTCCTTTTTACAAGACCCCTTTGCCCCATCCGAAGGTAGTGCAGAGGCTGCTCCTGAGCTGGACCTCTTTGCTATGAAGCCAACAGAGACTGCTGTTCCTGTAGTTACCCCTACAACTAGTGCAGCCACTCCAGTTCCTGCAACAACTCCTTCTCCAGCTGCTGCTGTTGCTGCTGCTGCTACTGCTACTACAGCTACTGCCACTACCACTACCGCCACCACTACTGCTACCACCACCACCTCCGCTCCTCCTGCTCTAGATATCTTTGGTGGTAATTTTGTTTTTAACTCTTTGATTCTGTTGGATTGATCTGTCAGGAGTACAGAACAAACAAATCATTGTTGCATGCATGCTGTGTGCTGGGCTCTCAAACCAGAGAGCCTATTAATTCAAAATATGATGTATAAAACATGGAAGTTCTGCTTTCAGTCCTGCCTTTCAAAAATGAGTTAAAGATGTGTTATGTTCTTGGCCTTAGATTTATTTGAGTCTGTTCCTGATGTACCCGCAGCACCTAAACCAGATGCTACTCCTAGCATAGATCTCTTTGGTACAGGTAAAGAGAGAATTCTTCCAATACTCTGCTGCTTTGATGCCGTGTAATGGTGTAAACTGACTTGAGTGATACTTACTTCTCCTCGGTTTTTCTTTCATTTCTGGAAGATGCTTTTTCATCTCCACCGCATGGAGCTTCTCCTGTGCCTGAGAGTTCTCTCACTGCTGATCTCTTATCTGGTGAGTGCTTGTTTTCACAGGCCGTCTTACAGACTTCCTGGGTTTGCTTGTTTTTGTTTCCCCAAGAGTAAAATAAAAAACAACAACAAAAAAAAAAAAACAAAAAAACAACCAAAAAACACTTATTACCAATTTACATCTTTAAGCTGAAATACTAAGTTGTGGGTTTGATGCTTTGGTCACAAGATGTGCAGTGGCTGAAGATGCAAGCTGTGAAGTGGCTGACACCGAAGCTGAGTAAGTAATGTAGTTGTTGAGAGAGTAAATCCTCCAAGCATAAGAATTTTCTTAATACGCAATGTTTTCGTTAAAGTACTGTGGTTTTCAGTTGCGGTGTGAGAAATGTAACACTTTCTGTTTGCAGTTCTGAAGACTGCTACCTGAATTTACCAACCCTGTCGTTCTAACTGGTGGAGCCCATGTGGCTTTGAAATATTTAGCTATCATTGTTGCCTTGCTGATACTAAATATTATTTATCCTATGCTTACTGCAGTGGATGCATTTGCAGCCCCCTCTCCTCTACCCACTGCCTCTCCAGCAAAGGTGGATTCTTCAGGTGTGATTGACCTATTTGGTGGTGGGTATTTTTCTTTCCTCACCACTTCAGAGTTGAATCACTTCATTTCAATTACCTTTGCGCTTTGCTAAAGCTGAGGTTTCCCCCTTCTCACAGCTTTTCTGTGTAGCATGACAGCTAAGACTAGCATGCCCAGTTCTTAGTACTGCACACTAACGAACTGCAAATAAGCTGTCAGCGTGCTCATTTCATTGTCGTGACACTTGCCATTCTGTTTTCAGTCAGTGCATGTGTGGCTCTTCCTCAGCGGTCCAGTAAAAGTCTGTTGGGTTCTTTTTTTCTTCTTTGCAACTCTCCGTGGTCATGTTGTTTTCTCTCAGTTCCGTTTCTCAAAGCAGCTGAAGTTTTGGGGGTGACTTGTCTCGGAGTGGGTTATCTGAATCACAGGATCTTTGTGGGATTTGACAAGGTGGAAATTAGGATGGGCCAGCCAGCTCTAGGAGTGTTGTAGAACAGAAATGTTGCTCAGAAGTAGTGAATTTTCAAACATTAGTGACATACTCCTCTAAAAAGACTTAATATGAGTCAGTAGGTTCTGTCTGGAATTAACTCCAAACTCTCGTCTGATGCATTCACCTCCAAAGGGCTTAGCCCTCTTGTCTAAAATGCTACGGTTTGCATGGATTTTCTGAGAAGAGGCTCAACTAAAAAGAGAAGAGATTCCTCTCAAGTGCTGGTTTGTTGCCCCTCCTTTTTTCCACCTGCACTTCACATCCGTGGTACTGCTTTGCAATAGAGATGGCCAATCGCTTTCATTTTCTTCTTCTGATGAATGAAGTGGTTATCCTTTTGTCATCTTTTGTTTACATTAAGTGATGAATTGATGCATTTAATATTGAACTCTTCACCTTTTCTTGATGCTTTCTGGAATTCCCTTTAGATGCTTTTGGAAGTAGTGCTTCTGAACCCCAGCCCGCAACCCAGGCTGCTTCTAGTTCCTCAGCTTCTGCAGACCTACTTGCTGGTAATAAAGAACTTCTAGCAAATTGTTATTTTAAGGCAAACTAAGAAATGGTCTTTGAAATCTTTTATGTTCCTTGGGTGTAAGTGGACTTCTGCAGTGGAATAAAATACTTGTTTACAAGATTTCTTAGTACTTTAGATGTCTTAAATTAAAAGTACGGTGAATTACAGGGCAGGGGCTATACTGAAGTACGAGTTAATGTCCTAGATTACCTTCTTCCTATGCTCCTCATTTTCCTACCTCCTGCTGTTTTTCTATACTGTTCACTGTATAGGAGCGTGTACATAAAGTTTCTTTGGCTGACTGCAGCAGTACTTAAGCAGTATTGCAGGCTATGCTACTTGTTCCTTACTTCTAATACATCTCGATTTCTCGGTTGATTTAATCGAGGCAGGTTACACACTTAAGCGTTAGGAGCTTGGATGAATGACTTGGCAGCAGTCTTGCATTTAGCCAAGGAGAGCAGGCTGACGAGAAAGAGCTTTTCTGAGGACAAGGGCATAGAGGTGATAGTGACCCTCTCGTCACACTGGGTGAAATGAGGTCTCTGCTATGCTGAGTGTGGCATCACTGTCACGCCCTATTTCAAAAGCTGAATAACTGTATCATTGTAGTCGGCATACTACAAGTAAGCAGCTTCAGCTGGGTTCTGTTTGTACCGTTCTCCAAAATTCATGCTAAACCACCATGTATTTTGGTGGCTATAGGGAGTGTGCTAAACAGTGGTGACTCCTCCCCATCCCGGTTTGAAGTTTGTAGAGAACAAGATCCCAGCCTGCCTTCCTCAAGTTTAAAGGAAACTAATGCACTTCTGGCTTCAGGAAGACTTGACTCAGTTTGTCCCCATGTTTCCAAAACGTGAATTTGTGAGTAGAATGCGTTGGTAGGTTATCTTTCATGAACTTCGAAGATGATGGTTAGCTTTGTGTTGTACCTCTGTGGCATTAATTCCGAGCTGGAGTGATAGTCTGCCCTTTGTGCAACTGCTGACTGCTCCAGGTGTGGTGGGCCCTGACATCAGCTGCTGTCTGTACGTCTGAAGGTCTCTCACGCCAGCTTACCCTGTGTCAGAGGTCCAACCCTGTGTATGTTTTTCCTTTTTATGCTCATGAGAGGCTCTCCATTACATGAGGAGTATAGGCTTAAAGTAGTAGATTCTGAAAGATACCAGTGGTTTTTCAGTCGTGTGTGTTATCGGGGGACCGGGTGCAAAGATGTTGTCAGGCAGAAGCTAATCCTGCTTATGCAAACATTACAATACAAAATATTTTATCTCCTTATCTGTAACTAAGCTTAAATTCCAGTAGGAATTACGCTCCAGATGGCTTAAACTTCAGCAGTGTGCTCTCTGAATCTGATGAGTCACATTAAATCAAAACGTAAATTATAAAAGAAATGTTGTAAGTTGTGAGTTATAAATACTCAAGCTGACCTGAAGTAGTTGGGGTGAATAAGATGGTTTCTTTTAAAATTTTATTTTTGCTCCAAGTAGACTTAATTTTTTTTTTTTGGCAGATACAGATATTCTGCAAACATCACAGCATATTGCTAAACATTTGTTCACCCTAAATAATGGCAGATGTATAGCCTGCAGTGTAATCCAGTTTTAAATTCAAGAGTGTCCAGAATTCATATGGTGGCTGACGGCTTGTCCTTCATGGTTTATGAGTGTTTCATTGTACTCAGTGTTCATATGCATAATATTATGAGTATACTTACTATGCATCACTGTCTTAAGTGTTCTGCTGTCAAAAAAGTTTCTAGTCTCTTCCTGGCTCACTTAGAAATTGTGGTAGAATGTTTTTCATACTTTTTTAAGCCTCTCACCAGGCAAGACTAGACCTACGCTGATAAATACAATAATCTAACCTTTCACCCTTCTAGGTCTATCCCAGTACATACCCTAATAGCATGTTCCTGTAAAAAATTCTTACATGAATGCGTAAGTAAAAGCAACCTCAAAACTGGGCAGTTAGGGATGTCCAGACAATACTTCTGACTCGGTTGCTGCTGTTTCTGCAGACTGTCTCTGGGTCTTGTGCAAGTCCTAGACAGCTAGAACTTAATTTATTAAAGCGTTTCTATGGCTTTTGTGCCAGATGTTGCTGTTAAATTGTGCAAGGCTAAAAGCTGTGGAATTAAGACCAATCATCATGCAAACTTTACCTGAAGCTGGGGAGAACTCTCTTCTGTAGCTGGAGAACAGACACTTTATGGGGCTTTGCAAAAGCTTAGGTAACTTTTTAAGCAGAATCTTACAGGAATTAAGTTAATGCCGTGTTGCCCAGCTCCTTGTTCTCATTCGGGATATGGAAAGGATCTAACTGAGCACAGGATCTTTAGATGGCTCCAGAGCTTTAGGAATTGCTCCAGTCAACTGCCTTTTGTCATCCGTGTATCTCATCAGCCTGCTTCTGGACTGATTCTTTGCAGATAGGTACCTTTTTTGCAGATAGTTGAATGGATGGAGCTTTGCCTTGGGACAGGTGATGGACTAGGACAGAGCTTGTACGTAAGGATCAGAGGATAAGCCAGCATCGGTGATGTGTTAGCATGTGTCTGCTACAGACCACCTGGTCAAGAAGAGGCCTGCAGAAAGCCTCACTGTCACAGGCTTTGGCAGCAACTTCAGCCACCACAGTATGGGCTGGAAGGGCAATAGGGAATGTGGCTGGGCACAGGTAATGCAGGGGACTTCTGGAATGTGTTAGAGAATCCCTTGATGTGGGTGATCAAGACATACCAGAGTGAGTTCAGTGGAGGGCCACCAAGACGGTGACCTGGTGCACATGACGTATGAGCAGAGGCTGGGAACTGGGTCCATTCGGCCTTGAGAAGAGAAGGCAAAAAGGAGGTCTCGTTCGTGTCTAAATTTCCTCACTGGAGGACACAGGGAACAGTAGCCAGGTTCTTATCGGAGGTGCACAGCGATAGGAAACAAGGCAATGTGCGGGGAAACTCCAGTTGAATACTGGGATTCTTTTATTTTTACCATGAGGATGGTCAGATATGACAGTAGGCTGCCCAGAGGGGCAGTGGAATCGGTCCTCTTGGAGGTGTCAAGGCAGATCTCTGGGCAACCTGATTGCACCAGGCCAGCAGCTTTGGGCAGGGCGTTGGGCTGGCTGACCTCCAGAGTTCCCTTCCAGCCTAAACTATGCCGTGACAAACCCGCTTTGAGAACAGACCTTGGAGAGCTGAGGACAGATCTCTGATCCCAGTACGTTTGTCCAGATTCAGAGTTAGCATGTGTGAACGTGTGGCTTACTGTGGACTACGGTTTGGGTGATAAGGGCTCTGTGGGAAGCAGGGAAGCTCACACAGGCTTTTGAAAAGCTCTTTCCTTGGGACTGCAGAAAGCAGGCTGCTCTGCTTCCCGCTGCTGCTTCCCTGGCTCCAGCCAGGGCGCCTGGTCAGTAGCATCTGAAGGGACCAGTTTAACTTACAATCAGAGTGGGTTTGGCCAGTGCCTGCAATCTGGCAAGCTTCAGCTGAAGGACATAATTTATGAGGTATTTCTAATCAGGTTGTTTTCTCCTCGACCTGTAGTTCATAGTCAGGTTTGCTGTCCTCTCCCAGCTGTCTCTGGGGCCAATGTCGTTGTTCCTATAGACCAGTTGTTCCACAACCAAACCTGTTTGCTGGTGGTAGAGCAAGTTTCTGGCCTGGTGCCCAGGTGATGGCACACCACTCTCATTTCCCTGCTGAGCGTTTGGGTTTGAATACAGTTAGCTGCTGCTAACTCACTCCTCTTCTGAAACATGCATCTGATGTGTAAATAAGTCTGATGCTTGCATCAAGTGTGTGTGTATACATTTCTCTAACTCTTTCAATATGTAAGTGTTTGGTGTTTAGTCTTGCTGCGTTCTTTGAGAAAGAAACGTTTTCAGAGACAGCGTCTGAGATCTCACAGTAACACTTGATATAGTGGATGCTTGCAATTCGAGCACAGGTTCTGTATGTTGAGCTCTAGCCTGTCTCATAGTTAAATGCCTGGCAGATGCTCGATTTCATAGCTGGGAAATGTGCTCTTGTCACTGCAAGTGTCATGGTTTAAACCCAACCAGCAACTGAGCACCACCCAGCTGCTCCCTCACTCCCCCCACGGTGGGATGGGGGAGAGAATCTGAAGAGTAAAAGTGAGAAGACTTGTGGGTTGAGATAAAGACACTTTAATAGGCAAAGAAAAAGCTGTGCGTGCAAGCAGAGCAGAACAAGGAATTCATTCACCACTTCCCGTTGGCGGGCAGGTGTTCAGCTGTCTCCAGGAAAGCAGGGCTCCATCACGCGTGACAGGTACCTGGGAAGACAAAACACTGTCATTCCGACACCCTTCCTTCTTCCCCCAGCTTTTTCTTGCTGAGCATGATGTGGTGTGGTATGGAATACCCCTTTGGCCAGTTGGGGCCAGCTGTCCCAGCTGTGCCCCCTCCCAGCTTCTTGTGCACCCCCGGCCAGCTCGCTGCTGGGGTGGGGTGAGACACAGAAAAGACTCTGCAAGCCCTGCTCAGCAACAACTAAAACATCCCTGTACTGTCAACACTGTTTCCAGCACAAATCCAAAACATAGTCCCATACAAACTAATACGGAAAAAATTAACTCAATCCCAGCCAAAACCAGTACAATAAGATGTCTGCATAATGTGCTGTAATCGAATATACCCTGTGACCGTGGAAAGCAGTCTGGATAAAAAAGGTGGTTCGAGGATCTTCAGAATTTTCTTTATTTTCCCATTATTAAAAAGCAGGCTTCCCCACTGAACTGGTAACTAAAGAAAGCTGAAGGACAGAAGAAGAAAGGAATTAGTTGACTGCTTAAACAAGAGTGGTACGAACTAAGTAAAAAGGCAGAAAGCAGTGATAAGGGTTTCATGTAAACAGATGATCTCTTCTAAATTGATAAGTTGTATTTGGTACTGAATTTCAACAATGTGACTGTTGGAGTAGCATGCCAAATTTTTCAGATTTCACCCACGTGAAAAGGTCTGTATTTACTTTATACGAGAATAGGATTTAAAATGGTCTCTACAAAGTTGAGAAAACTATCTAAAGGAGAAATTTCAAATGAGTAAATGTTCGAGCTTCTGTCCACAGGCAGCAGCGGTTAGCCGGACAAATAGGGACAGCAGACTGCAAGGCAGGATGTTCCCTGAAAAGAAACTAAAGGCAGTGGTGGAGCGTGGGCTCGTCGCTGTCTTGTGCTCAGCTGTGGCAAAAGAATATGCTCTTCCCACCGTATTTGTGTAGTCGTGGTTGGAGCACTAAGCTGGGATCTGATCCTTTCTATGCGAGGGCAGCTGGGGAAAAACAAGGCTGAGACTGAAGATGTAGTACAGAGGACTCAGACATCACTGTCAAGAAGACTGAATAAGAGGAACGGCTTGTAGACTAAAGAGAACTGAGAAAGTGTCATATGTCTGGTCTCGTTTTGCCAGAGTCTTTGCATATTTAATCAGTTTCCAGAGTCTGTAGATAATACAAATAAGATTTAATTGCAAGGGAGGTCAAATTATATGGAGGGCAAGGGAGGGATTTTAAGAATAACCAAGCTTGGAAGTGCATTGCTTGCAGGCTAGAGAATCTCCATGAGTAGGATTTATTTATATAAATAGAGGGTTTATAATATATGATATATTCTCCAGCCTACAAGCAGTTCACTTGTGGATGCTCTTGATCCTGCTTTGGCATGGGAGTGTGGGGGTTCAGCAGCTTGAAGACATCTTGATGAAGGAGACCAGGATGTTTTAAGATGGTGAGAGAAGCTAAATTAGATTAGTAAAACACTGCCTTCTGAATTGAGGTTCCAAAGTAGTTGATGGGTCATCATAAGCTTTTCTCAAGTTAGTTCTCTGTTTCTCTTTTTTCTGAACTAATCCTTGTTTGTTGCATTCTGCCTGTGAGATTATTTACCTAGAGCAATAGCACGTAGTACTGGAAGAAGTGTGTTCTCTACTCTGTTGGTCTGTCTCTGCAGAAATCTAAATAACAAACATTAAAGTTGTTATTGGTGACTCTCCCAAAATTCACTGGGTCAGACCTGGCATACCAAGGGTGCTTGTGTAGTGTGGAGTTATTTGTAATGGTCTGCTAAGAATTGTGTCTCATTCCGCCTTGTATAGATTGAGCTTTTGTTAAACACAGCCCAGGACGACTGACTCTAATGTCCACATCTGTTTTTATGTGGCTTTTTCAAGGCTTTGGAGGTTCTTTTATTGCTCCCTCTCCATCACCATCCCCAGTCACTCCAGCTCAAACCAGCTTACTACAGCCTAACTTTGATGCAGCGTTTGGGACAACAGCTCCAACGACTGGCAGTTCATTTGATGCATCAGGTGAGCCACAGGGTTTCTTCCTGTGAATTTTCTAATGTGTTTTATGTGTTAGATGAGTGAATGACGCCATATTTAGGCTTTGAGTACAGGCAATATCAGTTATTTCCCTCTTCCTTCTCTACTGGAAGAACTCAGGATGATGTTAAGGTTGTTGTGTGCCCTACAGCTCTCTGTACCCATTTTTTATTCTACTATGTCAGTAAAAAAACAAACTAGTGTAAACATCCTTGCATGTGCTTGAGATGTGCAGAATCAGGGATTATGCAAGGAAAACACTGTTCTGTAAATCGAGTATATAGGCAAGTCGTATTGCTGCTCCTGCTGAAGCTATTTTTGAGCTTGCATGGCACCTGAGTGTACACAGAATGGGGACAGAGTTCACGTTCTTTGCCTGACTATAAGCTTAAACTTTCATCACTGCTATCGTTTTGTTTGCATCTCTTCCATTCTATGTTTTCCATGCTGGGTCCTTGCTACAAACTTAAAATTGGTGAGTTCTGCAACTGAACAAGAAAAAAAAAAAAAGTTGAAGTAGTAATGCTGCTTGGTTAATTGGTTGCTTGCCAGTGCACATGCTGCCCCTTCCTATAGACTTAACATTAGCATGTACCTCAAACACAGATCAGAAGATAGAACGCTGACATAAGATATACCAGGTGGTTTGACTTCAAGGGATCTAAAAATTAACTTCCGAGTTAGATGACTGGACTAAGGATGCTGGCTCTGTCAGTGTGGATGGTTCTGGTTCCTTCTGATCTTATAAGATGTTAGTAGGTTTTCCCAATTCCCTGCTGCTTGCAAGTCAATAGTAACATCTTGAGACTTCCAATCCTGTTGCTGTAAGATGTCAAGGTATAAGACTGCCTTTGTCACAGTAATTCTGACTGGTGTTTGCTGCAAGATGTTCATTTTAAAAACCTTTAAATGAATATCTCCTAACAAGTGTGTGTGCATCCGACATCTCTCTAGGGATGGCTGTAAAAAAAAATAGTGTCATGTGGAAGTGGTGTTGTGTCTATGGAGATTTAACTTTCCATTTAAAGTCCTTCTAGGCATGTCTTCTCGTACTAGTTCGCATCAGTATAGCTCTTTCAGGATTACTGTACGTTCAGTGTCTAGTAAAATGACATGCATGCCCTTGTTGGCATTACTTCTAACGTCAAACAGTGTTTTGGTAAGACTTGTGATGTGGTTGTCTGTGCTATATTTGTTGGAGCAACAGCAAAGTGGCAGGTAGGGTTTGTCTTACCACAGCTGCTGTTCTAACCCTTTTTCCTTTCACTTCCAGTGTTTGATGGCTTAGGTGATCTTCTTATGCCAACTATGGTTCCTTCGGGCCAGTCTATAGTACCTTCAGCCACAGCAACAGTCACTGCTTCAGCAGCAAGCAAGGGCCTCGGGAGCGATCTTGATTCATCTCTTGCAAACTTAGTAGGCAGTAAGTGACAAATTTTGGGTCTAAATGGTGTGGCGTACAACTGCGTTACTTTCCCACAGAGCCAAATACCCCCGTGTTTTAGCTGGCTTCAATGTCCTTCTGTTTCCCTGGGCAGATCAGGAAGCTATAGGCAGGAATAAGGCCTGATCCAGATAACTTGTAGTCTGGCTTCATAATTTGTCCCTGTTTGTGCCCAGGATCTGAGTCAAGTGATGGGATCTGTGTATGGTAGGTGGGATTTGTAATGCGCGAACATCCCAGGTACATTCACAGACACATCAGACCCTTAATGGGTCTGTCCCTGTGTAATAGTGGATGGGGAGGTAAACATTGTCCAAAGCATCTGACAGCAGTGTGGAATTTAGGCAGAAAAGCTGGTGGCCCAAATGGCTGACTTCTTGCTTAACGGGAGGAGGAGCAGCAGTGGGGTCAGGAGTGCACAGCAGCCAACAGTGAAATTTCCAAAGCATGTTCTTGAAATGCTGAACTAAAAAGTGTTCTCTTTCCTGTAGTAGCAGAAGGGCTAGAGCCTTTATAAATAGAGATAAATATCCACAGCCCCCTAAAAAACCGAAGAGGCACACCTAGGCCAAGGTGTGATACTACTGAAGTTGTATTTTGGAGGACTGCGTAAATGGAATACTGTTAGTATATGTATACACACC
The DNA here is from genome assembly GCF_017639655.2 of Falco naumanni. Taxonomy (NCBI): domain Eukaryota; kingdom Metazoa; phylum Chordata; class Aves; order Falconiformes; family Falconidae; genus Falco; species Falco naumanni. Next base: position 7,076,733 of record NC_054059.1, read on the forward strand.
ACAGCCAAGATATAATGAACTTATGATGCATACTATCCTGGTAGGTGTGGGGGGAAATGACCATGCTTAGAAGTCAGAAGGACTGTTAATCACTTGAAACCACTTCTGCCTGTCATTTGCTACGTCCAGGTTTGGGCGAGAAAAACAAACTTAGCCGTTTGTCACTTACAGGACGTGTACTGGTCATGTTACAACTTAGCTTAAAACTTTTTCCAAAGAGTTATTAAGGAAACTACTTGGAGCTTCCATGTATGATAGAGCAGATAAAGCATTGCAAATCTTCCAGGTAACATTCAGATCTATGTGTCTGTGAAAAATAGCTTTTTATTCCCGTATGTATAATGAGGAACAGAAACTAGTGTTGTCATTCATGGCAAATAGCTTGGTGCCCTTAAATAACTCAGCGTTTTGTAGACCTAAATATATTGTTACTTTGGTTTGCTTATGGAGCAAACCCAGCTTCTTCAAGCACAAGACATCTGCAGGGTTCCTCAAATGTTTGTCCTAAAGAAGAAGGGGTAGATGTGGCCAGTCCTCTGACGCTGCCTAAATGAGGACAGCTGAAACTTTATTACTCTGTATAAGCCCATGTGCAATGAAACATGAGCTGGTTTTATGTGCTTTAGTTTACTGAACACGACTTCCTTTTTTCTTATGATTTTTCAGATCTTGGCATTTCTGGTACCACTTCGAAAAAGTAAGTTCAACTTTGTTTTTAAAAAAAAAAAAGAAAGAAAAAAAAAGTTCTCAACTCTGCTTTATAATCTTGCATCTATTTCAGTGGTTTTTAAGAATCAATGAACGGGTTATGCGCCCCCTCGCACCCAAAAAATCAGTTCAGAAAAATTCTGGAAGAAGTATTCTATTCTGTACAGATTCACTGAATAATTAAGGTTAAATGCTCCTGACGTAGCTTTTAAACTTGCTTGCTTTAATCTGAGTCCTAGAATTTTTTATGTAAATCACTGTTTTCATATCGGACAGCTGATTTCCAAACAACTTAAAATGGGAAAATAGTCCAGATAATAAATTCTATAGCTCCCCTCAGTAATCTAGGCTAATATGTAATAGTTTTGTTATCTTTTTACAGACACGGGATGTGCTTATCATATAGGCATTGGAATACTTGTAAAATAGAAAAGAAGTTCATTCCATGCAGTGAAAAGGTTCTTTTTGCAAGAAGAAGTATTTACATCATTGCATTGATTTTTGAATGTATCTTAATCTGATTGCTTCCTTCTGTGCTTAGTCTTCCTCTGTATGCAAGACCAGTTTATGATGCGTGTACTTCAAAATGTTTTGTGCCTCTTGTGGAGATGATAGGGGGGATATGTATAAACACATCATGAGGTTTATCCCCAGAACTTACCTTCCTTCAATCTACTTCATTCAAATGGTGTTTCTTATTCTGGATAGAATGGCCTCTAACAAAACCTGGGTTTGCAACGGCCCTTTTATTCTATGATTGATGTGTTTATCTTCTATCAACTTTTTTCAGAACCGAATGCTTTCCTCCTTCAGCTGTTTGAGCAAAATTTCCAGCAATGAAATGACCTTTCAAAGACTTCTAGCAGGCAGTGCTACTTGCCTGGCCCCTTAGAACAGGCAGTAGCAGTCCCTCTTCCTACTTTTCAAGGGCGTAATAACAATAATAAGAAATAATAATAATACTTTACCTTCATTCAATACTAAATAAAACCTCTAATTTTTAATTCTCACTCCAAAGGCCGTAACTATATAGCTGACTTCAATATAGAGCGTACTGGTTTCTGCTGCTAACAACCCTTGAAACTGAGTGACTCCGAAAGTGTACTTGTCCGTTAATAACTTAAACTAATATACACCATAAACTAATGTAGCTGCAAGCCCAACGTTCATGTATGCCGCAACTGGTTTTCGTTTTCACTGTGAGGGTATGTAAATAATGGCCCTGTCTGTCTCCCCGTCTGTTAGGGGAGACCTTCAGTGGAACGCTGGAGAAAAGAAGCTAACAGGAGGAGCCAACTGGCAGCCAAAAGTAGCACCTGCAACATGGTCAACTGGTGGTGTCCCCAGCGGTCCATTGGTAGGTAGTTAATCCATCGATACCACTGGTATTGAAAACTCAATATTTTATGAGACTATGCAGGCGTACGTGTAGGCACGGCTCCTGAAGTCTACTTCAGGTAAAGAGCTTCCTTCTGTATAAATGGTATGATTGTTTCAAGTCACATTTTTAAGACCAGATTTACAGCTGGTGTAAATCAATCATTGAGACTAGGGCAACGAAAAATATACTAGCATAGGTATCAAGATATTACTCTACATGTGCACGTAATACCTGTGGACGTTTCCAGGTGTGTGGTTAGCCATATAGGTCTTGCCAACACCAGCCCCTGGTCAGTTGCCCAAAGACAATAGTATTGATCCAAAGCTGAAGTACTGGAAGGAGAGGAAAATAAGTTTTTCTCAAGCTTCCCTGAATGAAGCAGATCAAAAGACTAACTACAGGATATTCATACTGATCAAGTGAATGATGTCAGATCAGAACTGATTAGCTTGTTTGGCAGAGTAAAGCAGTCTGTTGGAAAAGCTAAAACTGCCCTTTAAAACGTATCAGAAGGCACTAGCTTTGAGAGAAGAGGGTTGAATTGAGCTAAAAATCTAAAATTGGCGCAAGAGCAACTTGATCACGCGTAAGCTACAAGAGGAATCTGAAGAGGGGTCATACTTCATCTCATCAAAGTCGCACAGGGCATAAAATGTCCTCCATTTGAAAAAGTTGGGTTGGAAAGGGAAGAAAACGACTGTCAAGGGGGAGCATGACCAGTTCAGATCCCTGCTGCCACAGCCAGATGTTAACGTGACTCTTAAGCACGTTCCAGCTTGTTCCTTAACCTTATGGAAGACACAAGTATTCCCTGAACTTGGTACTTCATTGAATGTATTAGTTGTAATGTCAACTTTTTCTCTTAATAGAAAGGCTGGGCAATACTGTACAGCGTAAGTGATTTTATTATTTTTTTTTTAAATCTCTTACTGTACTTACTTACTAAACATGAAGATACTAACAGCACCCCACCTGCATTACAGTTATTACTACTGGCTTAAAACTAGCTAGAAGCCACCTAACATGGCTCTTCTTGGACAGTCTGTCCAGCAGGCAATTCTCGGGCAATGTGTACTTGAATATGGTAGCAGTGATTAACCATTTCTGTCCTGTAAGCTTGAAAATGATGGCTTCAAACTGTCTTTACTGGGATGTGAACTATTTGATGTCTTGTACTACTTGAAATTTCTAACTTCTGTAACATCAGCCTAATCTTGTAGTGGCTTTGCCATTTGATAAGTAACGAGCCTTTCTGGAAAGCTGGGTGGGTTTGATGGCATTTCATGAAACTTGGGTGCTGTATATATTTCTTCGAAGTCATGCATTCAGGTATTTTTTGAAAGTAAAGAAAACTAGATCTGCAGGAAAAATAAATGTGGACACTGAAATGAAGCTTTGCTTCATGTCACTGTTGAACCATTTCTGGTTTGGTCACTTTGGTCACTTCTTCCCTTCTTTGTGACCTTTCACCTTCTGGATTAAAATCAGCAGAATTTCATAAGTCTGTTTCCTCAAGTGATCTTAGTGCTTTGGGGCAAAGGCAGATTCAGTTTGTGTGGCCATTTTCTTGGCAGCTGCCTACCTGGATTTCAAGCTACGTTGTGTTCCTGTGGCTGCAGTCCAGTTACTGCGTCTGATGTCACCTTGCTTTCCATACCTGAGTGTCCAGATGTTGGTTTTAGCCTGGGGACAGCTGTGCTGCTAGCACAGTACGGCTTTTAATTTAAATGCTCCCTAGAAAACTTTCAGGCTGGAATAGAGTATAAAGAGTATAGTATATAGAATAATAAGTAATTATTAATGAATCTGGAACAGGTTAATCTTGACTTGTTTCTGGTTTCCTAAGAAACTGGCATATTTTAGTCTGGAAGCAAGGATCAACCCAGGGCAGCGAATGCAGCATTCACAGAAGTGGACTGTGCAGTGAGTAATTCCAACGTATCTCCAGAGACACAGTGTCCTTTGAACTGAAAGTGTGCTAGCTGTTCTCCAAACGTGGTGGGATATAACTGATTCAGGGTAGGTCGTAAGGGGTGTGGAGGCTTGGGCATGACCCTACAGCTTCTGTAATAGCTGAAGAAATTGGGCCAGTATACTTAGGACATACGATAGCAGTAATGAGATTCCTAAAAAGCCTACTACCAATTTTAAATGCCTTCCTTGAATGTTTCCTGCCTCTCTTCAGAGTTGTTAATAATTTGAGCTGTATGTACTCCTGTGAAAAAGAGAGACCTGGATGCTTTTGAGGCCATAAGGAGACTGTGCATGGAAAGTTACAGATAAAGGAACCAAGAGGGATGATGTGTAGGTTGTGCTAGATAAGGGGGGTGGCCTTGTTCAAAGATGCTGTTGTGCTGTATATCCGATCAGACTACTAAACTAACAGTTCTGTCTTCCTGAATCCTAGTTAAAGGTCACCTTAAAACCATAACAAGTTAAGCATATGCATGAAAAGCATAACAAGGTAAACTAAATTCTCCCCAGTAAAGTACGTAATGGTTGTGATTGCGGCTTAAGTGTGGACTTATTCTTCAACTTTAATGAATCTCAATGCAGAAAAATACTTTTCTTTTTTTATTTTTTTTTTTATAATTGGAAGCTAATTATAGCAGTTATTTTCCTGAGCTTTACAACCTGCTTAAGCTTTTACTAAAACACAGTGCTACAGCAAGTGCTATAGTGTGTTGGCTAGCAATTATGAAGTTGGGATACTTTCTGACATTATGTAGAGGAGGAGGAAAGTACATACTTTCGTGAGCCTATTTTGGGTTGTATTCAGTAGATTGACTCCATTCATGAGAGAATGGAGTCTGTCACCCTTGCTTGCTTATGAAGCAGCAAGCTGAGCATCAGTGTAAGGACTCGTTCAACTCATTCTTTGAAGCATTGTAGTTTGGAGGTTAGGTATTACCTGCTACATAACAGTCCTACTTTCCAGAACAACTTTGGGAACGCTGGAGACTCCATGTGGTTTCCAGATGGCTGGTGTTACAGAGATTCCTGCATTTTTAGACATTTTTTTTAAAAAATATTTTAGACGGGAGCCGTGCCTCCGGCAAGTGCTGTTCCTACCACAGGAGGTACTCCACCTGTCCCACAGCCAGGAGCAGCATTTGGGATGGTGAGTCTCTCTTGTTACGCTGCTTTCCTTTCTTCACCCGGAGCCCTGCTCACACTGTGTTAATTTACAGCCCCCAGCAGGCACAGGTGTACCAATGATGCCCCAGCAGCCAGTTATGTACGGGCAGCCTATGATGAGGCCACCATTTGGAGCTGCCACTGGCCCTGGTGTACAGGTAAGTCTTACTGCTAGATGAATGTTTAATTGCTCTCCATTTCCCTAAAAAGTAGCTTGTGTGTACAGATTATTTCAGTTCAATTCTACCTGTAGATATGTAAATGAGATTTCTTACAGCATCAGCTGCCTGACTGGTGGCAGATCGCATGAACCACTTTGATTTTTTTCGATTCCCTTGTATGAGCCCAATGGGACAGGTTTGAAAAGTCTCCTACAGCTATTGGCATCCAGGATGTGGTTTTGGGGGATATTTCAGTAAAGCTCAAAGTGGAGCTGGTGGGCATTCCTATTCTGCTTAGAGCTTGTCAAAACGTACTAGAGCTGCGCTCAACAACTTCCCTCCCAGCCCACCAAGAGTTTCTTCAGAAAACCAACCTTCTGCTTGTGAACAAGCTAAAGTCTCCAGTTCTTGGATGACGGCTGTTTCTCGATAGATACAACTTTGTTTCAGACTGGTAGCCTGCTGGGTTTCTTGTGGTGCAAAACAACTGCGTTCAAGTATGAATGACCGTAACGTATGGGATGTGGGAGTGCTCAGGATGCACGCTTTTCACAGCAGCGTGCGAATTTAAGTACTATGAAGTTTTTCTTCTAACTTACATTAAGGGGGAATGCAAATGAGTGATTTCAGTCTTCAGTCAGTCTATATTCTTTTGTAAGTGGGAGATACATGACACTGCTTTGTTTTTCATGTTTTTAAACTCTATTTACTTAGTCTGGCTTTGTGACAGTCACATATTTAGACAGACACAAGGCTGGCCACCTAAAACCAAAGCAAGCCTATTCTTAATTCTATACTAATTAAAAACAACCAGGAAAGATTATGTCAGAGGTCACTGGTTGCCAGTGATAAGTCCTTTGATTAATATGATGAAAAAAACCTAATGGAGTAATTAATGCTGAAGTAGGTTGAGTGAATGGAGACATAACCATCCTTCATGTTGAAGCAGGTGGTATCAGCTGCTTCTCATACTTTCCTAAGGGTTCTTTTTAACTTGAAGCTGGTAAGTTTGGAAGTGCAGCACTCTGATACAAAGCTTCTAGCTCATAGCCAGTAGGTGATGCAACTTAAGTCATAATACCTGTTCCAGGCTATTTTTTCAAAGTAGAATTTGGTTTGTAATAACTTTGAAAAGGAAAGGGTCTTTGCAGAGGAAAAGCAGGGAATGACTTAGCTATAGCATTATGCTTCTTTGTAAGTTGGAAGTCCACCTTGTCCTTCATGTAGGCTGGGAGATGGAATTCGGTGCTGCAGCTCTCAAATCTGACTTGTAACACTTGAAACACTTGAAACATGAAAGAAAAGCCACCTCCCTTTTTTTGCAAATATTAAGCAATCAACCTGTATCAAAACACACTTTTCAAGTAGGGAACCACGTTCCCGTTGAAGTTTGTCTGGGTTTTCTGTGAAGGAATGGAAGAACTTGAAACTGCTCTAAGTGAGAAGGTATTTGGTCTTCTTTTCCTCCCGCCTTAAAACCGTCTCTGCACATCTATTATCAAGAATAATACTATGGAAGACACAAATGTATTTATTTTTTTTCTCAAAGGTTAGTCATCAAGGTGCCAGGGCTACATATAAAACACCTCTAGTACCCTGAGTAAGGTAGGGGACGGGGAGGAGTAAGGACAGGGTAGAGAATCATTTGGCTTCCTAATGAGAGCGGTTGCACGGAACTTCAAAACCTTAACATTTTCTGTGGAATAACTGATGATTTTTATAACTACCAGAGGAGGGACAGGGTATAATATAGTCATGTCTCCAGTACGCTTTGGACTCTTATTTGCCTTACTGGTGTAGAACAACTTGTACTTAAATGCCAGTCACAAGGGTTTTCAGCTATACTCTGCAGCATGCACTCTGCTTATTCTGCACCTCAGTGTTTAACGTCTAACAATTGCTTAACTTCTGTCTGGGTTGATGATCCTGACAGCATTCTGTCTTGCAGGGAGAGAGAGACTTGAAGCTATGCTGATTAGAATATACAGTGTCTATAACTTTATCCATTAAACCAGCCAAACATTGTTGACCCTGTAGTAAGGGTGGAGTCTGAACAATGCTTGAGCCAAATGGCAGCACGCTGAACTTGCAGAAAAATGAGAACTTTGTATGCTTGCAGTGTGCTTGTCTGAGAACCGGCCGTATCTACCTAATGCTTGTGTATCCTTGTCTGCTTTGTTTTTTTCTGCCTTCCTGGCTGGCGTCTGTTAGCTTTCTCCAAGCCCAACTCCTGCTACTCAGAGTCCCAAGAAACCTCCAACAAAGGACCCATTAGCGGATCTTAACATCAAGGATTTCTTGTAAACGATAAGGTATTCTGTGACTGCCTGCCTAAGCATGTTACGCTGTGGTACGTGTCTGGCACACAGGTGTTGATTAGGTTGGTAGATTGAATATGACTGATAACATCGTAGCCGCAGAGATAGGTAGAAACGTGCACTGATATTGTGGTGGTTTACACAGAAAACAGAATCCTCTGCCCAGGCTCTTAATTTTAGCCTGAAAGCTTGTCTTTTGGCTACTTTTTTTGCCAAAAGTGACTGCCAGGAGAAGTTCTCTTCGGTCTATAATTTCCATTTTCACCTTGTTTCCATTCAATCCAAGGGTTAATGGCTTGGGTTTTTTCGCCCTGAAATGAATACTGAAACAAATAGAATCATAACAGGGTACAAATACTGGGGGCAAAACAGTGATGAGGAGGCTTGTGGATGTGGAAATGGATTGGTAACATAGGCGCAAAGGGATCAAAAGAGGAGAAACTTGCATGTCCTGATCTTCAAGGGAAAGTTGTTTGCATCTCTTAACTGCTGCCAGCTAATGTTCTCCCCAACCATACAAATTTTCAAGGCTTTGCTTTTCTGAACGCTCGGGCATGAGGTCCTGAGCAGCGCCGTGTAGAACAGCAGCGGGCAAGAACAGAGGAGTAAATGAAAAGAAACAATGGAGGAGAAGCAAAAAAAGTTCTACAGAAGGGAAGGAAAAAAAGGCAAAACCATTACGGTGGGGGTTTTAGAGAAAGATGTTGAAGAGGGGCAAAGTAGAAAAGTCAGATCAAATCGAACATTGAAGCCAATTAAAAATAATAATGCAGAAATAAAGAAGGCATTTTGTAACTAAGACTAGGATGATTTGCCAGGTGGGGAGAGGACGATCATTACCTATCCTAAAAGTCTTCTTCACAAGTCCCTTTTCTTTCTTCCTATAGCTTAATTCTAAGACTTGTTCTAAGCCCCCTCTGCACTGGAATTGGCAGCAGTGGATGGGAGCAGGCTCCTTTTAGCAGGCACCACCCAGTCCCACTTCCCCCTTCTCCACATTCCAGCCCTGGGGAGTTGTACCTGGCACTTGGTGGAGATGGCCAGGAGTGGAGATGCACCTTCATTGCTGGGACTTGCTGCTTTCAACTTGAGTTTATAGTAGACAGATTCATACCTGTCTGTGGGAAGAGGAAGACGGCTGCTTCATTAAAAGCTGATAACGTCTCCTTTGAGGTGTGAAGTCACGAGGAGATTTGGTTCGCTTTTTAGAACGTGCTTTATCTAACTCATTATTCTGGTTTTCATCTAATACTTTTCTGTATTCACAGCTGCAGTTTTTCTGACTGGATGATAAAAACATGAGTTTGGAGTCTACAAACAGATGCTCAGAGTTTCAAAGTGAGCCACCAGTACCAAACCCAGCGCTTACTCAGACTTTCTCTTCCTCCTGAAACGTGTAGCACAGCTGTGAAAGTGAACATTAGGAATGTGTACTACCTTAGCTGTTATCCCTACTTTCTCGAAATTTGTGTACTTGGGTTATTTGTGTTTTACAATTTAAACAATGGATGTATGTTTCTGATGCCTTCTAGTGCTTTTCTGAACCTATCCCATGGGGGCAGATTATGCAGCTGTTGTTTGGTGAGCCATTTGGAGCGATGTCTGTGGTTTTTTGAAGGTTTCAATGTATATAACTTTTTGAGGACACCTAAAATTTCCCTAGGACTTAATTTCTCCTTTATCTGTTACGAAATATAGTGTGATAATACCAGATAGTAAGAAAAATACTTATAAAATTGTGCGGAATACATTTTTTTTTCTCCCAGTCACAGGAATCTCAATTGTCGTGGAAAAAAAATGTTTTATTTTTGTGGCACTGTATATGTTAAGATAATTTAAAGTAATATAAACTTCCATAACAACTACTTTTTCGATGACTTACCAAGAATGAAAAATCATATCTGAAAGAATACCATATTTATTGCTGGTTTTATTTTTTAATCTATTTTAATTATTTAAGTTTTTGCATTTAAAATTGGCTTATTTATCAGTTCTTGCTAAATGCACTGAAAATGTAAAGGGTCAGTTTCTCTCCGTGTAGTTGGAAAAAGCGACCATAGTTGTGCTGGCATTAAGGGATTTCAAATACAAGAGCACTCTTTGGTGTATCTGTAGTCAAAACATTACAAGTGACGTTACCCATTTCTGTTCAGTTCTTACGTACATCTCTTAATTTAGTGCTTACCTGTGTATGCCTTAGGCTAGTGTTTTCTCCATTGCCCCGAATGCGCTGTGAGTAGCTTTTGTACTATTGGTGATTAGATTTAATTCTGATCCAGAGATCCATGCCCTTTACTGTACATACTGTGTTTCTTTAATTTTTATTTGTTCTCATACTGTTTCTGCTGATGGCTTGGCGTAAGATCTTGACTCTTCAATGAGGTCACTGTTGATCAGTGTTACAAGTGGCTTGGCAGTTCTCTGTAAAAGCATATTGGGTTGGAAAGATATTCACCTAAAGTCTTTCAAATGAACTATTTAATCAATGTATGGTACCATTAAAAGTGGTTGTATCTGAATTTGCTGTGGGGATAACATACACCGTAATGGGAAAGTTCTAGAAAAAGCTAATTTCAAAATGGCTTTTCTTTGTATTTCAGTTTAAAATCAACAAAAAAAAACAAAACAAAACAAAACCCCCCAGTGCATGTGTGCCCTCTGAGATGCAATAAACACCTTGATCAAAGTAACTACCTTGTTGCCAGTTTCATGATCATTGAGATCTTGAGCACAATAATACACTGCGAGAGGGGAAAAATGTGCCCAGGTCCTGACACTGACTGCTGGGTCTGCCGCACGCGGTATTGGCCTCTGGTCACCTTTAAGCAGTGCAGGAGAGAGCCATACAAAGCCAGAGCGAGCGCAAAGCCACAGGTGAAGTGGGGAGAGGGAGAGCAGAAGTCTCCACTTTGACCTGTAGCACCTCGTGAGGCTTCATTAAAGCTTCTCATTCTCCTTAAAGTAGAGCAACGTTAGAACTGTGCTAGTTTGTAATACTGGCCCTGATTTCTTTCCTACGAGGTGTCATTCAACGGTTTATTGGGAGCTAGCGCAGCTACAGTGCTCCAGGAATTGCTTGTGCTATGGTTCATCTTATGGCAGGATGAAAGGAGGAGAAAATGTACAGTTTAGTACATTAAAGTCTTTCTAGTATGAGGTGACTAACAAAGAGACCTTAATTTGGTAACAAAATGAAGTGCTGAAGCAGTACTGAATGCCAAGGGCTACTTCAAAGTACTTCATAAACAACAAAGCACTGAAATGACTTGATCACACTCTGGGAAGGTTTGAATCTTGGATTTCAAAGGCATTTCCAAGCTGTGTAACCAGCAGGAGAGTGCCATTGCTTAAGAGGTTTTTTGATTGTTCATTTGGGTTTTTTACTTGCTACTACGTTGGTATTCTGAATCAATGAAGTCTGGCCTTGGAAAAGTTGATTTTAATACTTCAGCCTTAGGATGAGCTCCCTGTCGAGTCAGGTTGTTCTGAACTGGACATCTCTAAGGCTCAGCAAATCGCTGTTTTCTCGCAAGGTCAGTACCTGCAGCCCCGAAGGGCTCCCCATGGTTTTGCCCATCCTTCCTACGTGCTGTGATGCCAAACACAGGGAGCGCTTGACTTCTTACCCCAAGTTGTGCATGTCTTCTCAAAGTAAGGACAGCATTTTTCAGAGGACAGTCATAACCAAACATGGAAATATTTTCAGACCAGTTCATTAGTCTCCCTTATTCAAATTAACTAAATTGAAAATTAATATTTGTAATTAATAATCATAATTAATGCTGTGATATTGGAAAATTTTGTAATATTTCAAGGGGCCCAACCTCACATGAGGGCTTTTTTTCTCTGCCAGTAATTGCCTTTCTGCATCAGCTTCATCCATGTCCACAACCCTTGGTCCTCTTTCTTATTAGTCTTCTATAGATCTCATGGCCAGCAGCTCTCTGCAAGCCTGCGGGTTGCGTGGCATTTGATGTCCTGTGAGGAAATGGAAGCCTGGACAGGAAGCAAACTCGGTGGAAGAGCATGAAGCCTGTGTGTGGTGGGAAGTAAAACCAGTGTTTTTCCCCAGTATGCCGAGTAAGACTAAACTGAAAATGACTCTTGCTCTCCCCATCGCTAAGGAGTTATAAAATCTGGCTTGCAAGGAAAACAAATGCTTGTCTCCTGGCCTGTAGACAAGAACACGTTATCATCTCAGTTTCATCATCCAGGCACGAATGCATCTGTGTCCTGCTATGACTAACCACTTCTCAATACAAGCTACAGAGAAGAGTGGGTGGGGAGGAGGGCTCCCATCTGTGGGAGGAAGAAGCTGTTCTCCTTCCCCTGCATTTTTCATGAGGGGAGGAAAGGTTTCAGACAGCCGATACGTCCCTTACCCAAGCTCTTGCTGTTCTGTGTGCTGGCTTCTTCAGAAACTGGCACCTCTGGTCACATGAGACTTTTGTAGCTTCCCCCCATAAGCCTTGGGTCCTTAAGTAGTGATAAATACCTGGAGAACATGAACTCGGCTGGCTGTAGAGGGCTGAACAAAAAAACCCCAACTTATTCTTCAGAACTAGCTCATTATTTTAATGTTTGGGGTTAGCAGCGTCTCTTACTCCCTTTCCCCAGTCATTTGTCATTAATTTTAATTGGCTTTATTTGAGATTTTTACCTGTGTTTTATAATGTATGCCTTTCAAAGTGTGCTGTAGCTTGAGCTGGGGGCTTCTGGGCTGGTGCTGGTTTTTCCCCAGGTGAAAGCCTGGATGGTGAGAACGAAATTGTTGTTGCTTTCTAAGATCCTGGGGAGCCCCGTAGCATTTCAGGCAGGTTGCAAAATCAGGCTGCTACCTGAACTTACGTTCTTAAGATTTAGTAAGGCAACTGCTAAGGCTAGAGACTTGCCTTAAAAACAAAGCAGGAAAGTCTAGAGCAAAAACTGCAGCTGGGGAGGAAGGGGGGAAGATTTGCTTTGTAAATGTAATTGAAACTTTGGGAATATGAGGTGCTACTTACTGGCATGTGACAGCATCCAGTTCGTGAAATGTCCAGGAGCCACAGCTGACATTGTTTTTGTCTTTTTGGCATCAATCTTTGCTCCTGCTCTGCCTTCCCCTTCTCTCACCCCAGAATAAGAGCTGCCTGCTCAGGCAACTTACTCTGCGTGGGGAAAAAAGTTCCCAGTATCTCTTAACACCTAGAAAAGCCAGCTGAAACTGGCTGTGATAGAAGCAGTGGCACTGACACAAAGATGATACACTGCGTTAAGTGATCCACCTCTTCTAGAACACGAAATGCATCAGGAATTTTGTTAAAAGGGGAAAATATTTTTTTCTATATATTGTATATCTCTAGTGCTGTGATCAGTGTGGGAAGTGGCAGACGCTGAGTGGTAACGAGGGGACGAAATAAGAATTTCAGAGACGGGATTACAGAAGGAGAGAGGCTATACATACATTAAAGCAGACAGCACTGCCATTTTTTCTGTTCCAGATCTTTGCTCCTAAAGCTTCACCACCTCTTCCCTTTCCCTTAATTAAGCTCTGCAGATGATGTGGGTAGCAAAAGCCTGATCCTTGTTCTGTTGCCCAGGACATCTCTGAATGCAATTATCAGTGTAAGATTTGTTGCCTTTGGGAGTTACCAAAGCAAAAGCAGAAACTGAAGCAAGTGAAGAAACGTGTGGGTGTGAACACTGCAAGGACTAAGGAGAGAAAACCTCTTCTCTGGCTGTGAAGGGTCTGATGAATGTCTACCCTGCAGCAGCACTGTAAAGCACCGACATCCAAATGCTCGTGGGTCAGCATGGTGAAGGTTGACCCGTATTTTGGAAATACAGTTCAGTGTGATAGAAGAGACTTGTCAGTTTACCCCAATATTGTAAATACCTGAAGTAGCCATCTATTTTGAAGGCCTTGCCAAAGCACTAACCCACTCTGTTGGAAGCAGAGATTTGATACCACTAAAGCGCAACAGCAGGTACGTTGAAGGCACGTGATACGTGAAGCTGCTGGAACGATGCAAAGATCCAAGGAACTGTGATCTCAGACAAGAGGGAAAGCTGAGTCAATCTTTCAGGGTGAAACTGGTAGTTGGAGACAGGTTAGTTGTTCTCAATGGTGGCTACGCAGAGGCTGGTGGGATCTCTGTCACACAGAGTCGGAGGGATCCCCCCCTGCCCTCTAAAGAACATCAGGTTGCTCCTCCCCATAGTCCTTGTCTGCACTCTTGCCCGCCCAGGCCTGTGCGGGAGCGAGGGGAGTGTTGCGCTAAGGAGGGGAAAGAGAAGGGGGTTGGGATGGATGTGCTAGGGAATGGGGGGGCGGGGGTAGATGTGTGTTCTTTGGGCTGCAGGTTGTCTGTAATTGAGGGAGGGGATGGGTGATGGAGCCATGGGGGTACAGAGTGAGCCCAGCGTGCTGGCAGCTCTGTGCCCTCAGCCTGCGGCGCGGGCATTAAATGTCAGCGAACAGGTTTTGTGCACAAGAGCAAGGTACAGGTGCAAGCAGACACCAGGCTTTAAAAGCAGCAGTATTTCATACCCTAAGTGTGCCTATGTATAAAGGGGATTTTTTGAAATGCTACTCAAATGCAAGAGTAGGACAAATTAAAGTCTAAAGTTAGTTGTAAGACTACACATCTATGATGTATCTGTAATGATACCCTGTCAGCCTGGGTTGATCAATCAAGAGGTTTTTTAGTGGTTCTTCAGAGGGCTGGAGCATTTCTTGTATGAATGAAGACAGGCTGAGAGAGTTGGGGTTGCTCAGCCTGGAGAAGAAAAGGCTCCAGGGAGACCTTATAGCACCTTCCGGTGCCTAAAGGGGCTTTATAGGGAAGATGGGGACAGACTTTTTAGTAGGGCCTATAGCCACAGGACAAGGGGGAATGGCTTTAAACTGGAAGAGGGTAGGTTTAGATTAGATAGAAGGAGGGAATTCTTCACTACGAGGGTGGTAAGATGCTGGCCCAGGCTGCCCAGAGCAGCTGTGGGTGCCCCATCCCTGGGAGTGCCCAGGGCCAGGCTGGATGGGGCTTGGAGCAACCTGGTCTGGTGGAAGGTGGAAGGTGTCCCTGCCCATGGCAGGGGGTTGGAACTGGGTGATCTTTAAGGTCCCTTCCAATTTAAGGTCCCTTCCAACCCAAACCATTCTATGATTCATATGATACGTGATTCCTTACTGGAATAATCCCACACTGGCTCCAGCCAACTGAAAGAGTAGTTTCAAAACCTTGAAGTTTGGCTTTATTTTGAAAAACCAAGGAGTATAATAGACCACTTCTCTTTTGAAATATGCAAAAAACAATTTTAGTAGATTAGCAAAGGAAGAAATGGGGGGAAATTAGTAAAACTGAGACCAGCATACTGTATAAATGAGAATGTTTTGCGATACAAATCCTGGCTAAGGTATTAGCATCTTTGAATCTACTGATTGCTGAACCTTTGCACAAGCTATCTTCTGTTGTTCACAGGGCTTCAGCCACTTTGAGATTTTGGTCTTTCCACTTTCACAGGAGAACCAAATTTTAGGATCTGTTGCTGTGGGCACACCTTTGGGATGAAGCACATAATTCCCTTTGTGCTTGTAAGAAGAGGTTTCCAGCAGTGTATTGAAATCACCAGTTCTCAGCTCCCCTCCCGCCCACCATGACAGCATCTCACACCTGTCTAGCATCCCTGCTGCTCCGGGATGAGCAAACACACTGAGCCTTGCTCAGCCCTGCACTTTGCAGGACATGACTTCTCCTGATGTTAAATATATATTTAAATATACAAATAAATATATGTAATGAAATATATGTATGAATTTGCAGGCAGCTAGCAACTTCACCTTGCTGCCTGGGTCCTGTGCCACCAGCATTGCAGTTTGCTTTGTGTTTCTTCCTGTGAACCTTTGCAGTAGTGCAACCTAAACCTTCCCTGTAGCTTGATACATCCCATTTCAGAAACAGTACTGATGGAAACCCAGCTGCTCACCTCATTATACTTTCTTGAAGATCTGGTTGTGCAGAATTTGCTTATAGAGCCCTTGGCTCCAAGGTAAGGCATGCTGGAAATTTGCTTCTCTCAAAATATTTTACCACCTGTGATGCCTGTAGGATGGCTAAAATGTTTTACTCTCTAAGGCATGGTCCAGGCCCAGACAGGGAGAGAAGCAAGGCAGCATTCAATACACTGTAGCCCATTTTTAATTGACACAAAAGCTCCATTAACTCGAATCTTGTACACATCACCCAGTAGTGCTTCTATCTGTTTTTGTGCATGGGCTGTTTTTAAGAATCCTCATAAATGTCTGTGAAATTCAATTAGGCTAGTTATTTGGCTAATAATTAATTCATTTTTTTTCTCTCTACAAATTCCCTTTATGGTTTAAAATCCAAGATAATCCAAGACATGCACCTTCTTATTACCATAGTCCTCGTACAGACTAGGGAGAGAGCTGATTTCCATTTATTAACAAAGAAACCGTACCAAAGATACTGTTCTTTTTCAAAGTAGCATAAATAAATTCCATAGTGACAGTAAGCCTATTTTCTATTTAAATAACCAGCTATTGTTTAGGATTGTATTAATTATAAAACTAACATGTGTATGTGTGTGTAAGTCTGTAATGTTCCACACACTTTTTACTCTTCAGATACTACTAAGTAACCCTATTTCTCCCGAGCAGCTCTATAACCGTGTTACTGGAGGACAGCTAACACTTGTTTCCATGTTTGCTTAAGCCTTCCTGATTTCTCCAGAAACTGATGTCTTCGGTTATTTAGAAAAAGTGCACCTGGTGGTTCCTGAGTGAAGCATTTGTCTTCTGAAGCATTTAAGACACAGCCTGACAGATTCTGTTCTTGATGATTAATAAGATGTAACTTAGGTTTTGGTATACACATCTTGCACATATGTAATCAGTACAAATCAGAAAAGCGTTTCACTGTTCTGTCCACCCAAAATACAGTATTTTGTATCCAGGATTGATTTCCCCAGGATTTCAGGATCCTGGCAAACATTTATCGTAATGAAGTAGCTTATGTATCTTTTAAAATATTTTGCTGCTTTAGACATTTGATTTCATGACTGATCATCAAGATAGACTCTAATCCTACTCTGTCATTTAGCCTGGCTTGTGAATTTTCCAGACAACTCTTTTTTTTTTTTTTTCCCTTTTTTTTTTCCCCCTTTTTTTTTCTTCCACGACAGATGTTGAAGGCTAGATTTGGGTTGTTTGTGTTTTTAACAGCTTTTAGAAATACCTCAAAAAAATTGCAAATGTTATCACTTAAAACCTCCATCCCTCTTTAGATGAGGAGTGTATATGGAGAAATGGGCAAATCACTTATACTTCATTCAAATGCAGATTTTAGAGGAACAGAAGACTACAAAAAAATTGCAAGACCTGAGAGCTGCAGTGGTATCTATGCCAGGCTGTATCCCCCAGACACTTTCTGTCATCAGCAAGGAAAGTCCCCCATCTCAAACCTGCAGTGTTGTCTTTGGTGTACCTTCACCCCTTTGGGGCTAACATAGGAAAAAACATCACTTATATTTTAAGTAAAACACACCAACGTAGTATTGCAAGTGGTTGGCCTGGCCATCTTTAAATTAAGTAGCTGGTCTTGTGTATGAACGCTTTACAGTCCAGTTCAGCACATTTTGCTTGAAGAACCTGTTGTGGATGTGCTTCTCTCATTTACTGACCTTCAAAATAGCTGGAAGGCTTACAGAATATTATTTTTCTAGTTGCACAGTTCAGCTTGCCAGTCAGGCTTTGCCATTTGAGGCTCAATTTACAGTGGCTGGAAACTTTAACTGGTAAGTCCAGTATTTTGATAAATCTGTCAGAGATAGAGGAGAGATGCAACTAAAAATGAAATCGTTTTCCCCTAGCCAAACTGAAGAGCTAAGCTGATGCAATCTACGCTTTACTGGAACAGACTCTTGTGTGAATTATAATGTTTTTCCCTTGGCCAAAGCATTTTATTGCCAGTATAAAAGCTCTGTGTAACTGTGCATGCTGTTTCACTTAAAAGTTGGCTCTCAGCTACAGATAAACGAGACCAACAGCTTGCTGCACTCCGCTGCAAAGGCAATGCATTCAGAGCATGTGAAGTTCCCACTTTCAGACTGCTGGTCAGGATCGTAAGATAGAAATCACAGAAAACAGAGAGCCACCCACTCTATTCTCCTGCTCTGAAGCCAAAATTGTATAATTCCCAACAGATTTTTCTAAAAGACCTCCATCACACCACAGCTTTTCCAAACACACTGCAGGACATCAGCACCTTCACCCTGAGGAAGCTGCTGTTACTGTATTACGTGATTCCTCCTCGCTGCGCATTGAGCTGTGATTTCTTCTGTCTGTGGCGATACTCCCTTTGTTCTTTGCAGCAGCAAAGATGATGTTTGGGCAGTTACCACGGTCATCCTTCTGTCTTACGCTGCCTGTCTTCAGTCTTTCCTTGCCAGTCAAGTTTTCTAGATACCCGGCTGATCTCGATATTCCCTGCGCTCTCCAGCTAGTCTGTGCCTCCCGTGAAGTGCAGCATCCAAAACAGGACCCGGCGGCAGAGCGAAGGCGCGCCTGCGCTGTGTGTAACGGGAATACCGTGTGCCAGGGCTTGCGAGCCAGGCTCCCAGTTACAGATCCAAGTGTGGCATCTGCATTTTCCCCATTGGATTGTTGGGCCGTGGTCAGCCTGTGCTGCTCTTAAAGCTCTTCCTGAAGAGCTGTGGTTTAAGCAATTGCCTTCAGCCTACATTTGTGCTTAGTGTGTAGCCGTTTTTGGGGAAAAAAAAAAAAAAAAGAAAAACAGAAATAGAAATTTTTAAAAAAGACATAACTTCTAAAAGGAATAAATTCAGTGGTTTAAATAGTTTTGGTACTGAGCGTAACTGTTTGGCCCTTTGTGACATTAGTAAGACTCAGCACATTGCTAAATCTTTTCAGCGAAGGAAGAAATTTGTGGAGGAGGAGAGAGACCATGGGCTGCATCTCTGCACCCTGCTTTTCAAGTGGTTGGATCTCTGTGGGCGTGGGGAGTTGTCCTGGAAGAATCCAGCGTACAGCAAAGACGACAGGGCAGAGTGGCTCTGTAGAAGGGACTGTCCATCTTCCCTCGGCCCGCTGAATGCAGGATCCTCAGACTGTATTTCTTGCACATACAGCTTGCTCAGCTGATTTTGGCTGGGATAGAATTAATTTTCTTCTCAGTAGTCGGTGCAGTGCTGTGTTTTGGCTTTAGTATGAGAATAATGTTGATAACACACTGATGTTTTCAGTTGTTGCTAAATAATGTTCATGCTGAGTCAAGGGCTTTTCAGCTTCTCAGGCCCTGCCAGCAGGAGGGCTGGAGGGGCACGGGAAACTGGGAGGGGGCACGGCCGGGGCAGCTGACCCCAGCTGACCAAAGGGGTGTCCCATACCACATGGCGCCACGCTCAGCATATAAAGCTGGGGGAGAAGGAGGAAGGGGGAACGTGCGGAGTGATGGCGTTTGTCTTCCCAAGTACCTGTCACACACGACGGAGCCCGGCTTTCCTGGGGATGGCTGAACACCTGGTGCCAGGGGAAGTGGTGAATGAATTCCTTGTTCTGCTTTGCTTGCCTGCTGGCTTCTGCTTTACGTATTAAACCATCTTTATCTCAGCCCATGAGTTTTCTCACTTTTACCCTTCTGATTCTCTCCCCCATCCCGCCGTGGAGGCAGTGAGGGAGCAGCTGGGTGGTGCTCGGTTGCCAGCTGGGGTTGAACCATGACAGTCTGGCAGGAGAGACAGAAACAAGAAGTAGCTGTAGGTCTCTGGAGCGAGATGGAGGAGGTGATGGAGGAGACGGAGCAGTGTGTGGGCACAAAATCAGGGTCTCAGATGCTGTAACAATGTCATTAGCTCCTCTTCAGATACCGATTGGGTATCACATTTGCAATCACGCTACTATGAATGTATTGTACAGTTATGCATACATACAGTAGTCACTGACGTACCATATATATGTATACATACCTGTATGCATGATACACTTCGTACTGGATTTTCAGCAGGGTCTCTGAAGTCTGAAACTGTATGTTTTTTGTAATGAAGACACTATGTACAGTTTGGAAAATGTAAAATAGCTTTAG
Organism: Falco naumanni; assembly: GCF_017639655.2. Classification (NCBI taxonomy): domain Eukaryota; kingdom Metazoa; phylum Chordata; class Aves; order Falconiformes; family Falconidae; genus Falco; species Falco naumanni. Next base: position 7,096,540 of record NC_054059.1, read on the forward strand.
GTATCTGCCCAAAGATACTGACTCTGTTGTCAGTAGAAGGTTGATCATCATCACCAACGGGAGCTACTGCCTTTGGATTGCGCCAGGGCTTATAGCATGACCTGCTGAACCCCTAATTCTATAATTGCTGGAACTGCCTAAAAAACCCTCTGCGGAGAGGGTAATGACATCGGCATCCCACTAAAATGAACAAAACCAAAACCAAATCAAAGCCCCCCCCCAAAAAAAATTAAACTAATTGCTTGAAATTTTTTTTTCTATGCACTTAGTCAATAGGTAGTAGAAAAAAATCATGTCAGGTCTTCTTTTTAAGAATGGTTGTGAATCTTGCAGTGATTTTTGGCAGTTATCTGTTTCATAGGTAACCTTGCTTCCCACTGGTCTGGTATCTCTGAACAGTATCTTTATCATGTTTCTACCAGGGCATGCCTGGTTTCACAGCGACGTTGCCAGGCAAGCCCAAAAATTTACAAAAAAATTGCTTTCAAATTAGGAGGAGGGAGCTGGCTTCTAGATCTAGAAATGTGACTTTTTATATGTCTGAAAATATTTGCCTTGAGCTTAGCCTTTGCCAAATTAAAACAAACAAACAAACAAACAAACAAACAAACAAGCTGCATTGTGGCCTGGAGAAGTATGTGGCTGCACCCCCGTGTCCCAGAACCACGTAATTTTGGCTCTGTACGTGGGCTGTGACTGGTGGGGCAGGGGATGAGCGCATGAGGGCCAGCACGGGCTCGGCAAACAGCCTGTGCTCACAGCCCTGGCTCCACCTTTCACGTTAAAAAAAGGGCTGAGTATAGGGATATGAGGAAGAATATAGTTTCTTAAGTCATTTCCAGTATTTACACTGTTTTAAATTTATGCTGTTTAATGGTATTGAGGGGGGAAAAAAGCAGGTGCTCTTCACTGGACATGCTGGAATATGGAGGCTTTACCGCCTCTGTGGAGTTGTGATTTTCTCTTTTGCAAATGGCACATAAAGAAATGCTACAGATAAGACCTATCTACAACATCCATAGTTTTCTTTTCCAGGCTTAGTCTTTGGATAAGCCCTAGAAGGCTGTGCTGCTGCAACAAGACATTCCCTTGGCAGCAGGCTTAAATAACATGTAATAAACCTTACCCGCAGCCAGCTACCGAAGAGGACCCTGCCGAATTGCTCCAGGTGCTGAGCAGATGTGGCTCCCACACAGGCACATCTCCCTGCTGGGGATGGTTTGCTTCTTGCTTGAAACTGTTATTCCAGTGGATCTTACGTGGATACAGGAGCCATTTACAGCCCAGTTAGTATAATCTGATTAATAGCATCAAATTATTGTTGTTTTTTAAGTCAGTCGAAGCAGTGAAATTAAATAAAGCTTCCCTGGGAGGGTAGGGTGTGTCTAGGAGATTAACCCTGTGCTTGCTGCTGGGGTCCAGAGACTGTGACCTATTGGAACTGTTTTGTTAGGGATGTCACAAGATAGCTCCTTCAGCTGGCAGCCTGTGTTTACATTGACCCAGCGTTTATGAAGGCATTTCCCAAGGCTGGCTCCAGATTCGATGCACTGTTTTGAAGCTGTGAACACTGGTTTGCTCGCAGTGGTTTTGCCCATAGTTTTCTGTTTCCAGCTGTTACCTTAATAGCACCTTGAAGTGGTTTCTCTTGGACAGAAAGCCAAGTTCCTCGCTGTACAGCACCAGTGGGCAGGCATTATTTAACTAATTTAATTTTAGATGTTTGGTGGTTAAGCAGAAAATGAGGTGAACCCCCAAAGTGGGCACAATTAAAAAGATTAAAAAGGTGTAATTAGGAACAGAGAACACCCAAGATGGGCAGGGAATTGCGAGATGAAGTTGCAAGCAGTGTGTAAAAAAAGCTGAAGTGCAGAGAGAAAAACTAGCTCCGCACCAAAGGGCGGGACCCTGGGGAAGCGTGGGCACAGTGGGACTGTGAAGATGCTCTGGTCAACCGAGGTGCTGAAGGAGAGGCTGGAGCAAGAGGAGCCAAGGTGAGCCCTACAGGAAGCCCCCCCCCCCCCCTTCCCTAGTGCAGCCCTTGCCTGGGGCCCTGGCAGGAGCTGTCCCACTCAGTCAAAGAGCTTCCTTTCCTAGAGGGAGTTTGGGATGGGATGGGTGGGATGGGTGGGACGGGATAGGACGGGACGGGACGGGACGGGACAGGACGGGACGGGACGGGACGGGATGGGATGGGATGGGATGGGAGGGTGCTCTTTGTGCAGTGGGAGAGGCTCAGCACATGATTCACAGGACAAGAGACATCTGAGCCTGCACATCAGTGATGGGAATATTGGGAGGACGGGGTCTGTGCCCACCCCGGCTGCATTTTCTCCAAAGTCTCTGCAGCAGAGCAAGGAATGGGTTCCGTAGTCTCCTTCATCCCTCAGCTGTGTGCATGCCTGATGTAAAGCTGTTTGAAGATGAAGGAAAGCAGCCTGAAGCAGCACCCAGAAGTGAACAGGGAATCAATGGAGTCTGTTGCTTGTAGGACTGAGGCACAGGTTTCACAGCTGTCTGGGTGGGCAGCAGCAGCATCAAGTCCATACATTTACTGGAGCAGGGAGAGCCAGCAGTTTTCCCCACTACAAAAATGGTTGCCATAAGGTAAGAGTCAAAGACATGAAAAAGAATTCCTAGGGATAAGATCGAGGTGAAAAAAGCGCATCTGCAAGATCAGAAGTGGCCTGTGTGTAAACATTCTGATACGCAAAAGAAAATCAAGAAAAGGTGCTTTAGTAGCCTGATAATAAATGGGTAGAGCGTAGGGTGGGGGCAAAGTTGATGTTAATGTGAAGGAAGCAAAGGTGACTGCTGAACTGAGGGGAAATACACAAACACTGTATGCCGTTTCTTTTATGTTTGTAGCTGGAGATAGTGAATGCAATCTCTGCAGAGCCTTCAAGCTGAAGACAAATTTAAAACTGCCCCTCCTTGTGTGTGTGTATAGGGTGTACCATGGATCTGTACATCAAAATAGCTGAGCAAAAGCTGCTTCCAAAGTCACAATCCCGTAAAGACAATTCTCTAGCAGTTTAAAGGTAATAAAATACAATTAGTGGTGGCAGCTGTATTTTTTTTTTTTTTTTAAGCTTGTGGACACTGTTTTCACAGTATAACAGTATGGACAAGAAAACTAACCTCGCATTGGTCATTGCACAGATGCCTCATTTATTTAGTCCCAACCAGTAAGGAAAAAAAATCAGTCAGTAAGAAGTGAAGGACTCGAGCATATGAGTCGTATAAGCAGCATTAGTTGATCACAGATGACTGTTGTAACAGGTTAATTTACAAGCAATAAAGTATCATATCTAAATTGAACGCTGTCAAAGCTAATTTCCATTTTGAGTATTGGCTTCCTTTTTATTTCTTTCTAAAAGAAATGAACATGTTTACAGATCATAAATGCCGAGGGTATAACATTCTGTAACAAGTAAGTTCAAATAATATGTGGTGGATCTAATTTCCCTCTAATTTTCATTACTGTAAATGAGAGGAGAATGTGATGCAGTGTTTGTTTAGTTACTGGAGCTTACTGTTTCAACCCACCTTTATTTAAAACGACTTCATACATTCTCTGCGGATACATACAGCAAAATACAGAAAACCTGAAACGTCAGTGGCCACATGCCTGGAAGCCTCTGTTCATGCCCACCGTTTAAGAAGACCAGGTCTGAGCCCAAACTCACAACAAGCAGCAAGAGTTTGGTAGCACAATAAATCCCTGTTCCTGTGGGGAGGTGGTGGGATAGACAACCAGCAACTAGTTCTTTCACCATGTAACTCACTGCAGCTCTGGAACATCCATGTCCTCCACAGATGAGCGTGGCAGAAAAACCCATATGCCCCACATATCTATAAAGTCTCCGTTGACTTTATGCATACATACTTTTCAAAATATCTGTGTTATACTTAAATAAAAATACGGTGCTTGTCTTAGAGATTACTTTAAAACAATTTTTCCCCCTTCATATTACTAGTAAATCCCCTTTGAGGTAATTTAGAATTATATATATTTATTATTATTATTATTATTTGGGTGTGTGCTGGGGAGGGGAAGCCCCTCTTGGCATTTGAGGGCATGTTGTATCCCCACCACTCAGCTGGTTGGTTCTCTCCTCTACAAAAGCCAACAATATTTAGCTCATGAGTTAATCATTCAAGAGAAGGCAAAGGAATGTAAAAACTAGGGTTGCCTTTCACTGTAGGAAAAATAGAAATCATGTTTTCTTCCATTCAGTAAGGCACTGTGGTTTTTTGCTGTTCATCACGGTCTTCATCTTTGTTTACCTTTGCCTTCTCTTGTCATCTTCTCCTTCTGGGTCCTGCCCTGCTTCAAGATGCCCGCAGAGGTACAGCCAGAAAGGGTCCTTTTGACGTGTGCTGTCTCCAGGCTGCTTTTGTCTTTGATTAAGCAAAGCTGAAGCCAGCATTTAATCCATAAAGTTGGAAATTAAATGGGAGGGGAGGAGTGGGAGAATGCTGCAACTGCAGCCAAAGGGCAGCTGAGTAATTTGTCTGAATACCAGCCCAACTTGGTTTCATCCAATGTTTTCAAACTCTCTCACATGGAAAAGAGGTAGAGCCATAGCAACTGCAATAACTATGGTGCGTACATAATTGCCAAGAGGCACAATCTTTCTAAATTATTTGTGTAGCTTTTCCAGTATATCTGATCTTTTTTCTTAGCAATAACAGCTGAAGGGTAAGCCATTATCAAGGCTTAAAGACATATTCCAAGGAAGAGGAATGAAAGGTTCATCAGGAATACCTGCATAATAACTGGCATAAGATGCCACTTCTTTGGTGGATTTGAGTTGCTGTTATTTGGTGAATGCCTTCTGAGCATTTTTTAAAGATGATGGGAACTGGAAGTATGACAGGAAAATGCCTGCACAAGGAACTGGGCTGTATCGGAACATTTTAGGGCTGAATAGATGTTTGGGTAGGACGCCAGATCAAGTCCCCCAGGGCCCATGAGAATATGAGCATGTCTTGGAATGTATCTTCCATCAGAGTGGCCACATCCCTGCCAGCAGCTTGGGAGTGGCCTGCAGAGGACACAGCTGTCACCCCGGGTCTTTGCTTGCGTTCCCCGGATAGGGGCTGAGAAAAAATTCTCGGGCACCAAGACGTTCTCCCAGAAGCTGGAAAAAAGTAGACTCCAGCAATGAAAGTCCTTAGACCCTTTTACCAGCCCCCAATGGACTTTGGTCCAGGTGACGAAGCTGTCAGACCTATTTATTCCCCACTGGCACTTACTCCTTCCCTGTGTAAGGACCACCAGACCTGGTGGGGAAGCCCTATCCAGACCCCTGTTAAATACTGCTCGTATTAGACACACTGTTAATCACTGCTGTAACCATTTCTAAACTTTCCATTACATACTTCCAGCAGCTCTTGTCCTTACCAAAAACCTCTCCTTTTACTGTCAGTGATCAAATCAGCACCACTTTCAAGGGCACAGAGTTAAGATAATGCTGAGAACCAAGATTATAATATTCTACACACTTCTGATTTGGCCTGGTTCAACAGCTCTCTGGGGTAGAAAACACAACAATGGCTAACAGCAGAAACAGAACTAATTACTTATTTCAGAATTAATAAATTGTGGCATAATCTGTGAGTCATTTCCTTGCTGAACCAGTTTTTTTTTTTAACTCATCAAATCTATTCATGGAGTAATTATCTTGAAGACAGGCATAGACAAGGAGTTTTTTTCCCAGAACAAATTTGAAGAGACATTAATATCTTGTAAGACCATGTCACGGATGAGTCACTGATAACCTGTTACAAGCGTTTACAGAATGGAGTTTGTGTAACACCACCACAGCTAACAAACTACATCATGACAGAGGAAAAGAAAACCAATAGAAAATATTTATTGACATAGTATGTGCATTGTATAATACCTTAATATAGCAAAGCTTTGCATTTATTCTCCCAAATTAGTTGTCATTCTGTGCAGTTAAAAATACTATAAAAACACACTTTTTGAATTTGCTGTCAGTCTTTAAGAAGTTAAGAACATTAAACAATCATCAAAGCTACCTCTGGAGGTTTTTAACCTAAATGCTATCTCACACTTGGAGCAAAGGGCTGGTGCAACAGGGACTAAAATATACATCCAAATCCTTTGAGATTAGTGTGCAATTTTAAGCTTTCAATTTAACAATATTCTCCCCGCTGCCCCCCATTCATCCTTTAATCCAGGAATTTGTAGATGGAAGTATCTGCAATGTTCTGTGCTTTAAAATCAGAAGCAGTTGATTAAATTTTTACAAAGAGATCAAACAGAAACAGAAGGTATTTGAAAAAAAAAAAAATTGGCTAGAATTTGTTAGGTAAAGGCAAACAATGGACCCAACATTTAAATGCTTCAAGTCTGAGGTGGTTTTCTTTGGAGTTTTTTGGTGGGTTGTTTGTTTGTTTGTTTGTTTTTTCTTTTTTCCAGTGGGGAATAGCCTTTACAGGAATCCCAACAAAATGTCACATCTGAGAAAATTTCAAGAGAAAGAAATTCCCTTTACTCACTACACTCTTGCTGACCTGGTTGCTGGGAGGTTCATGCGGCCAAGCCTTTTCACCAGGGCTCCAGGGACCCTAAATGAGCACAAGTGTAATCCCTGCAACTTTGTGCATGGACTGTAGATCAGGGTCAGAACCCCTGCGTGTAGTGGTCCCTGCCAGAACCTGAGCCCTCTCTCAGCCCTTTCCTTGGTACTGTTGGCTGGGAAGGACTGCATCATCTTTAACAGCAAAAGGAGACCGTTCATGTAACTTGTGATTTTTACATCTTAATTTATACTGTCATACCTTTACCAGCTGCCTACTCTTTCTTACAATAGGTCCCTCTGCTATCTCGCAGCCATTTCATCTATTACTTTTCACACCTTCGTTATCCCTTGTATACCACCTCTGTCTTCCAGGTCTTCCGTACCATCTACTTCTCTTGCTCTCCCTTTCTGTATTAATTGCTGTTTGCTACTGAGCCATCCCTTATCAGCAGAATAGGAGGAACTCCCCAGCTGCTTCTCTCCTCTACAAGTAGATATTATTTTTTTTTTTACTTAAGCCATATTCTGTGCTGATTCACACTCCATACAGACTCATAAATCTAAAAAATGTGGATGGATGGTAAATTCTAAACTGAGTCAAAGAGTTTCTTTAAGCAATTTTTAAAGCATTGGGTACTTTATATCTTGTATAACAGAAATAATTTTGCTACTGAACATTGTATTTTTCTTTTGTTAAAATAATACAAACTTAGACTTTATTTTTCACATTGCAGATAATCTGTTTGACTTCCATCATATGTCTCAGAGCCCCAGATGAAATGCATGAACAAGTGCCTTGCAGAAGCTGATCTGGGTGCCTTAACAGTTTGTATATGAGCATGTATATCTTTGGCCTGGGAAAAACTAATTGTTAACTTTACAAATTGCCAGTAGTACCCTAGCAGAAAAGGGATTTGACTTGAGTTTGTTTTTTCGTAAAGCCAAGAATAGAGTTACAGAAAAAGATCTACTACAACAACTCTTATGGAAAGGCATTAGTAGGGATGAAAACAAATGATGTACAGCCCAGAACTTGAAAGAAGGAAAAATCCTTTGGGAAAACATCCCAAGGGCTCGTGTCCTCCGGGGCTGGGAACCCAGCCTTGATGCTGGCGTCCTAGACAACAGCAGATCTGATCTACTAAGAACAACCCCCCTCCTTGTGTTTTCTCATTGATAACTAGATACTAACTGCAGGGGTTTTGAAGAAAATCTGAGATGATAATGGCTCAGAAATTCTTGTCCCATTTGCAATGGCTGGTACTAAGAGCTCTAAGTGGGACGCTGACCTCCTGGGGTCTTGTGTAAGTACCTGATTTATTAACTATTTTGGAAGTCCCTGTAGTAAGCAGTCAAGATGCCTACATAAAGTGTTTTCTTCTCTGTTAGGCCAAGTGGCAGACTGAAATATTGCCCAGAATGCAGATAAAACAGGAATAACATTTTGTCTGTGTCTTCTTGTGCCTGCATTCCCTTGCCTGAAGGTGCTGGCCCAGTCAAAATGGCACATGCTCTTCAAGCCCGTATATTTCCATGGGCACTCAGGCACAGAGGCTTAAATATAGATATAGTTTTGATTCAATTTTCTGTTGCTCTGGCCAGCTTCTTTCATCTCTTAGTACCATAAAATGAGGCACCGAGCATCTAACATTTATCCTCTGAGGATAAACATTTTTTATCAGCCTGGTATGAGAACTTCAGGTTGTGGCTGAGGTATTTACAGCAGATGATTACTATAACAAGACCTTTTGAAAACTGACATCAAGATGTTTCATTCTTACCTTCTCCCTGATTCCCAGACTAATAAAGAAATAGATTATATTTCTGTTCCTAAGGAGTACACCTAAATAAGACTCACCAAACCAAGGAATTACTAAGCCACCTTATCTTGATTGGTCTTGGACCCACATCAATAATGAGAATAATTGTAACAAAATCCATGGACCTAGGTTAACTTGTATTGGATTAATGGTGTGGTACCTTATTTGTCACAGTAACTACGGAAAAAGGCACTTAAGAAAAACATTACACAGATGACTAAAGAATATTGTAGGCCCATTGCATGGAGCTAGAGTATTAGATACTGGACCGAGGTGATTTAAAAGTACTATCAGCAAAGCCATACGTCTTACTAGAGATGTTAACAAAAATAATTAACCTTAAAATCTTGGACATTAATTTCTAAACTTTGAAAATTATTATTAGTTTTCTGCAAACAATCACACCAAATTAAAAAAAATAAAAAAAGAAAACTTAAGTCTTCCCTGGAAAGGCTAACATTAAAAGAAATAGTTTCTTTTAAAATGGGATCTCTTCCAATTAATTAAATATTGTAAGAATTATGGTATGGAAGCAAGTCTAAAATTTTTATGCTTTGGCAATAATATGACAAATAAAGTTGCCTGCACATTCCAAATGTCAGGTTTTATACTTTCAATCTTCTACAAAAAAGTGGGTTATTAAAAATGATCTTATTTCATTAAAAGATAGTACAAGTATATTTTAAAGATACCAACAAACATATAGTATTTTAAAACCTTGTTATATTTTTTATCTTCTGCACAGGAAGAAAATACATTTTGGTCAGCATGAACTTATGATCAAAAAAATGAAATATTGTGGTGGTGAATAATCTTAAAAATATGGAAACCCAAGGATATGATCAGAAACACACAGTACCATTTTACGTTATTAGATTAACGTAGCACCGTAACAATCCTGTGCACTTTAAATTCTTCACGTAAAATAAAAGATATAGACTGTGTAGCAATCAACAATGATTTTTAAAAAGGTGATTTGTGTTTAAAGTTGTGTAAAAGTCAAGCTCACTTTGTGTTTCATTAAATACATGGTTCAGCAAACATATTGAACCAAAGTATTTGCTAACTACTTCTGCTATCTAAAAAGATATCTGTTACAAGGTACTGGGTAATTCTACCATTCAGAAGGTGGTATAATGCAGTTGGGAGAAATTTTTAGTTTAACCTTGTAACTCATGTTGAGGTGGAGTCTGAATATGACATCATTAAAACTACCCATTTTGCAAAACCATATAAAGCCAAACTAAAGTATTGCTTTCCATCTCCCAGTCTAATACATACAATCCTATCTATAAAGCTGAACTTGTATAAAAGTAATTTATAAAAACTGCAAAAATGGTTAGCACCCAAAAAATCTATCATCTGTGAAGCTCTAAATGATTGTCAGATAGCCACTTCAGAAGTCAGTGACTTCTCCCAAAGGTAAAGCTAAACATTTGACTAGAAACTAAACCTACAGCTCTCCAAATACTAATTGGAATGCAAATGCATGTGTTTAAGACTTCTATAGCTTTCAAAGAAGATTTGAAGGCATTAAATTATGTACTGATGTTTCTTCTTCCAAACACGGACACTTCCATGTTCATTGACTTATTTTTTCTGGTTTTACTGAGCAATGAAGAGAAACTTGTCTTTAAGGTCTAATCTTCAGCTACAGAAATTTGGGAATTCCATGGAATTCTTCCTGCAGCAACCAGAGGAGGAAGTTTTCCAAACTAACATGCATGAACTAGACTGCTGCTTCTCAATGTGGAGCTGTGGTCTTCACAGAATGCCCAAAGAATGTCTTGGTCTCATGCAGTTCTCTGGATCATTCTGCACATAATGCAGAATTGCATTTGAAGAATTGAAACAGAACCCTGAGAAAAGCAAATCCATTGGAAAAATAGATATTGTTTAATAAAACCAGTTTGAGACTTCAATTCTTCCCTTGGAAAAAAAATGACAAACAGGTGTAGTCATTTTTTTTTCTGATGTGAATTATTTGAATTTATCACAATTGCAAACATAAATATAGTTTGGGATTTTAAGGGCATATCTAGGGTTGATTACAATTGGAAATATTTTGTTTGACAATTCTACCCACCCCCCAGCAATTCAGCGCTCCTCAAGTCACCATATAAGATTACTTGTGAGCTTTGAGTTCGAAAACATCCTGACATGGAGTGATGTTCTTCCAGTAAGTGCTGCTGCAGACTTGCGCTCTACGGTAGTACGGGTGCTGAGTGAGTCAGGTTCAGCTCTCTTCAGCCCTGTGTGCAATTCTCATCATTCCCGTGTATCCAGAAGCAAATCTGGGCATATTTGAGAGGAGTAATTCTTACTGCTACATTGTAATCCTGCTGTTCACCATTGACATCCACCCACTGATGGCCAGAGTAAACAGCGATGATCTTGCGTTTCCACTTCTTTTTGTTTGGCTCCTTAAGACGGAGATAGACACCAGATCCAGTGGAGCCAGGTTCAGCATCACAGTACTGATAAAAGAGATCATTGGACTCATCAGAAATGCTACAAAATCTATAGACCAGCTGCCCAGATCGATCATTGTCAAAACCTGAGAAGTGGATCATGCTCCCAGGCATCATTTTGATTGTCGGGCTTATTCCCAGCTCCATGTATCTCCTTTTGTGGGGACGCTTGAGCTCAAGAACAGCATAATCATAATCCAGGGCAATATCCCCAGACACACCCTTAAACCAGCCTTTTGGGATGTGGGTACTCTTCACCCTCGTCCACTGGAAGGAGGGCATGCCATCTGAGGTCCCCTGCTTCCTCCCAGATCTCCTCTGCTTTCTCCCACCACCTTTGGATTGTCGCCTTAGTTCTGGGGCAACTTCAGGATCCTCTTGGGCCGCAGAAACTTCTCTCCTGTTTCTTTTAGCACCTTTGCGTTTCCTGCCCTCGCCTCTGGATTTCGTCTTCATCAGGCCCACCCTCAGTCTTTTGCTGCCCTTAACGTAGTCCTTGCCGTTGTGCAGACAGTGGGCAGCTGTTAGCACATGCTTGGGGGAAATGAGAATGCCACTACAGCCAGTGGAGATCTTCACAGCTGTGTTGAACGGAAAGTTGGTCATAAACCGCTTGTCATAGATGCTGAACCTACTGTCCGTTCCGTATATCTGCCTCTTCTTTCTCGAGGACCTTTGTGTGGTTGTGTTTCCAGCTGGGTCAAGCACTAGACCGAGGACATTCACTTCAGTCAGGGTCCGTGTGCCGTTTTCAAAAATGGTCTCATAGGAGAAGAGGTCCTTCAACTCAGACAAGCTCGGCACCGGCAGTTTTCTTTGACATTCAATTCCACATACGCTGTTCAGCTCTAATTTGGTTTTTGCTTCAAATTTGGGGCTGTCAAGGGAGAAAGTTCTTTCACTCACAATCTGGGGAATCTTCTTTAAGTGCCAAGTAAAATCTTGTTCGGTTTCTGTTCCGTCAGTGAGACTCAATACAGGTATGAAAAACATGAATACCAGTAACATGTGCTCCATTTTATCTATTTTTTTCTAAAACAAGAAAGAGAGATTTGAAAATACGCTTTGGAAATACACAGTTATCTTACTATCTTCAAAGTATAATCATGCAATATTAGCGCTGACGTCACGGGAACAGAATTTAACACTCTGCTCAAAATAGAAATGCCTCAGATATTCCCTGTATTGCCTCTGATGCTTCCAACAGTCTCTAGCAAGATGGATGCAAACGAGTCAGCCAGCATCCATGCTGAGCTACCTACTGGAAGGTGGAAACGGCTGAATTTTACCTAGTTTTCCCTCAGTGGGGCAGCAGGCTGAGTCATCCCACGCTGTACAGCACCCTGTTTTTATTTATTCCATAGGAATGCAATTATGCTTTACGCTCCTGCTGCTTTTCTCTATAGCTACTGGCTGTAGGTAGAACATGGTTGAAAACCACCAATGTATTCAAAAATTGCATTCAAAAGTTGGTAATCGGGCAGGGATGGACAGACAGACTACGCTCATGAGACTTAGGAACCCTTAGGAAACCAGACCAATTGTGCTCTTTCATGTAATGGCCAAAAAAGTAGCAGCTTTAAGTGACCTAAAAGTCACCAATGGTTCTGCGTTACACACCCAGCTAAGACCTGTGAACCTGCCTGCCATGGAAAATGGCACTTTGTTAATAGCTCTCCCAAGGAACTAACTTAGAAACATCTCTTTTGCCCTTTTAAAGTTTATGTTGTCTGGATGTGACAGATGGAGCAATTTGGGCACCTAAACAAGCTGGAAAGTTCCATTTTAAATGCTTTCAGCTTCTGCTGCTCTGAAAGGCATGAGTCTCCTGCAGATCCTGTGTTGTATCTCCCTGTGTGCCGTGGCCACCGAAACCTCATTCATTTTCTACGTGTGGGTGTCTGAATCTCTCTCAGAATGTCAAAAAATTGTAAAACCTATGGTTGGAGGGGAGACGTGAGTGGGGAAAGTAGAAGGTTGCTGGTCTAGAAGAGTCTCCTAGTCATATACACGCAGGAAAGCCCAGCCAAGTAGGAGGGACAAATCTGCTGACTCATCACACGCCTTTTTCCTGCAGGATCCCACAAAGGCTGCAGGAACTGTGCTGTCTGTGTCTTATGATCACATGTGGAAAGCCCCACCTAGATGGGGTGATGCACCACAAAAAAAGCTAATACTTTAAGTGAGAAAGACAAAAAGCAGTATTATTCCCATCTGTAGTTGGGAAATGCGCAGAAAGAATGCAAAATTGTTGGAAGTCTGTGGCAGAGCCAGAAACCGAACCCAGAAGTCTTGATTCTGAGCTCAAAGCATTACTGAAAAGACCATATTTCTCCTCTGGCAGCAGTGGTATCCATGGCATTAACCAACTACTGGCTGCTGCCATGGGGAAAGCTGTATTCTGTTCTCATATCCTCCATTCCAATTACATGGAAACCTCAGCTGTGCAGAAAAAAAAGGGCCTATGATTAAACTTTCAAAGCCAAGCAATTCAAGGATATATATGTAGTTCAGCTCTCTGGTTTACGTAGTAATGGCAATGTAAACCAGTGCAAAGATAACCACTTTCCTCTTCTCGGGCTGAGCTTAGAATAACTACTGTTATCCAGTGAAACAGCCTGGTTACGAGCTGGAGAAAGATCTAGCATGAAAAATGAGGAGTATGTATGCAACACGGAAAAATAAGTGGTAACATCAGTTTAAAAGCTGTAAAATGGACAAATGACTCCTATAATTTTGAGGCACCTTCACCATATAGGCACAGTTCTTGTCTATAAGAGGTAATAATTACCCCTTTTTAGCTGAGCGCTACAGTTCAAATACAGCTTGTTGCTTCTGATGCCCAATTCAGAGGGCGGGTTTGTTTTTGCGTAATTTTTGATGCTTTTCACCTTCACCAGCATGGGACACCAACTTTGACCCAGAGTTTACTTAGTCGGATATACATAAAACACATTTTACAATACAGTATAAAGATACCCAACCTGGATTTAAAGTAGCTAACTCAAGTTTTGGAGATGCGTGGACTTTGTTAAGACATCTGGAGATTACAGTGACTCACAGGCCTAAGCTCTGGAGTTTATGTAGTCATACTAAAAGATATCTGAAGGTTTTGAAAGCAGAGCAGAGTGGTCCCAGGCACAAGATTTTGCAGATTCCAGTTGACCATACCAGCCTGTTACTGGTATAGCAGAAATGCACATATTTAAACATTAACTTTTAGTTACCTTCAAGCTGTTGCTCTGGTTATTGCTCAATTAGTACTAAAATTGAAAAGAATGATAATTTTATGTATCTATGGATCAATTATAAGGTGTCAAAATACAGAAATACTATGTTGAGAATATAAGAACAGCTTTCCTTGGCCTGACCAAAGGTCCATCTCACCTAAAATCCTGTTTCTGACCCTGGCCAGATCTGGATGCATTGGGTAGAGCACAAGAATAGGGCAACCACGTATGTCTCTCCTCCCTCATAGCCTCTTATCTTATAACCAGTTGCACCTCATGGACTTTAAACCAGAGGCAGTTTCTGTAGCGTGAGGAAACCTCAGTGGATTTCTCTCCCATAGCTGCCCAGTCTTCCCTTGAACCCATATAAAATTTTGCATCCACAATGTTCAGCATCAAGGAGTTCCACAGCCGTACATGTTGCATGGGGAAGTTTCTCCTCTTTTTTACGTTCAGCCTGTCTCCAACTAGCACGGTTTGATGACAAATAATGGAATATTAAATGGGGAAAGCTGGTTTTAAATTGCTTTGCCCTAATATCACTGTTGAACAGATACAAGGTATTAAGAAACACAGCTCTTCTGTCAGGCTCGAGAATGCCTTTTCTATGTTCTTTCCTGGAATACTCCTCCCTTTCTCAGATCTTACTCAGGGTCTGGGTATTTGATATTTCTCTGTAGCTCAATTTTGTGAGCCCTAAGGAAAGTTCATTCACTAACTGCTAGTTCATACAGAAAGTCTTAGAGGTGCCTGCGTTGATGTTATTCCACTGTGATGGCTGAAGTCCTCCTAGCTGGACCCATAACTAACTGTGCTTTATAGAGAGACTTTCTGCAAGCAAATGAGTGGAGTACTATGGCTCTCCTCCACCACTCTTTAAAAAGAAAAAAACCTGAAACACAGAACCCTCAATAGAGGCATTGGAGCCTCCCATTTGAAATACTGTAATCAAATGCTCACTACTTACAAAAGCTGTCTTGGAAGCCAAGATTTTCATCATTTATAATGATCTACTTGTTGCTCCTAATGAACTAACTACACTTCAGTAGAACTGGAAGAAGTCCAAGCTGAGGAACTTGATAAAAATGGTAATTCTCATTACAGACCAGAGCAGTCGTCCTACTAGGCAGCATTGTCATTTACAGCCATGCACTCAAGCTCTGTTTACTAACACAATCTTTTCAATTTACGCAAGGCCAGCTTCAAGCACAGGCAACATCAGCAGTTTCCATGGCCCAGTACAGGTTGCCAGCCAGGGGGAAACACAGGGCTTCCTCTTGCCAGATGTTGGGGATAGAAATGTGTAGATAGCTGCAAAGGCACCCTTTGCAGGGTGACAGAAGGGAAGAGAGAATACAGCCTCCAGAGGAAAGGCTACAGGCTAAATGCAAGGAAAAACCCTCAACACTTACTCACACTTTCTGCCACGTGGTTCTCCAATCTTCTTCCAAAATCCAGGCTGCTCTGCCCTCTCCTTGCCTTTTCCCATACAAGTTTGGGTTGGCTTAGAGTAATTAGAAGCCTTGAGTCAGCTCTGTATTTATGGTAGGATGAATTGCTTCAGAGAAGACAGAGAAGACTAGAAAGTGAGAGCCCCAGCTCCATGAAAATGTTGAAATTCTTCCTCCGGTTTCCAAATTCAGCTGCTAATGGTAAGGACTCCCTGTTTGGTGGCATTCCAGCTGCCAGATGTATTCAATTAAAAATATTTTCAGTTCTTCTCACTTCTTGCTTCCAACATCAATTTTTTCTGAATTCCCAAGACAAAATCTACCCATGTCCTAACTTTTCAGGATACCCTTCAAATATTCGATCATTATAACTTATCATACTCTGGCACAATGCATCTCAAATGGTCAGGGAAAGGCTTGTAGTCAAGCAGACCTAGAATATGTTTCTCTTCAGGCTACCCCAGAGGGAATTTCCCTATCAGTGTAGCTCAGACAGAAGAAAAGTTGTGTCCAGCTACCTGGCAGCATTTTATCTTGGTCTGTTCAGTGCAGCCTCTGCTCTGGGGTTTCCTTCTTTTTGCAGGAAAGTCAGCCCATTTCAAACTTACATACTTTTAAATTTTAAAGCTCACATACTTTTAAATGCAATTTTCAGACCATAAAATATTAGAGGCTGCTACAGTCACCAGCTCTTTTAACTGTTTTTGGCCTTGAAATGGCCTGAAAGTTGGAATTAATGGATCTACTCTGAGAAAGCAAAATAAAGGACAAATTTTGGAAATCTCACACTCCCTGGAAGAAAGCATTACCTCAGCCTTATCTGCCGCTGCCCCCTTCACCCCTCCGGGTGTGCTCACTCTATGTTACGAGCTCTGCTCTTACATAGAAAACCCCTCTGCGACTCCTGGCTCTTACAGAATTTAAGCCGCTTCAGTAGGCATAAGAACTAATTTACACTGCAGGTGTGAGAGCTCATTTCGGAAATCACGCACGCAGGGGGAAATAAAGAAAGAAAGGGGGAAATAAGGAAAGGGCGATGCGAACGGCGACGGGAACGGGGGGCTTCACCTCCGACGGGTCTTCCCTTCCCCTGCGCCGGCTGCCCCCGCCGTGGCCGCGGGGTGGCGCCCCCGCACAGCCGGCAGCGGCCCAGCCTTAACCCTCTGCCGGCGGCCCCCGGGTCCGGGTCCCGGGCTGGCCCTGCGGCAGCCCCCGCGCCCCCCAGCGCTCCCCGCCGCCGAGCTCTTCTGCCCTCTCCTCCCGGCCGGGAGGAGGCGAGGAGTGAGGGGTGTCCCTCTCGCCGCTCCGCCGCTGAGCGGCTCCGGGCGTCGAGCCCTGCCAGCCGGGGCGGGAGCAGACGGGCACCGGCCGGGAACCAGCCGGAGGAACGGTGGGGGACGGGGGGCTTTTCTGGGATGGCCGCCTTTCCCCGCCCGCTCTGCTTCTGCCGGCCGCTCCTATGCCTTGGCACGGTAAAGCCGAGGGTTTTCCTTGGAGAAGCCGAGGGTTTGGAGAGGAAGGCTCTAACTCTACAGCTCTTTAGCCATCCCCTGGTCCTGCTTTCCGCGGGAGGCTCTGCTTTTCCGCGCCTGGTCCAAAGGACTTCCCTTTCTCCAAAGCCTGCAAGTTTAAATACCTTGGCACGGCGGGTTTTGCCATTCCAAGATAAATCTGCTTCCAGCAGTGACGAATCTGGATGAAATTAGTGTCAGCTCCAGAACAGCGCGGGGATGGTAGCGCGAATACTGAGAGGGTGAATCAGAGTTAAAGGAGAGGTTGTTTTGAAGGGTGAGGAGGCTCATTGCCCGCTCCCCGCAGAAGACACAGCACAGAGACAAACCCCTGAAAGCCCGATAAATAATGCCGCTTGCTTCTGTCCCGTTAGCCGTCTTGTGAAACTAGCTTCAAATAATAATATGAAAAAAGGACCGAAGAAACGTGTCACGTTTTGGTCCTCTGAAAAGTATATCCATCAGGCTAAAGAGGCAGGAGCTTTACACAAAACCCTTCAGCTGCCAAGCCCGACGTACTGACACCGCTCAGCCTCATCGTTTTTTAAAACGACCCGTGTAGGAAGAATGACATCGGGGAAAAAAAAAAAAAAAATCACCTTACGGACGTTCCCTAGGACTGCCCGGTCCCCGGCCCCCGGGCTGCCCCGGCCCCGGGCAGCCACCCTCAGCCCCCATCCCCAGCTCCCAGCCGGCCCGGCCAGCGCTGCCCGGCCAGGTCGCTCGGCACAGGCTGTCTGTCCCCCGCGGGCGCCGGGAAGGGTCGCGTTCATACCTGGCACCCCGCAGGACGAACGGAGGGGAAGGAGGCCACAGCCCCGGGGCGCAGGCTCCCCGCTCCGCGCCGCCCGCCCGCCGCCCAGCGCCCGCGGCTACTGAGGACGGGGCGGGGGGAGCGGCCAGGTCTTCCCAGGCGGGGGAGGGGATGGAAAAAGGAAAAAAAAAAAAAAAAAAAAAAAAAAAAGGAAAAAGGAGGCGAGAGGGAGGAGGCCGGGAGGGCGAGAGGGGGAGGGCCGAGGGGAGCGGAGAGGAGGCAGATCCCGGTATCTCCTCGGATGGGAAGGGAAGAAGGGGCTCAGCCAGCCGGGCGGGGAGGCGCATCGCCCCGGGAGAGGCTTCCTCTCGGCGCCGGGCGGGGAGCCGGGGTGACCCGCTCAGGGACGGGGCGGGAGAGGCTGCCCGGGCCGGGGGGGGGGGGGAGGCGGAGACAAGAGGGGAGGCGGAGGGACCCCGTCCCGGGGGGAAATGGCGGGGGGGCGCCGCACCGCCCGCTCTGCGCCACCTGCGCTGGGCCGGGGCTGTCGGGCACGACGGGGCCGGGCGGCGGCGGTGGCAGCGGCAGTGGGACGGGCCGCTCCGCCCTGACCCGCCGCGGGGCTGTTGGGGAAGGGGGGGGGGGGGGGGCGGCTGCCGGCTCCACAGGAAGCTCCCCGGGCTGGCACGGGGCTTGCGGCTGCGGGGACAGGCGTGACCCGGTCCCGTGGACTGCCCGCGCCCCCCCGCCCTCGCTCCTCAGGGACCCCCCCGGCCCCGCTCCTCAGGGACCCTCCGCTCATCAGGGACCCTCCGCTCCTCAGGGACCCCTCCCGGCCCCGCTCCTCAGGGACCCTCCCGGCCCCGCTCCTCAGGGACCCTCCGCACCTCAGGGACCCTCCGCTCCTCAGGGACCCCTCCCGGCCCCGCACCTCAGGGACCCTCCGCTCCTCAGGGACCCTCCCGGTCCCACTCCCCAGGGCCTCAGAAGCCAGGTGTGAAAGGCCTCCCTCTTTTTCTCATCACTTTTGACCCCTCTTTTTCTGCTTCCCCCTTCCCTTGGTGTCCCTTTCATCTCCCCTCTCAAGGCAGAAAGCTTTGGGTGGCGGTCCCCCATGGATCAGCCCCTTGTACTACAATCAGGTCCTCCCCAAAGCTCTCCACCGCAAGGTGAAAAGCTCGTTCACTAGGCACTTTTGGAAGTGCTTAGCCTAAGTAAGTTCATCTTACTTAGCCTAAGTGAGTTCACCTGCTGAAAACTCCCCTCACACTAGGTGAGGGCCCGCTTTTTTTGCCAAAACCAGCTGCAAATTTGTGGCATTGCTAGAGATCAGACTGAGATCTCCAGAGCACTGTTTCATTGTATTAATTGTAGGGATATCCTTCTTTTTAAAGACTTAACTTCTGAAATTTAGTGGTACCAATTATATAAATAGATTCCAAATAAGCCTTTGGCCAGGAACTGCACCCTGCAGTTTTGTTTCAAAGACTGGGGTTGATTTCTTCAAAACGTAAATTTTGTTTGCAGTTCTGGTTTTGTTGCTGTTGTGCATACGATTTAAAACCAATGTGTAATAATAATTATTCATGTGCCTGAGAAAATGAGCTGAAGAATTCCCCATTTAATTAACCAGGCAAGACAGAAATAAGTGACAAGCAATTTCTTGAACATAAGAGTTTCCATACTGGGTGAGGCCAAGGGCTTTGCTGGACCTATGTCATGTCACATTAGTAAAGAGCAAGCTCATGCAATAGTCCCCTCCAGCACTTTTTCTGCCACCATTATTTCAAACTCAGAGATTTTCTGAGGTAGATGTAGTTTCTATGACCTTAGTAATCTTCACTGGATTTCTTCCATTACTTGCCCATCTTCCCTAAAACCTACATAGATCTGTAGAACCTATGACCTGCTGTGGTGACAAGTTCCACAGGTCAGCCTTGTGTTGTGCAAAAACCTGCCTCCTTTTGTGCATTTTCAACCTGGCTACTGCTAGCTTCATTGGATGCTCACTAATTCTTTATCATACGCTTTGTAGCCCTTCTCCCACCTTGAAGGATTCTACTTTACATGAAAGACATTCCTGTTTCCCATCCTACTGCTGACATGCAGGGACCAGAACAGCATCCAAAAGATGATGCAGGCAAACCCTTCCTGGCAGTGGCAAGTAGAAAACAAGAAGCAACAGCTACTAGCATTGGGCAGCTGTGTTGAGCAACAGCAGCTGCAGCTTGGGAGGTTCAGACTGGGAAAAATTTCTTCACCAAAAGGGACATGCAACACTGGAAAAAATTGCCCAGACATGTTGTGGAATTGCCATCCTTGGTCATTTCCAACATTTAGCTATGCAGAGCCACTGCTGACCTGGTCAAGTGTTGGCATTAGTTCTGCTTCAAGTAGGAGCTTGGTGGGACTCGGTGACCTGCAGAGGTCCCTCTCAACCAATATTTCTGTGATTCTTTACCTGTACAGAAGATGCGAGCAAAATATGGATTTCTGTGGCACCTGGAAGATAGTCTTTGTTTAGTTTTCTACTGATTTCTTAACACTTCCTGGTACTTTTTATTTTTTTTGGCAGCTGTTGAGCACCAGGCTGATGTTCCCATGGAGCCCTTTTCATAACTCCAGGACTCTCTCTCCCGAGAAGTAATGACCAGATCAGAACCTGCCTTTTCATACTTGAAGTAAGGACCATTTCCCCCCTTCTACATCAATTCACATTTATCTACATTGAACTCCATCTGCCATTTTATTGATCAGTCTCTCCCTTCCATAAACTTGTCTGCAGATCTTCAAGGTTGTGTCATCTTTATTAACCTAAATAACTTGATAGCCTCATTAGACTTTGTGACTTGGCTACTGATCCCCTTTCCAGGTCATTTATGAATACGCTGAACAGTGCAGGGTCAGCAGATTGCTATTGGTAATCTATCATTCCTACAAAAACTGATCCCTTAGTCCTATAGTTTGTTTCCCGTCTTTCAGAAAATTTGGCTAGCAGAGGTTCATTTCTGTTTACTGCACTCCGGATGATGGGATCAATGTGTTTCTGCTGCATCGCTCTGCTCACTCCTGCTTTCAGAATCTGGGCTGCACCATTTATTTCATGCTTTCTTTTTTTACCTGAAAGATTACCTGTCTAATACTAATAGATTTGACTCCTGCTTTCACATTCCTCTTTCTTCTCAGTGACACTCACTGCAAGTTCTCAAACTTTGTAAAACATTGTAAAAAATTTTGTAGAAAAATTGGAATAAATTTACGAGCACAACTTATATTCATGTTTTTTTAATTATTTTAAACCATTTTCCTTTGATCCTGTTTTATTACTAATATTTTATTTCTTGCAATAAAAGATTATGCATTTTGAATAATTCTTTATAAAAATTTAGAGGGCTTTTTTTTAAAAAAAATAAGTATCACATTAAAAATTTCCTCAAAATATAGTTTGCAAAAAACATGAAGAATACATATTTCAGAGTACTGTTTCTTTAGAAACACACTGTATAATATACATGGTGGGGCTGTAAAAATATAATTGTTGGAAGACTTCCAGCATGCTAATTTTATACTTCAGAAGTAATTTTATCTCATTAGAAGATTAGTGAGCCCTTTCGGAATTTCTACATGTTCCAAAAATAAGTTTGACATTGTATACCAACTGAGAGATGTTCACTTGGAACTGAGCTTTGAAAGACTGACACCCAAAATAAATAAATAGTAATAAAAAGTGTCGGAGAAAAAAATAAAAACAAATCTGCATTAACATCAAGAATGTACTGACTTCTATCAAAATTCTTCCTGCATCTATAAAGACAATAGAGAGAAAACCCCCAAGTTTTTACCATCAGATTTGTACCCTGGATTTGAGTGAATTCACAGAACTGTAGTATTGTTATGTTAGGGTAGAAAAGGTACAAAATGTTTCCTAATAAGATTCTCCTAGATCTTTTTTCAGGTAGAAATTTGAGATAGGAGCTGCACCTTTCCCTGTGGGCAACATATGCTGACCATGGATGCACCGGCTGGGCAGCTGCCCCTGGAATGTCATCTGGCCTTACAATGCTCTCATGTGGGTCTTGCACACATGCAAAAAATATTTGATAGTAGCAACAACATGCCTTGTCTGCAGTCTCGGAATTGTATTCCATATAGTGCATTGTGCCTTAGCAGGCAGATATACCTAGCCACAGAATATTCTTTCACATATGATTTATAGGAAGAGCAAACATGCAGGTACAACTCAGGAAAACTGAAACAAGTTTCATAGATTTCAAAAAGAATGCAAGTACCTATCACCAAATTAAAAGTTCAGTGCATAGTCCCTTGCCATACCCCAAGGTAGTCAGCTTTAATCTCTTCCCTTCTTCCCTTCAGTCTTTCTTCTACTCATGTATACATGTACTTTATTGCAAAACTAGCGATTACTTGATGGTGCAGGTAACTCTCTTTTCTTCACACTTTAATTCTCAAGCTACCTCTGGGTGCTTTTCCAGCTCAGCTGATATCATATGTTTCATTTCCTTTCTACTTGTCTCAGGAAGACTATTTTTTTATGAGCTTTAACACTTTTACAGTCCTCAAACACTAAACTTCGGATAACTCATTGACTCATGATCAATGGAAGTGAGATAATTCCTACTGCTCTCAGAATAAAGGGATGTGAAACACAATGGATCTTTCTTACAGGATCAAGAATGGTCTCCATGGTAGTGTCTCTTCTGTGGCAGCTTGTTGCCACAGAAGCCCTTTTGTTTTGTGGACCAGTTGGGGTTGGTTATTGTGCTGTTCAGATGTTCCTATGACACAATGCTGACTAGTTAGACTAAAACACTGAATGAAACAGACCTCTGTTAGAGACCCTGGCTTTGAGGACTTGGAAAGGACACAAGGACTGCAATAAATTGCATCATTTTTTAAGTGTGCACAGTGGGGACAAAGAGGACGACAACAGCATCGCTAGCTCAGGAGGATTCTGCATAGACCAATGGACTATTGCAGTACAGGCTGGTGAGGTAGTTATTTTAAATCGGGTGTAGGTGTACGAGGGGAGTATAGTGCCAGAAATAAGGATATTAGCCATAAGTGCAATGTCATCAACACAAAAACTTACAGATGATGAAGGAGCGGTGTGAAACTCAAGGCATCTAGTTGTGACCTGATTTTCACAATAGGAGTGTATGAACTAGATATATGGGTAAATAATAGACTTGGAAACCCCCCCCCCCACTGCTTTGTAGTAGTACAGACAGATAAACGTCCAATTTCAGAGTTAAAACCATGTCAAGCTGTGGTCAAATCAAGAGGATGCTTTCTTCAAAAAAAAAAAAATTTGGATATATGTAAGCATATCACCCATAGGAGAGAGGCTTTCCTAATTCTACAGAATCGAGGAAGTTAATAGCCCCGCCACCACCCAGCTCCTGCCTTTCATCTTTTTTGTCTCCCCCTAGAACAGCAGTTGAAAATCAAGCTGTGCAGGCTCATTGTTCTGACATTCATGTGTTTAGTAGAAAAAGAGTTGATTGTTCACTCATCATTGCTAAAAGAGCAAAACCTGTAATTCTTACCTGATGTGTCTCCTCATGGAGATATATATATATATATATATATATATATATATATATATATATAAAGTGAACATTTTCTTTGAGGAAAATTTCCATAAAGAGAGGTATTTATTTCTGGAGATGTGTCAGATGGCAAATATTTTTATACACATGATGTGTTGGCAGGTTGCAGGCAGGTACTGTTGAGGAAAAAAAGAACCCACACCATTTTTGTGAGCATATTACTTTGAAGGAAACAGTTTCCTCCGACTGACATTCCCATTGTGCTCACCGGCACCTTTACTGGAAAATCAGTGAACTGTAGGTGGTAATACAGCATACTATGATATGGATAAATGACATTTCGATGTGAGGAAAAAAGAAGTGCATGTCCAGAGACTGAGAAATTTTGGAAAAAACCCTGACTTTGTCTGGCTAAAGCTGAATATTCATTCCCTCCCCAAGCCTCTAAATTCCTATAATGGAAACAGCATACCACAGAGGAGAGTTAATAGAGTAATGTTGACATGTTAGATAAAATAAGATTTTAGCTACCATCAGCATGATTGACCCAACCATGATTGATCCCAGAAGAGATTCCAGGGAAAGATGAACATGGTGCCTTAGCTCGGTATTGAAACCAGCAGAGAGTCAGTGGCTGTTAAATGCGCATCTTAATTTTTTTTTTTTTTTGACATTCCTTTGTTAATAAGGAATTGACAGCAATTACCAGAGAAAATGTGACATTCTGAATAAAACTGAGTGCCTGTGGTACTTTCAAACAGAATATTGAAGCAATCTTCCCCTAGAAGTACGGACAAAGTAGGAAAAGGTGCAGTAACAGAAACTGCATTTTCAAGAGCTCAGAAAAAAAAAGTGGGGGGAAGGATGTTGGCCTTAATCCAAGGGTAGTAAGGAATATTGTCTTTATTATCAGTGGTAACTGAAGGTGACCATAAACCATTTACTGCCATCACAAACATGCCCAGGAGAGTACAAGATTAATTTTTCAGCTATAGCTGCATGACTTATAAATTGAATATAAACCTGAGGGAAAAACCACACCTTAAAAGAACCATTTACTTAACCACATTCCAGAATAGTGTTCCATCAAAAGGCAAATCTTTTTCTTTTTTTTTTTTTTTTAATTCTTAGTAAACTGTAGGTATAAAGTTAGATCTGAAGAAAACCTGGTGATACTGTTTTAAAATTCCATTCACAACCCCAAAATAGCTGGATGTTTCTGCTAAAATTATTAACAGTGTAATAGCTCCTAATGTTGGAATTTTTAAGATTTCACTTCAGACTTCAAACTTTATATTCCACTGAAACTAACACAGGCATTTTATACCTCTCAGCACCGTGATTACTATTAGGAAAACAACACTGAATTTGTTGCCAAAACCCATGGTAAATAACAGCATTGGGGTTGCGAGGTGGGCCTCGTTGCTGTCCAGAGGACGTTAAGCATACATTATTTTGGGATCTCTGAAACTGGCAGGGAAAACCAGGACCAAACAACATGCGGGACACATTTTTAATGCAATCTTCAATTTTCTGTTTTGCACCCCACATATCTCTCTCCTATGTTTTCTGTTCATGTATTCTCCACTGCATTAGGCAGGACTCCGTCACGCTGGTAACTGAAGGGAGGAATTACAGCTGCAGCTAAAGTAACGGGGGATCTTTTTTGTGGGTGATACTGTGCAAGAGATTGAAGTAAATACGCGTAACTATTCTTGGCTCTCAAAGTCTCTGCATATTTCTAATAGTTTTAAAGCTGTCTGTAGGTTTTCAGCTTGCTGCTGGAATCATTTCCACATGCTAACAACACAGTGAATAGTTCAACAAGGAAAGGGAAGGCAGAAACTCTCCACTGTAATCAGACACCCCTTTGCACTTTCTCAGTGTTGATTTCTGCAGTAGTGTTTGCATAGAATCATGTCTTCTGTCTGCCGTTCTGACTGTACTAGTGCCCTAAGGATTTCTGAAGGTCTAGCATTGCTCTCAAGAGGTTACAGGCGAAAGTATCCTCAGAAAGAAACCATAGATAAACATAAATAGATATTGAGGGACAATTAAGCTTTTTTTTTTTTTTTAAAGCCTGACCTAAATTTGACCTTGATGTTAGTAAAGACATGTCCTAAGACTGTCTGGCAACTCATTCTCTTTCACTGTCACTCATTACAATGCCAGGTTCAGGCAAGGTGCATCCTCATGCAGGCAGGCGGAGACCCACTGAGGCTTTTCTCACAGGATCTGTATGGTGACAAGGAAAGACAGAAGGAGCAAGCTACAGCATGCATTTTCCCCCTGTGGCAGGCAAATTAACAAAATAGTTTGATTGCCCTGACAAAGAAGAAGATAAAAATTAGAAAACACGTTATTGTTATCTTTTTCAGGTGTCGCTTGGGAAAACTGTAAATCTGGGTGTAAGTCTGGAGAGCAGTTGGCAAAACAAGAGCTAACTTAACCATGATGTGAGCTGAATTTGTTTGAGAGGAAGTTCTGCTTCTGTTCATTCCTGCCTCAAAACTCTCTAGCAGGTTGTCAAGCTATAACATTTGCAATGAAACATGCAATGCAAGCAGTGCAGAGCGGGACACTAACAACACTTGAAAGCAGTTCATGTCAGACCAATACTTTCAGAGGTATCATCAGATCAACAGTAGCATATTGGTTTATTTCTTATCCTAGCATATCCGCACTTTTAATTTTGAATGACTTTTTGAATTAAATGTATTGCAGAATCCATCTTTGGTGGCATCTTCCACAACTCTATGGATTATTTGATACCAATATAATATTCATCCCCCTGATTTATTTGGCCTGCTTATTGGTACAACTGGTAAGGTATGGGAGACAAACCCAAAGCCCAAGCAAAACAGAAAAAATTCCCAGGCCTTTGTATCAGGTCTTGAGAGAAGAATGATGGTGGAGGTTCAATAACCACATAGATTCTCTTTCTCTACCCATTACACTTTTTGCTTCTGATTAACTCTGTAGCCCATAGTCTCCTTGCATAGTTTAACTGTATTAAAGCAAAACAGATGAAAGAAGATCGACTTTAGAATTAATTTCATGTAAGTTTAAATAAATGAAAAATTATAGCCCCAACTTGTAATGGAAAACTGATACTCTTCTAAAGAATTATCACCCATCCACATACCTCTGCTCAGCCAAGATTTTTAAACCAACAACTGCACATGACTCAGTTACCAAATCCTCGTTAAAAGTATATTTTGTCAAAACTCCCTGAGGTGGAATTTGCCTGCCTCTTGTATTTGTATGAACTTCACCTTGTTTTCAGCAGAGGCAAACATTTATACACGTTCAGTTTATTACCAGAAGTTGTGGGACTACTGGGTGGATAACCCTTCTCTATCACAGCAAGCATAAGCTATTTGTCTTCATCTGTGGCTTGTGCTTCTTCATTTCATTTTCATTAAGGTCCTGTTTATTGTTACAGTGACAACTCCTCTCACTGTCTGTAACATAATCCAGTATTTTCCACGCATTACGTGTTTGAACAAACACCATCACACTTTGCCTGCTTCTGGTGTTGCCTCCCTGCTCTCCCTCTCACTTCAAAAGCAGCTTCTCTCTTACTTCATGATGCCATTTCAAATCCTTCCTTAAAGCTCTCCCTTTGTGTGACACCTGGAGAACACTCACCACACTTAGGCTATCGATGGGCAGAAACCAAGCACACAGACCATTATCACTTTACTCTCTCCTTAGTCATCTACAATCAGCAGATGACTGTAGAGTCCCGGTTTAGGATAAAGATTTTATAAATAATAATAACACAAATAATAAATGAATTTTTGCAGCATGGGATAAAATACGTACATTACTTCCGTTGCCACAACACTGGTTTTAGAAGAGATTTAAATAGATGCAGTTGCTCTGCTTGTGCCAGTGCCCATTCTGTTTTAATCATAATTACTGACAGCACACTGTTGCAGAAACAGCTCTGCATTTCCACTTAAAAATCTCGGGTTTAGCAATTCATGAACTGCATCTAAAAATATATCTTCATTTGAAAATTGGCATACAAGCTACAGTCTAGAAGCAGTTCCTGTTTAAACCTATTTAGTTAGTTCAGCAGTTTTATCTAAGAACACAAAAGATACCTTTGCTGTTCCAGAAAGCATTTTTCCATTTGTCCATGTTCAGAACTGACTTTGATGACATTGTTCTGCATTTCAATTTTCTCTAATATGAGCTTTTTTTTAAAAAAAATAATTCATTTACCATGTATTAGCTTTGTACTTTCTTTCCCTTTGGTGGTCAGTGCTGAGTAGCAGTAGGAAGACACTGGCTGAAGTCACATAGATTAGAGAAAGAACTATAGAATGCCAAAAAGCATATGGAAATGCCCAGTCCTTTGGTTTACTTTGGCAAATATATGCCAAAGAATTATGCCTAAATAACAGGCTTACTACAGAACAAAATGGCATAGGCCTTCCAAGTTAAACAAGCACCTAGCCAGGAGAAAGCTTCCCAGTTACTAACAGCATGATAAAAGGGAGTCCTCTAGGACAATGTAAAACTCTTCCAGAGAATGAGGGTCCCAAGTCAATGAGATTCTCTCCCAGTTAATTTTTAATTCTGTTTTCAAGTTTATTACTCTCTTTCTCAACCATGGGAAGGTCTTACAATGTATAGCCATTTACTGCAGCCTGCGATGGGCTGTATGAACCTCAGAGTGGCTGAGCAAAGCTACAGAGCTATTAGTGTCTCCGTCAACTCTTCTGCACTTTTCCTGCAAGATCTGTCAAATCACAGGGGAGGAATTAAAAAGGAAAGACCCAGGCTGGCTGGCTTGGATTTAGCACATGACCAGATGTTGCTAGATGCCAAAATTTTCCACAGTTGGATACGTTTGGCTTAGGACTAATGTGTTTGCATTGCTACCTGGAACCTGCTGAAAGTCTGAATGGGGATGTGGCAGCTAGCAGTATTTAGAAAGGGAGCATCTGCCCTCTTGGAACTTCATGAATTTAATCCCCATCGAGGTACATTCAGCAATTTATTCAAACTTTCAAAGCTGTGTGCTTACACAGGCCTAGAACAGGATAACCGCTGTCTTCATGTTGGCATAACTTTACGTAGATATGGAGCATTGCACACAACACTTGCGTGTACATTTGCAAACAAGGCCAAGTATCGCAAGCATATGCTGTTTGTAAGAATGTCAAGTGCATAATTGAATTATTTGATTAATTTGAGTATCCCGTGGCACAAAAATGCATTGTGTACTTACCAACATGAGTGATGTAAAACTTAAGCAGCAAATGTAATGGGTCAAATTGCCAGAAAAAAATCACTACAACCCTCAGATTATTTTCAAATTATGTGTACAAGCAGAGCCCATCACAAACAAAACTATGCCTACGAATTGTCTGAGTGGATGTCACACTGGCTTCTGCATAGGAAAATTCCTTTAGGGAGGTAAACAGCTCATCCAGATTATTCACTGGGCTACAGAAAGCCAAGCTTTTTAAACAGTTGTTAGTGACTTAATAATACATGAATATGACACCGAGGTTAAAAACCGAAGCACAGAAAATAAAATCCAAAGGGCATAAGGTAAGACTAATGGGCAAATTCATGTATCTGATTTTTTCTTATTTACATTAGCAGTCATGCTTTGTTGACTTCAGCAATCTATATTGCTGCTTAGTAGCATTATTATCTTAACTCTAAAATGTTCAATTAAGATTTTATTGAATGGGGTTCATTAGAAAAATATGATGGTATTCCCAGAGTATGATCCTGACTTCATTTTTTGATTCTTTATTCTTTCACTTGCCAGAAAGCATTGGAAACACTGGATTCAGTTCCACTGACTCAGCTCTTTCTAGTAAAACATACAGTATTGCAACTGGTTAGTCTCATTTATTAATTCTAGAACGGGTCTTTTTTGAGATGACTCTAGGAAAATTTCTCCTTTTATAAAATGTTCCTATTTTGCTTCAAGAAAAGTTTTGTTTTGACTTCTAACATATAATTTTAAAAAGAGATAAGATTAATTAATTACTGCCATGAATTACTAAAAGTGTGAAATGCTATTGGATAAAGGTTTTAATTTGTAGAGTGGGCCAAACTAATGTACCTCAGCTAATTTACTGGTTGTTTATTTTTCAAGCCTATTCTGCTGTCCAAAGAATAAACCAGTTCTGCTAATGTTTGCAAAAAACAAATTCCATTGCTTTGTAATAAGTAAACATTACAACACTGACAATATTGCTAAGACTTAAAGTACCAAAAATGTCAATATTCTACGTAGGAATTAAGATACTTCTTTAAATCAAGGTTTAAACTGATATTGAATCAGAAGTTCAGTGAGTTAAAAATACTACGTGGTTAAGTCATCATTGGGCCAAATCACCCAATTTAGAAAGGAGGCAATCAAATCACAGAAGTTATAGGAACAAAGAATTATTTCTTATTAACCCTGCATTACAAGATCAAAGAAAATTAAATTGGTTTAATTGAAACCTCCTTATTCTTCTATTCCTCTTTCATTCCCAGCACACAACAGTGAAATTGAAATAGTTGGTAAAGGATCTTTCTAAGCATGTTGATTTTGGGCCCTAGTTACAGATATTAACTAAAGCATTAAAACCAATTTAACTAGTCTTAAATAGTTTCTTAGATTTCAGATTCAGTGCTATTACAGGACTGCAAAATTAAGCTTTGGGCTTTGTAGTTGTGCAGGTGATCCGATATGTCTCGCAGGATGGAGAACCCACAACAGAGCACACCGGGCTTTCAGCCTCCCTTACCACAGCCACCTCTGTCTTTCTCAGGTGTTTTACTTGATGAATCTTGTATTGTATTAGATAAAAAGTCTGCATGTTTCAGAAATTGCTGATTGATAAGGAGGGTATTTAGGTTCTTATTGATAAGCAGAATAATTTCATAAAGGCCAGTTAGAGATTGTCATTTCTCCTGAAGACAGAAAAGTAGTTAGGGAAAGTCGTGTTGAGAGTGACTTCTGTGGGACTGTCACTGCTGCGATCACATGGTGGAAAAGACGAAGGAGGGAGTCTGTGGCTGCCTTTACAGAAAAAGGCCTCTTATTTTCAATAAATAGGTCATAGCCAGATGATCTGCTCTGGGCATTTATGCATGGTTTGGACCTTCACAAGCTCACAGAAATAGCTGCAGGCCTAATTGTTAAGTCTTTCATTCACCTCAAAAGCATCTTATGTTCCCTGGGCATACTGGAAATCAGCTGAACGAACCCACTATCAATAGCTGCATCACAACACCAGGCGTAAAAGCTATGGGAGAGTACATGGAGTCTTGCTGATTTTTACACTGTATGGTTTATACCCAATTAATAAGAAAGAACGAATAGCAAAGTTCTGCTTCCACATTTTATCAATGTAAGCTCCATATAATATAAAATTATTCAAGTATATGTCAAGGAAAAATTCTTATTTGAGCTATTTCTCTCACCTCACATTGTTATCATAGCTGTCAGTATTCCAGTGCATTCTTTAGAAATTAAATTGCGCATGGATTGACATCATAACATCATAGTAGTTTTACATCAAAGAATAAGAGCCTATAGAATTTATATAGCTACAGTGTGTCATAAATCAGTTTCCATAAAAATGTTACAGTAACTGAGCCAATGCTATCATAATGAGCTTCTTAAAAAAATAATATAATAAAATAAATTGTGTACAGTGGCCTTCATTTAAAAATTAATGACAGATCTCTCTTCCCATTTTGTTGACTGTTTTCATGCCACTTTAATGCATTCACTGTATCAGTATCAGTGTAGGGGAATAAGCACTACCAGAATGAGATGCCTCACCAGTATGATTGTTCATTCCAGCCATTGTTCGGTCCAAACTAAACCTTCAGCTTAAACCTGGTATGTTTCCAGTTGTTTATTTCAGCTAAGACAGGACCACAGTGCAAGTAATTACATACCATTTTCTTCAGTATATTCCAGGTATTCAATTTGGATTTCTTTCTGGGAGACATAGACATAAGCTACTTCAAGACTGTCAGTACCTCTGACATAAACTCTCTGTGTCTTTCATTAAGCTAATCAGCTTCCTCTGGATTTTTCCAGATTTTGTGTTTAGCAATGGAGGAAAAAAAATCAAGCTCACAATATTCTGTAGCTTTATCTACTCCATCTGTTTTAGGGTGAGATGTTTTTTGTCTCTAGGATCTATCAAAGGAAACTTCATGACTCGATTAAAGACAAGGAGGGCTAGTAAGGCATGCGGGACAAAGGAGAGGCATTTAATAAGGGTTTCAAGGGTCAATGCAGAGCAATTAGGGGTTTTGGCTTTGAATCTGTAGAAAACTATAGAGGGAGCCTAGAAAGATTAGCTTGAATGGCTAAAGTTACCTTTTTGGAATAACTCACAGACGCTAAACTCTTAGGTGGCTAAATTTAGATGAGGTAAATCCCATTCTCAATATGGTGTCAGTTCAGTGGTGCTTAATCATGAGCTATTTTACAGCAACTGTCTCCCACTGATGAAAATTAGAGAAGAATATGATTTTTTCTGGATCAAGTTATGAATAAGTATAATGGAGGATGATTTGGAAATTTACTTTCTTAAAAAAATTATCTCAATCTTAGAATTAGAAGATTAATTAAAGAATAAATATTTTTGATAGATTTAAAGAAAAGAAAAAAACCCAAGCCACAAGGTAATAGTAATTTTTTAGATTATTGATACTTTGAGATTCTTGTGGTCTGATGTAGACATGACTGTGAATCCCTGATTAAAGGATTGAAGTCCAAAAGTTTTTTTAAATAGTCTGAAAGCTCAGGTTTTGTGCTCCTAGTGTCTCCTTTGTTATTTTTTTAGGATACTTTAATCATGAAACATTTCTGTAAATGGGAACTGTAATCCAGTTCTTTATGTGTAGTGGATTCTGTCTCTCCATGATTTCCAGAGTTTTGTCTTTTATAGGAAGATTATATCCACATTGTTCTATCTTTTTCAAAATAAGTAGCAGAGGTCATATCTTGAGACTGAATCTCTCACAACAAATATACTTAAAACTTCATCATTCTGTTTTCCCATACCACTGTTTTACATTTCTCTGTAAGAAAGAGCAGACCGTAAGAAGAAAAATTCCAGTACTTGAGAGGTGGTTGTTCACACAGTTTCCTTTCTCCACTCTATCAATTACAGAGAAAAGTGAGATATCGGTGTTCTGTGCTGTTATACTTCTTATGAAGCCATATATTCAAAATCTTTGCAATAACATTGAATTTTGAGCTTTCATATTTGCTAGTTTAGTAGAAATGGCAGGTTTTGTTTCTTTCCATCTTTTTATCCGATATTTCTCATGCTAGTTTCATATTTCTTTCGCTTCCTTCTGTTTCCCACTGTTCTGGAATTGCAGTACAAGATAATCCTATGCACAAAAGGAAAACAAAAGTAAGATTGCACATGAGCTTGTGACTTTTGCAGATATTACACCGTGAACTGTGAAAGGTCTGTATAAACTTCAGAAATGTCCAGCTGCTGACAAACAGAAAATTAAATGACAATCTTTAGTTTATAGGCCTATCCCCTCACCTCATGATTTTGGAGAATGCAAAAACCCCACCTAAATGTCATTAATGTTTGACCTATTCTTACAGAAATGAGTGGTGTAAGGACTAAATAAAGAAATCTGCAAGATACCCTACCTTACATTCTATGCAGGGGAAAGGACTCTTCTGTTTTGCCATTTCACCAATAGTAGGACTCGACTCATAACTGTCAGATCTTTGTGCTGTAACACATATATCATAGTTGAAAACAAAGACACAAAATGAGTACATATAGGGAATTTCATGAGCTGCTTTAATCACATTAAGTATTTTACACAGTAACTGTTCCTTTAGCTGTCTGCGTGGGTAAGTATTTCATGTGAAAATTAGTCTTGTAATTTCAGGTTTCAAATGAAAACAGCCCTGGTTTTGATCTGAATTTGAAACAACTTCATATTCTTACTGTATCTGGCTACCAAACTCCTTCTCACATAATAATAAATCATTTGAAATTATACGAAATGCTTTAATAATTAAGGGCAAAAGCAGAATACTGTTAACATTTTTCAACATTTTTTATTTTAATGAACTAACCACAATTTAATAGTTATAGCACTTCTGGCAGAGACATCAATTACAGGAAAAAATAAAAATGCAATAATTAAATAGACAAATGACATCAGCGAATTAAGACCCTTTACAGTTTTGCCAAGAAAAACTGTGGCTAGTGAAATTAGATACTGGATCAAGCACTGAATGCAACACAGCTTGGCAGAAGGGAGCCAGAGAAAACTTGTGAGTGTGAAAATCCATGCCTGAGAACATGGTCAGGGTTATTAAAGGCTAAAGCCCATGAGGAGAACCCGTGGCTGCTTGAAAGGAAGAGATAGGAAATTTCCCCTTGGCTCCTGTCCACAGAAGAAAGAGGACTTTAGTATTGGAAATCTTTGTCCTGCTGTTTAGGGTTAGAGGCTGCAGGGCTTGATGGATAAGTGAGGAAGATGTGTGAGGAATTAGCTTCTCTGTACAAGGTCAGCATTAATTCCATGCCAGAATGGGAAAGGTCTGAAAAGGCTGGGGCGGAGGGTAAGTAGGGAGTCAGGGAACCTGAATGCTGGACAAAGAAAGCACTCCAGCGCTCTCCTGCCTGCTTGTGAGAGAGTGTCATTCCCAAGGCTAACCACTGCATTTTGTCATTCATTAAAGAAAACAGCCACATTTCCATTTAATTTACTGAGAGCAAGTTCTAATATATTTCTTTTGCCTTTAGCTTTTTGCTTATCTACCCTGAATACCGCATTCTGCATTCTCAAGTCCAGGTATCTGGGAAAATAAATTATTTGTTTTCTCAGGGAATTTTTCTGAAGTTAGATCATAAGCTTTTCCGGCAATTTAGCTCACAGAGATGATATATTAGGACTGATATATTAGGTCTCTCTGGCTGAAGAAGAGATCCGATTACCTAGGGAAGAAATTGGAAAGCTTACCACTGGTACTTAAGCATCCTCCTCTGAGCTTCATGAGATCTTCCATTTCTTAAAGTAGCCAGAGCCCAGCATGGAAGGACATTTTCCTCCCAAGAGCAGGACTTTCTTGAAGATACAGTACATCCTTTTCTTTCAAACTCTTAGAACATAAGCTAAACCCAAGAAAGGCCTTCAAGAACACAGACAATATTTGCCAGTGTACTGTCACTCACGGAAGTAAATTAAAAATTATGGCCGTTATGAAGAGCTGCAAAAGGATATGAGTGTGATGTGGTTGCTACTCACCAAGTGTACAGGTAATAAAATGGCAGATGAAATCCAGTAGAGATTACTGTGGGAAAATTATGATTAATTATGGGAAGAAACAATTTCAGCTTAACATATACAGTGGTGGAACCAGGGTAGAGGATTGCTTTTATGGTCTGAAATCATGCCATATAAACAGTTGATTCTATGAAAATATCACCTCAGTGTTGAGCAGCTGTAAAAGCAGACAGAAAGTTAGGAATTATTGGGAAAGAACAGAGCAAAAACATGGAAAATAGTACTATGCCACAATAAAATAAATTGAAGATGTCTCCACATCTTGAATACCATGTGCAGTTCTCTTCATCCATCTCAGAAACGACATAATAAAAAAAGGGAATGACAATAAAGGATACAAAGTATCAAACAGGTTCAATACGAGAAAATGGAAAACATTCTGGAAAAAGCTCATCGAGGAAAAAGAAGTTTATAAATCCTGTGTAGCATGGAGATAGGAAATAAGGAATGATTTTTCACTGGTTTTCTCCAGTAGGAGCAACATCAAATGAAATATGCAGGTCACATTCAAAATAGACAAAAGGAAGTACCTTTACATGCATTCGTAATTAACCTGTGCACCTCTGTGCCTCATAATGTTGTGGATACTAAAAGTTCACATAAATCAAAAATGGTTTGGAGAAATTCATGGAAGCAAAATCTGTTCCAGGCTTTTTTTATGTAAATGAACCTCCTTCAGTTAAAAGGCACCTCCTCTAGCTCAGTCAGCTCCAGAGCCAGACCTCACTCAGGAAAGTACTCTGGGAAGTGTCACTCCAATGCTTGCTAGTAGCCACTGCTTCAATTTTTTTTAACCTGGTCTGGCTTTTGCTGGCAGCAGGAGAGAGACAGAAAGCAGTTTTCTTATAGTGAAAGATGTCTGTTGACATATTTTAGGCATAAAAACACCCGCCTCAATGGAGACATGAGAACTGAGGCAGAAAATCTCAGTGAATTTTCTCAAAAATTGAATAAGCCATGTAAAAAGACCATCTCTGGGTGCTCCAGAAGGAGAAAGCATATCTTTTTTCTACAGAAGGCACATTAGTTGATGGGATCTTGCAAATCTTGAAGGTGCAGCTCCAACAGAAGATACCACTAGTCATAAGGTTTTTTTAAATGTGAAAAGAAGCCTTTATTTTTTTTAACATATATATTATGCCATGAAATCGTGGGGAATTGTCTCCAGCAGTCCTGGCTCTTTGCCGTTGGTCCTCACAAATGCTTCTCAGAGGGGTGCAGGCTAGCATGTTGGTGCTTATTTCTTGTGCTTCATTTTTTTCACCTTCATGAGCTGCAGGAAACTGCTCAACAAGTATTTAGCGTGCTCAGTATGCACGTTTGGAGGCTGTGCTTAGAGCTAGCAGGTTGTTGGTTTGTCCCTGTACAGTTTTTCTTATAGCCTTATTTTTTTAAGTGGTCTCCTGTGTGATAGGGTCCAGAGTCTTGAATTAAAGGATTTGCTTCTCATGCAATTCCACCCCAACTTAGAAAACCCCAGTGAGCTCACCTGATTGTTGGAGTGAGTTTAGATCTAGCTGTAGATGGAAGAATCCTACCCACTTGAGCTCCACTTGAGCCCTCTTCTGAAGAACCTGGACTTGAAGGAGCAGAAGGAACACAGAAGTACCCTCTGCCTTCCCTGGCCCTATTTGCAGCACAATTTCAGTAGCTCCAGCCCAGCTAGTCAAGACATGGAAGATGTGAAAAGCACCATGAAGCCATCAAACCACACCAGGCTGAGAAGAGACTGAGCCAAAGCTCCCGGTTACTTGGGAGTTGCTGTAACTACTAGGATAATATGTGGATGGGGAATATTAGCACCATTCAAAATAGTACCTACAATTGCATTTTAGGAGCACCCAGACCTGTAGGTCTGAGTGGACTCAGAAGGCTAAAGCAGAAGAATGGTTTAGTTCATCCTCCCAGACTTCCCCTGATCACCCCTAGGGACAGAGGTGTAGTTCTGGGAGAGGCCAGAAACCACCCTGTGTCCTTCTCCAATGTGATGGGGAGCTCCTGCCGGTTTAGGCAAAAGCTGAATGTGGGAGGATGGATCAGACTGCCGATTACGACCTTGGCCTCCCTCAGTTCATGTCTGCTTTTGATGAGGAGTCTTTGATTAGTTGAAGTCCTCTATCATGTTATCTTTTTTAATAAGGAGAATTATAAAGCAATGATTAAGGAAATAAATAAAAAAACCAGACAAAACCCAACCAACATCTCTCAGGGGAAGTTACCTAGCCAGTCTCTAGATACGTCCTTAGGTGACCACTGCTCTTCTAATAAAAGAGGTGTTTCTGCTCCTTGTGGGACGTGCAGCTTCCAGTAGAGTCAAGGATTGGAAAGGGAAGTGCTACCTTCTTTAGGGAGCCATAACAAATACCATCATTACGTAGCCCTGAGGCCTGCAAAGAGAAGCAGGGATTCAGACCTCATTGAATGAGACTAGCAGCAGTGCAGAGATTGCCTGCACAGTTTCTATGGAAAAATGATGGTTTATTTGTCAGACAAGCTGAAGAGTTGATGTACTTTCCATTTACACTGCCTTTTCTGTAATCTGCATGTCTTTCCCACCCACTAAGAAGATACTTGAAAAAATCCCAGATACAGGGGTAACAGCCTCCATGCTGAAGAAGTCAATGAAAAAGCTATAATGTCCTTAATGGAAGCTAGAAATGGTGCAATATTATCAGCTGTAAGGGTTATTATCTCTTTGTCTTCACACTTCAGTGTGGCCAGCAGCCTAGTTAGGACTGCCATAACATACAGAGCACAAACAATTAGTACCTATGTGATGTATGTAATAGACATGGAATATATGAACCCTTCATAACACTGGAACTCAACAGCCTAAACTAACAAATATTTACATAGATAAATCTGCATAATTAGACTTTTTTTGGAACAGTTTGTTTCTTCACACTTGCAATGCTGCACGTTATGCTGTTGATCCTTGATGTTGACGCAGCAATATCATTATCAAATTAAAACAGGCAGCAAGTGGCTTAAATCAGTCATCACTAGGTGTTTCCTACACTACTGTGAAATATCAAAGATTGCCAATATAAACAAATTAAGAAAGCGCAGTGTTTTAAAAAGCTAGATGTCAACATTACTGTAGTAATATTGTCATTAAACTGGAAAATACTAAAAGCTTGGCATTCACAACCCATCGGTTTCCAACCATCAATTAATTCTTTAATTTAATCCCTATATAATATAGCAATGCAGTAGTCAACATGGGAAGAATGCTCATGGCATGAATTTTTACTTGCACTTCAGAAAGTTAGCTTCTCACTTCCCGATTAACTGTAGACTCTGATTTCTTTTGAGAATACTCTTAGTCAAAAAGCTGTGAGAATTAAAAAATACCATTTCAGCTATTTGAGAAATTAATTTTGTTCCAAGTTTAAGGAGAAATTTCAATAAGGCATTGGAACTTGAAGAAGGGCTTTCACACAACGGATCTTTTCTTCATGGTACTGTAACTTATGTGTTTTGCCCTCTGAATCCAAAAGCACCACATATGGCTGAGGATTTTAGCGGCTGTTGTAACACAGATTAATTACAATGATCCCCTTGTACAAATCCCAGGCTGGAGTCCATCAAACCATGCCCTAACTCCCAAGTATAGCATGCCCTTGTATCTTCCCTGCTTGCGGATTCCTCAGGCTACTGACTGTCACCACCAGGTCGATCACGGGAAGGGCCCAGCACGACTGTGGAGTGCAGCGCAGTCAGCCCCTACATTCCCAGTGAGCTAGATCTTAGCTATACCTCCTGGCGTTGTTTTTACAGTTCCCTAATTACTTTCTTCATCGCTTCTACAAAATACATTACGATCCAGGTGCTGCTACATTCTGAACTGTTTTTGTAGGTAGCTTTACGCTCATTTGTCAAATAAAAGAACATGGCACATTCCTTAATACCTTTATTTTTTCTAACTAATTGTAAATCATTCATCCTCAACCAAATGTAATCCCTAATGCTCTGTTGGGCTTTAATCAAATAATAAAGCTAGTGATACAGAAACTACACTAGGATTTCAAATCACTACAGATTATCAGGATAGCGTTACAAATGCTTTCTTGTCATGTGCCCAAAGACTGCACTTACAAAATGTCTTCTTACTGGCTCCGGGGGGCTGACCCTGGCTGAATGCCAGGCACCCACCAAAACCACTCTATCGCTCCCCTCCTCAGCTGGACAAGGGAGAGAAAATATAATTAAAAGCTCATGGATTGAAAAGAGGACAGGGAGATCACTCAGCAATTACTGTCATAGGAAAACCAGACTTCGTTTAATTTATTTCCAATCAATTCTGATTATTAGTATAGTATTAGCATAATAAGCAATAAGAACAAACCTATAAACCACCTTCCCCCTATGCTTCCCTTCTTCCTGGGCTCAACTTCACTCCCGATTTCTCTGTTGTCTCCCCCCAGCAGCACAGGGCCATGAGGAATGGGGCTGGGGTCAGTCCATCACACACGGTCTCTGCTGCTCCTTCCCCCTCAGGGGCAGGGTCCTCACACTCTGCCCTGCTCCAGCCTGGGGTCCCTCCCATGGCAGACAGTTCTCCATGAACTTCTCCAAAGTAGGTCCTTCCCATGGGCTGCAGCTCTTCAGGAACTGCTCCAGTGTGGGTCCCTCAGACAAAATGCAGTCCTTCAGGATCAGACTGCTCCAGCGAGGGTCCTTTCTATGGGGTCACAGCCTCCCTGGGGCATCCCCCTGCTCCAGCATGGGGTCCTCCACAGGCTGCAGGTGGAAATCTGCTCCACCATGGATCTCCATAAGCTGCAGAGCACAGCCTGCCTCACCACAGGCTTTATCACAGGCTGCAGGATGTAGAGGAATGAAGCTGGGTTAATTATCATTGATCACATACAGCTGTGGGCTGGCTTCAGGGGTGGTGGGTTGGCTGATGTGGATAACGTGCAGCTGTGGCTGGTTCTGTGAAGTGGTTGGGCAGCCAAGAAGAGAGAGCAGCCGAGGAAGAGAGAAAAGCAGAGAGAGCACGTGCACCCTGGATAAGGAGAGACAAGGAGAAGGCAGCAGAGGGACTGGCAGGAAGAGTATCATGGAATGTGATGGTAAAAGACCTTGTTGTAGCTTGGTAGTTTGGAGAGTGCTGTGACAGCAGGGGACTCTCTGCTGTGGTGCCTGAAGCACCCCCTGCCCCCCCTTCTACACTGACCTTGGTGTCTGCAGGGTTGTTGTTCTCACATATTCTCACTCCTCTCCCCTGGATGCTGTTGTGCAGCAGGTTTTTTCCCTTTCTCAAATATACTATTACAGAGGTGCTACCACCCTTGCTGATGTGCTTGGCCTTGGCCAGCAATGGGTCCATCTTGGAGCTGGTTGGCTTTGGCTACTTTGGACACAGGGGAAGCTTCTAGCAGTTTCTCACAGAAGCCACCCCTGAGCCCTACTGACGCCCCAGAAGAGAAAAAAAAACCCCAAAACCACAACAACTAAAACCCAACACCCTACCACACAAACCTGATAGATACCCTGGCTCTGTGCCTTGTTTTCGAATTGATAACCAAAACTAAACTACATGTCTCTGAGCTGTCCCACTTCATTTAAGCTTGAAAGGTTAAAGGGGTCAATGTGCACCTGTATGATTACAAGGTTGGAAGTTTCAGAAAGGAAAAAGTTATCTCAAAAACCTACCAAAATAATTTTTCAAGGCTCTTTAGAGCTGCCTCCCCAGATACTCAGCTGGGCTTCAGGATACCTCAGCAGATCCAAAAAACAAATAGCAAGTGCAGTATTACTAGGCATCGTTTGTTCTTGGATGCAAATAATGTAAGACTTATTATTATTGTACTGGGAAATGTATGAGACCACAGGAAATCCGAAATGAAAAGTGAAATTGGTTAGTCGGAGACAAGTGCCATCACTGCAGAATAGTTAGTAAATAGTATTTGCAACCACCTGCAAGTCACTTCCAAAGAAACGGAACCATATACAGCATGTTATACCTCAATAAATTCAGTGCTCTTTGGATTTTTTGCTTTTCATTCTAACTCCTCTTGCCTGTCTAGCTTTCACTATGCGAGTACTTCACAGATTTAAGAAACATACCTTTGCAACAGGTCTTTCCGGACAAGGTTGGACAGCCAGTAACTGCATGATCACTCATGTTCACAGGCAGGTTCTCTGGCAGAAGGCCAAGTCCTTTTCAGAGCCTGAACTACAAAGCTCTCCTGTGTAGAAAGGGTCCTTTTAATACTTATTTTTGATTTACATTGAAAACAAATTTGCAGGTTTCCACTGGTAACTGGGGGACAGGGCTATCATGCAGATTTTCGGTGCCACCACCAAATTATTTCTGGCATTCCCCCTCCCAGCCTTCTTGTGTCACTGCGATGTGCTGGTGTATAGCTCTAGGTGGGTCATACAAAGTGCAGATAATTATTCAGTTAGCAAAAAGCCAGCAGAAAATAGTTAGTTACTTATAATCAAATTGAGCTGCTGATCCACTTTACTGTGTCACCTCCACAAACGGTTCCAGCAGCACAGAGATGCTGTGGAAGCGAGTGACTCGGGGTGGCACCACTGCACATCGAGCCATGGCTTTAGTGACTACATTCAGTGCATCTACTGCGTGTTGCTTTGTGTCCATCCGTATATACTTATTATGTAAGTGTGTACTTGCAGAAATAGATCACTTCCAGATGTTATCAACAGGATATAACTTTTACGCCCTCTCTTGGGGCTTGAGAAAGGACATCAATGGTTTGTCTTGTAGTAACAATTCACAAGATGTCACGGTTGTGGAGAATAAATTCATTCGCTTGGGAGCAGCAACAGTAACGTAATGGGTGCTGGAGTGAAAGCCAAGGTTTTCTGGTCCTCCTGAAGAAAGCACTTAAGAGATCCTGACTCCAGAGGGGAATGGAGCACAGGTAAGAGGTTTGTCTCCCTCTCTGCAGCTTGCCTGTAATGGCTCAGGCTTTAAACTTGTACTTCAGTTGGCCAAATTGAGGCAAGCCTTATGTGAGGGGGGTCCCTATATATTAATGTTTAAAAAAAGAAGGCCACATTTAAAATTTCTTTTCCTTTTTCACACTAAAATGCATTGTAAATGAGTGCCAGTTAGATGATCCAAACATTTTCCTTTCCTGAGGAACATACCTCCTGTGCACTTGAAATAGTTTGCCCTTCTCTAAGTTCACAGATTAAATTGCTGTGCAAGTCCTAACTCAAAGTTGCGTTGTCTCCCAATATATATATGAATTAATTTATTCACTGTTTTTCTGTGCAGTCCACGTACTTCTACGTTCTTAATTAAAAAATAATTAGCTATGTTTTTAGTATAGCAGGCCAAATTCCCAGTTCATTATTGCTTGATGAAATAATAATAAAGTTAAAATGTGTTAGATTAGCTATTAATTTCTTTTTATTAATAGTTCAACTTTTACACAGATATATACAGCTTGCCATAATCTTAGCATCATTACAGAGCAAACCATCTGTTTGAATGGGATATTGTAAATAGAGCTAATTTTAGGGTTCTCCAGTCTGGCGTAATCGT